>NW_027436787.1:0-309123 GCF_047716275.1 Strix uralensis | reverse complement strand
AGAGAAGGTGCTAGCAGGGAATTCTCTGCCTGCCTTTCCCCAGTGCTCTGCAAGCTCTCCAGGACAACATAAAATCTGGGGCTCTGTGCTTTCTTTCGTTCTGAACAAGTGTTACTGTTTTCTGCACAAAAGCGATTCTGCGAAGCAATGTGAACACTTGTGCTTCCCAGGCACAGAGAAGGTGCTAGCAGGGAATTCTCTGCCTGCCTTTCCCCAGTGCTCTGCAAGCTCTCCAGGACAACATAAATCTGGGGCTCTGTGCTTTCTTTCGTTCTGAACAAGTGTTACTGTTTTCTGCACAAAAGCGATTCTGCGAAGCAATGTGAACACTTCTGCTTCCCAGGCACAGAGAAGGTGCTAGCAGGGAATTCTCTGCCTGCCTTTCCCCAGTGCTCTGCAAGCTCTCCAGGACAACATAAAATCTGGGGCTCTGTGCTTTCTTTCGTTCTGAACAAGTGTTACTGTTTTCTGCACAAAAGCGATTCTGCGAAGCAATGTGAACACTTGTGCTTCCAGGCACAGAGAAGGTGCTAGCAGGGAATTCTCTGCCTGCCTTTCCCCAGTGCTCTGCAAGCTCTCCAGGACAACATAAAATCTGGGGCTCTGTGCTTTCTTTCGTTCTGAACAAGTGTTACTGTTTTCTGCACAAAAGCGATTCTGCGAAGCAATGTGAACAGGCACAGAGAAGGTGCTAGCAGGGAATTCTCTGCCTGCCTTTCCCCAGTGCTCTGCAAGCTCTCCAGGACAACATAAAATCTGGGGCTCTGTGCTTTCTTTCGTTCTGAACAAGTGTTACTGTTTTCTGCACAAAAGCGATTCTGCGAAGCAATGTGAACACTTGTGCTTCCCAGGCACAGAGAAGGTGCTAGCAGGGAATTCTCTGCCTGCCTTTCCCCAGTGCTCTGCAAGCTCTCCAGGACAACATAAAATCTGGGGCTCTGTGCTTTCTTTCGTTCTGAACAAGTGTTACTGTTTTCTGCACAAAAGCGATTCTGCGAAGCAATGTGAACACTTGTGCTTCCAGGCACAGAGAAGGTGCTAGCAGGGAATTCTCTGCCTGCCTTTCCCCAGTGCTCTGCAAGCTCTCCAGGACAACATAAAATCTGGGGCTCTGTGCTTTCTTTCGTTCTGAACAAGTGTTACTGTTTTCTGCACAAAAGCGATTCTGCGAAGCAATGTGAACACTTGTGCTTCCCAGGCACAGAGAAGGTGCTAGCAGGGAGTTCTCTGCCTGCCTTTCCCAGTGCTCTGCAAGCTCTCCAGGACAACATAAAATCTGGGGCTCTGTGCTTTCTTTCGTTCTGACAAGTGTTACTGTTTTCTGCACAAAAGCGATTCTGCGAAGCAATGTGAACACTTGTGCTTCCCAGGCACAGAGAAGGTGCTAGCAGGGAATTCTCTGCCTGCCTTTCCCCAGTGCTCTGCAAGCTCTCCAGGACAACATAAAATCTGGGGCTCTGTGCTTTCTTTCGTTCTGAACAAGTGTTACTGTTTTCTGCACAAAAGCGATTCTGCAAAGCAATGTGAACACTTGTGCTTCCCAGGCACAGAGAAGGTGCTAGCAGGGAATTCTCTGCCTGCCTTTCCCCAGTGCTCTGCAAGCTCTCCAGGACAACAGCAAATCTGGGGCTCTGTGCTTTCTTTCGTTCTGAACAAGTGTTACTGTTTTCTGCACAAAAGCGATTCTGCGAAGTAATGTGAACACTTCTGCTTCCCAGGCACAGAGAAGGTGCTAGCAGGGAATTCTCTGCCTGCCTTTCCCCAGTGCTCTGCAAGCTCTCCAGGACAACATAAAATCTGGGGCTCTGTGCTTTCTTTCGTTCTGAACAAGTGTTACTGTTTTCTGCACAAAAGCGATTCTGCGAAGCAATGTGAACAGGCACAGAGAAGGTGCTAGCAGGGAATTCTCTGCCTGCCTTTCCCCAGTGCTCTGCAAGCTCTCCAGGACAACATAAAATCTGGGGCTCTGTGCTTTCTTTCATTCTGAACAAGTGTTACTGTTTTCTGCACAAAAGCGATTCTGCGAAGCAAAGCGAACACTTCTGCTTCCCAGGCACAGAGAAGGTGCTAGCAGGGAATTCTCTGCCTGCCTTTCCCCAGTGCTCTGCAAGCTCTCCAGGACAACATAAAATCTGGGGCTCTGTGCTTTCTTTCGTTCTGAACAAGTGTTACTGTTTTCTGCACAAAAGCGATTCTGCGAAGCAATGTGAACACTTGTGCTTCCCAGGCACAGAGAAGGTGCTAGCAGGGAATTCTCTGCCTGCCTTTCCCCAGTGCTCTGCAAGCTCTCCAGGACAACCTAAAATCTGGGCTCTGTGCTTTCTTTCGTTCTGAACAAGTGTTACTGTTTTCTGCACAAAAGCGATTCTGCGAAGCAATGTGAACACTTGTGCTTCCCAGGCACAGAGAAGGTGCTAGCAGGGAATTCTCTGCCTGCCTTTCCCCAGTGCTCTGCAAGCTCTCCAGGACAACATAAAATCTGGGGCTCTGTGCTTTCTTTCGTTCTGAACAAGTGTTACTGTTTTCTGCACAAAAGCGATTCTGCGAAGCAATGTGAACACTTGTGTTCCCAGGCACAGAGAAGGTGCTAGCAGGGAATTCTCTGCCTGCCTTTCCCCAGTGCTCTGCAAGCTCTCCAGGACAACATAAAATCTGGGGCTCTGTGCTTTCTTTCGTTCTGAACAAGTGTTACTGTTTTCTGCACAAAAGCGATTCTGCAAAGCAATGTGAACACTTCTGCTTCCCAGGCACAGAGAAGGTGCTAGCAGGGAATTCTCTGCCTGCCTTTCCCCAGTGCTCTGCAAGCTCTCCAGGACAACATAAAATCTGGGGCTCTGTGCTTTCTTTCGTTCTGAACAAGTGTTACTGTTTTCTGCACAAAAGCGATTCTGCGAAGCAATGTGAACACTTCTGCTTCCCAGGCACAGAGAAGGTGCTAGCAGGGAATTCTCTGCCTGCCTTTCCCCAGTGCTCTGCAAGCTCTCCAGGACAACATAAAATCTGGGGCTCTGTGCTTTCTTTCGTTCTGAACAAGTGTTACTGTTTTCTGCACAAAAGCGATTCTGCGAAGCAATGTGAACACTTGTGCTTCCCAGGCACAGAGAAGGTGCTAGCAGGGAATTCTCTGCCTGCCTTTCCCCAGTGCTCTGCAAGCTCTCCAGGACAACCTAAAATCTGGGGCTCTGTGCTTTCTTTCGTTCTGAACAAGTGTTACTGTTTTCTGCACAAAAGCGATTCTGCGAAGCAATGTGAACACTTGTGCTTCCCAGGCACAGAGAAGGTGCTAGCAGGGAATTCTCTGCCTGCCTTTCCCCAGTGCTCTGCAAGCTCTCCAGGACAACCTAAAATCTGGGGCTCTGTGCTTTCTTTCGTTCTGAACAAGTGTTACTGTTTTCTGCACAAAAGCGATTCTGCGAAGCAATGTGAACACTTGTGCTTCCCAGGCACAGAGAAGGTGCTAGCAGGGAATTCTCTGCCTGCCTTTCCCCAGTGCTCTGCAAGCTCTCCAGGACAACATAAAATCTGGGGCTCTGTGCTTTCTTTCGTTCTGAACAAGTGTTACTGTTTTCTGCACAAAAGCGATTCTGCGAAGCAATGTGAACACTTGTGCTTCCCAGGCACAGAGAAGGTGCTAGCAGGGAATTCTCTGCCTGCCTTTCCCCAGTGCTCTGCAAGCTCTCCAGGACAACATAAAATCTGGGGCTCTGTGCTTTCTTTCATTCTGAACAAGTGTTACTGTTTTCTGCACAAAAGCGATTCTGCGAAGCAATGTGAACACTTCTGCTTCCCAGGCACAGAGAAGGTGCTAGCAGGGAATTCTCTGCCTGCCTTTCCCCAGTGCTCTGCAAGCTCTCCAGGACAACATAAAATCTGGGGCTCTGTGCTTTCTTTCGTTCTGAACAAGTGTTACTGTTTTCTGCACAAAAGCGATTCTGCGAAGCAATGTGAACAGGCACAGAGAAGGTGCTAGCAGGGAATTCTCTGCCTGCCTTTCCCCAGTGCTCTGCAAGCTCTCCAGGACAACATAAAATCTGGGGCTCTGTGCTTTCTTTCGTTCTGAACAAGTGTTACTGTTTTCTGCACAAAAGCGATTCTGCGAAGCAATGTGAACACTTGTGCTTCCCAGGCACAGAGAAGGTGCTAGCAGGGAATTCTCTGCCTGCCTTTCCCCAGTGCTCTGCAAGCTCTCCAGGACAACATAAAATCTGGGGCTCTGTGCTTTCTTTCGTTCTGAACAAGTGTTACTGTTTTCTGCACAAAAGCGATTCTGCGAAGCAATGTGAACACTTGTGCTTCCCAGGCACAGAGAAGGTGCTAGCAGGGAATTCTCTGCCTGCCTTTCCCCAGTGCTCTGCAAGCTCTCCAGGACAACATAAAATCTGGGGCTCTGTGCTTTCTTTCGTTCTGAACAAGTGTTACTGTTTTCTGCACAAAAGCGATTCTGCGAAGCAATGTGAACACTTCTGCTTCCCAGGCACAGATAAGGTGCTAGCAGGGAGTTCTCTGCCTGCCTTTCCCCAGTGCTCTGCAAGCTCTCCAGGACAACATAAAATCTGGGGCTCTGTGCTTTCTTTCGTTCTGAACAAGTGTTACTGTTTTCTGCACAAAAGCGATTCTGCGAAGCAATGTGAACACTTGTGCTTCCCAGGCACAGAAAAGGTGCTAGCAGGGAATTCTCTGCCTGCCTTTCCCCAGTGCTCTGCAAGCTCTCCAGGACAACATAAAATCTGGGGCTCTGTGCTTTCTTTCGTTCTGAACAAGTGTTACTGTTTTCTGCACAAAAGCGATTCTGCGAAGCAATGTGAACACTTGTGCTTCCCAGGCACAGAGAAGGTGCTAGCAGGGAATTCTCTGCCTGCCTTTCCCCAGTGCTCTGCAAGCTCTCCAGGACAACCTAAAATCTGGGGCTCTGTGCTTTCTTTCGTTCTGAACAAGTGTTACTGTTTTCTGCACAAAAGCGATTCTGCGAAGCAATGTGAACACTTGTGCTTCCCAGGCACAGAGAAGGTGCTAGCAGGGAATTCTCTGCCTGCCTTTCCCCAGTGCTCTGCAAGCTCTCCAGGACAACATAAAATCTGGGGCTCTGTGCTTTCTTTCGTTCTGAACAAGTGTTACTGTTTTCTGCACAAAAGCGATTCTGCGAAGCAATGTGAACACTTGTGCTTCCCAGGCACAGAAAAGGTGCTAGCAGGGAATTCTCTGCCTGCCTTTCCCCAGTGCTCTGCAAGCTCTCCAGGACAACATAAAATCTGGGGCTCTGTGCTTTCTTTCGTTCTGAACAAGTGTTACTGTTTTCTGCACAAAAGCGATTCTGCAAAGCAATGTGAACACTTGTGCTTCCCAGGCACAGAGAAGGTGCTAGCAGGGAATTCTCTGCCTGCCTTTCCCCAGTGCTCTGCAAGCTCTCCAGGACAACATAAAATCTGGGGCTCTGTGCTTTCTTTCGTTCTGAACAAGTGTTACTGTTTTCTGCACAAAAGCGATTCTGCGAAGCAATGTGAACACTTGTGCTTCCCAGGCACAGAGAAGGTGCTAGCAGGGAATTCTCTGCCTGCCTTTCCCCAGTGCTCTGCAAGCTCTCCAGGACAACATAAAATCTGGGGCTCTGTGCTTTCTTTCGTTCTGAACAAGTGTTACTGTTTTCTGCACAAAAGCGATTCTGCAAAGCAATGTGAACACTTCTGCTTCCCAGGCACAGAGAAGGTGCTAGCAGGGAATTCTCTGCCTGCCTTTCCCCAGTGCTCTGCAAGCTCTCCAGGACAACCTAAAATCTGGGGCTCTGTGCTTTCTTTCGTTCTGAACAAGTGTTACTGTTTTCTGCACAAAAGCGATTCTGCGAAGCAATGTGAACACTTGTGCTTCCCAGGCACAGAGAAGGTGCTAGCAGGGAATTCTCTGCCTGCCTTTCCCCAGTGCTCTGCAAGCTCTCCAGGACAACATAAAATCTGGGGCTCTGTGCTTTCTTTCGTTCTGAACAAGTGTTACTGTTTTCTGCACAAAAGCGATTCTGCGAAGCAATGTGAACACTTGTGCTTCCCAGGCACAAAGAAGGTGCTAGCAGGGAATTCTCTGCCTGCCTTTCCCCAGTGCTCTGCAAGCTCTCCAGGACAACCTAAAATCTGGGGCTCTGTGCTTTCTTTCGTTCTGAACAAGTGTTACTGTTTTCTGCACAAAAGCGATTCTGCGAAGCAATGTGAACAGGCACAGAGAAGGTGCTAGCAGGGAATTCTCTGCCTGCCTTTCCCCAGTGCTCTGCAAGCTCTCCAGGACAACAGCAAATCTGGGGCTCTGTGCTTTCTTTCGTTCTGAACAAGTGTTACTGTTTTCTGCACAAAAGCGATTCTGCGAAGCAATGTGAACACTTCTGCTTCCCAGGCACAGAGAAGGTGCTAGCAGGGAATTCTCTGCCTGCCTTTCCCCAGTGCTCTGCAAGCTCTCCAGGACAACATAAAATCTGGGGCTCTGTGATTTCTTTCGTTCTGAACAAGTGTTACTGTTTTCTGCACAAAAGCGATTCTGCGAAGCAATGTGAACACTTGTGCTTCCCAGGCACAGAGAAGGTGCTAGCAGGGAATTCTCTGCCTGCCTTTCCCCAGTGCTCTGCAAGCTCTCCAGGACAACATAAAATCTGGGGCTCTGTGCTTTCTTTCGTTCTGAACAAGTGTTACTGTTTTCTGCACAAAAGCGATTCTGCAAAGCAATGTGAACACTTGTGCTTCCCAGGCACAGAGAAGGTGCTAGCAGGGAATTCTCTGCCTGCCTTTCCCCAGTGCTCTGCAAGCTCTCCAGGACAACAGCAAATCTGGGGCTCTGTGCTTTCTTTCGTTCTGAACAAGTGTTACTGTTTTCTGCACAAAAGCGATTCTGCGAAGTAATGTGAACACTTCTGCTTCCCAGGCACAGAGAAGGTGCTAGCAGGGAATTCTCTGCCTGCCTTTCCCCAGTGCTCTGCAAGCTCTCCAGGACAACATAAAATCTGGGGCTCTGTGCTTTCTTTCGTTCTGAACAAGTGTTACTGTTTTCTGCACAAAAGCGATTCTGCGAAGCAATGTGAACAGGCACAGAGAAGGTGCTAGCAGGGAATTCTCTGCCTGCCTTTCCCCAGTGCTCTGCAAGCTCTCCAGGACAACAGCAAATCTGGGGCTCTGTGCTTTCTTTCATTCTGAACAAGTGTTACTGTTTTCTGCACAAAAGCGATTCTGCGAAGCAAAGCGAACACTTCTGCTTCCCAGGCACAGAGAAGGTGCTAGCAGGGAATTCTCTGCCTGCCTTTCCCCAGTGCTCTGCAAGCTCTCCAGGACAACATAAAATCTGGGGCTCTGTGCTTTCTTTCGTTCTGAACAAGTGTTACTGTTTTCTGCACAAAAGCGATTCTGCAAAGCAATGTGACCACTTGTGCTTCCCAGGCACAGAGAAGGTGCTAGCAGGGAATTCTCTGCCTGCCTTTCCCCAGTGCTCTGCAAGCTCTCCAGGACAACATAAAATCTGGGGCTCTGTGCTTTCTTTCGTTCTGAACAAGTGTTACTGTTTTCTGCACAAAAGCGATTCTGCAAAGCAATGTGAACACTTCTGCTTCCCAGGCACAGAGAAGGTGCTAGCAGGGAATTCTCTGCCTGCCTTTCCCCAGTGCTCTGCAAGCTCTCCAGGACAACATAAAATCTGGGGCTCTGTGCTTTCTTTCGTTCTGAACAAGTGTTACTGTTTTCTGCACAAAAGCGATTCTGCGAAGCAATGTGAACACTTCTGCTTCCCAGGCACAGAGAAGGTGCTAGCAGGGAATTCTCTGCCTGCCTTTCCCCAGTGCTCTGCAAGCTCTCCAGGACAACATAAAATCTGGGGCTCTGTGCTTTCTTTCGTTCTGAACAAGTGTTACTGTTTTCTGCACAAAAGCGATTCTGCAAAGCAATGTGAACACTTCTGCTTCCCAGGCACAGAGAAGGTGCTAGCAGGGAATTCTCTGCCTGCCTTTCCCCAGTGCTCTGCAAGCTCTCCAGGACAACATAAAATCTGGGGCTCTGTGCTTTCTTTCGTTCTGAACAAGTGTTACTGTTTTCTGCACAAAAGCGATTCTGCGAAGCAATGTGAACACTTCTGCTTCCCAGGCACAGAGAAGGTGCTAGCAGGGAATTCTCTGCCTGACTTTCCCCAGTGCTCTGCAAGCTCTCCAGGACAACATAAAATCTGGGGCTCTGTGCTTTCTTTCGTTCTGAACAAGTGTTACTGTTTTCTGCACAAAAGCGATTCTGCGAAGCAATGTGAACACTTGTGCTTCCCAGGCACAGAGAAGGTGCTAGCAGGGAATTCTCTGCCTGCCTTTCCCCAGTGCTCTGCAAGCTCTCCAGGACAACCTAAAATCTGGGGCTCTGTGCTTTCTTTCGTTCTGAACAAGTGTTACTGTTTTCTGCACAAAAGCGATTCTGCGAAGCAATGTGAACACTTGTGCTTCCCAGGCACAGAGAAGGTGCTAGCAGGGAATTCTCTGCCTGCCTTTCCCCAGTGCTCTGCAAGCTCTCCAGGACAACATAAAATCTGGGGCTCTGTGCTTTCTTTCGTTCTGAACAAGTGTTACTGTTTTCTGCACAAAAGCGATTCTGCGAAGCAATGTGAACACTTGTGCTTCCCAGGCACAGAGAAGGTGCTAGCAGGGAATTCTCTGCCTGCCTTTCCCCAGTGCTCTGCAAGCTCTCCAGGACAACATAAAATCTGGGGCTCTGTGCTTTCTTTCGTTCTGAACAAGTGTTACTGTTTTCTGCACAAAAGCGATTCTGCAAAGCAATGTGAACACTTCTGCTTCCCAGGCACAGAGAAGGTGCTAGCAGGGAATTCTCTGCCTGCCTTTCCCCAGTGCTCTGCAAGCTCTCCAGGACAACATAAAATCTGGGGCTCTGTGCTTTCTTTCGTTCTGAACAAGTGTTACTGTTTTCTGCACAAAAGCGATTCTGCGAAGCAATGTGAACACTTGTGCTTCCCAGGCACAGAGAAGGTGCTAGCAGGGAATTCTCTGCCTGCCTTTCCCCAGTGCTCTGCAAGCTCTCCAGGACAACCTAAAATCTGGGGCTCTGTGCTTTCTTTCGTTCTGAACAAGTGTTACTGTTTTCTGCACAAAAGCGATTCTGCGAAGCAATGTGAACACTTGTGCTTCCCAGGCACAGAGAAGGTGCTAGCAGGGAATTCTCTGCCTGCCTTTCCCCAGTGCTCTGCAAGCTCTCCAGGACAACCTAAAATCTGGGGCTCTGTGCTTTCTTTCGTTCTGAACAAGTGTTACTGTTTTCTGCACAAAAGCGATTCTGCGAAGCAATGTGAACACTTGTGCTTCCCAGGCACAGAGAAGGTGCTAGCAGGGAATTCTCTGCCTGCCTTTCCCCAGTGCTCTGCAAGCTCTCCAGGACAACATAAAATCTGGGGCTCTGTGCTTTCTTTCGTTCTGAACAAGTGTTACTGTTTTCTGCACAAAAGCGATTCTGCGAAGCAATGTGAACACTTGTGCTTCCCAGGCACAGAGAAGGTGCTAGCAGGGAATTCTCTGCCTGCCTTTCCCCAGTGCTCTGCAAGCTCTCCAGGACAACATAAAATCTGGGGCTCTGTGCTTTCTTTCGTTCTGAACAAGTGTTACTGTTTTCTGCACAAAAGCGATTCTGCGAAGCAATGTGAACACTTGTGCTTCCCAGGCACAGAGAAGGTGCTAGCAGGGAATTCTCTGCCTGCCTTTCCCCAGTGCTCTGCAAGCTCTCCAGGACAACATAAAATCTGGGGCTCTGTGCTTTCTTTCATTCTGAACAAGTGTTACTGTTTTCTGCACAAAAGCGATTCTGCAAAGCAATGTGAACACTTCTGCTTCCCAGGCACAGAGAAGGTGCTAGCAGGGAATTCTCTGCCTGCCTTTCCCCAGTGCTCTGCAAGCTCTCCAGGACAACATAAAATCTGGGGCTCTGTGCTTTCTTTCGTTCTGAACAAGTGTTACTGTTTTCTGCACAAAAGCGATTCTGCGAAGCAATGTGAACAGGCACAGAGAAGGTGCTAGCAGGGAATTCTCTGCCTGCCTTTCCCCAGTGCTCTGCAAGCTCTCCAGGACAACATAAAATCTGGGGCTCTGTGCTTTCTTTCGTTCTGAACAAGTGTTACTGTTTTCTGCACAAAAGCGATTCTGCGAAGCAATGTGAACACTTGTGCTTCCCAGGCACAGAGAAGGTGCTAGCAGGGAATTCTCTGCCTGCCTTTCCCCAGTGCTCTGCAAGCTCTCCAGGACAACATAAAATCTGGGGCTCTGTGCTTTCTTTCGTTCTGAACAAGTGTTACTGTTTTCTGCACAAAAGCGATTCTGCGAAGCAATGTGAACACTTGTGCTTCCCAGGCACAGAGAAGGTGCTAGCAGGGAATTCTCTGCCTGCCTTTCCCCAGTGCTCTGCAAGCTCTCCAGGACAACCTAAAATCTGGGGCTCTGTGCTTTCTTTCGTTCTGAACAAGTGTTACTGTTTTCTGCACAAAAGCGATTCTGCGAAGCAATGTGAACACTTCTGCTTCCCAGGCACAGATAAGGTGCTAGCAGGGAGTTCTCTGCCTGCCTTTCCCCAGTGCTCTGCAAGCTCTCCAGGACAACATAAAATCTGGGGCTCTGTGCTTTCTTTCGTTCTGAACAAGTGTTACTGTTTTCTGCACAAAAGCGATTCTGCGAAGCAATGTGAACACTTGTGCTTCCCAGGCACAGAAAAGGTGCTAGCAGGGAATTCTCTGCCTGCCTTTCCCCAGTGCTCTGCAAGCTCTCCAGGACAACCTAAAATCTGGGGCTCTGTGCTTTCTTTCGTTCTGAACAAGTGTTACTGTTTTCTGCACAAAAGCGATTCTGCGAAGCAATGTGAACACTTGTGCTTCCCAGGCACAGAGAAGGTGCTAGCAGGGAATTCTCTGCCTGCCTTTCCCCAGTGCTCTGCAAGCTCTCCAGGACAACCTAAAATCTGGGGCTCTGTGCTTTCTTTCGTTCTGAACAAGTGTTACTGTTTTCTGCACAAAAGCGATTCTGCGAAGCAATGTGAACACTTGTGCTTCCCAGGCACAGAGAAGGTGCTAGCAGGGAATTCTCTGCCTGCCTTTCCCCAGTGCTCTGCAAGCTCTCCAGGACAACATAAAATCTGGGGCTCTGTGCTTTCTTTCGTTCTGAACAAGTGTTACTGTTTTCTGCACAAAAGCGATTCTGCGAAGCAATGTGAACACTTGTGCTTCCCAGGCACAGAGAAGGTGCTAGCAGGGAATTCTCTGCCTGCCTTTCCCCAGTGCTCTGCAAGCTCTCCAGGACAACATAAAATCTGGGGCTCTGTGCTTTCTTTCGTTCTGAACAAGTGTTACTGTTTTCTGCACAAAAGCGATTCTGCAAAGCAATGTGAACACTTGTGCTTCCCAGGCACAGAGAAGGTGCTAGCAGGGAATTCTCTGCCTGCCTTTCCCCAGTGCTCTGCAAGCTCTCCAGGACAACCTAAAATCTGGGGCTCTGTGCTTTCTTTCGTTCTGAACAAGTGTTACTGTTTTCTGCACAAAAGCGATTCTGCGAAGCAATGTGAACACTTGTGCTTCCCAGGCACAGAGAAGGTGCTAGCAGGGAATTCTCTGCCTGCCTTTCCCCAGTGCTCTGCAAGCTCTCCAGGACAACATAAAATCTGGGGCTCTGTGCTTTCTTTCGTTCTGAACAAGTGTTACTGTTTTCTGCACAAAAGCGATTCTGCAAAGCAATGTGAACACTTCTGCTTCCCAGGCACAGAGAAGGTGCTAGCAGGGAATTCTCTGCCTGCCTTTCCCCAGTGCTCTGCAAGCTCTCCAGGACAACCTAAAATCTGGGGCTCTGTGCTTTCTTTCGTTCTGAACAAGTGTTACTGTTTTCTGCACAAAAGCGATTCTGCGAAGCAATGTGAACACTTGTGCTTCCCAGGCACAGAGAAGGTGCTAGCAGGGAATTCTCTGCCTGCCTTTCCCCAGTGCTCTGCAAGCTCTCCAGGACAACATAAAATCTGGGGCTCTGTGCTTTCTTTCGTTCTGAACAAGTGTTACTGTTTTCTGCACAAAAGCGATTCTGCGAAGCAATGTGAACACTTGTGCTTCCCAGGCACAGAGAAGGTGCTAGCAGGGAATTCTCTGCCTGCCTTTCCCCAGTGCTCTGCAAGCTCTCCAGGACAACATAAAATCTGGGGCTCTGTGCTTTCTTTCGTTCTGAACAAGTGTTACTGTTTTCTGCACAAAAGCGATTCTGCGAAGCAATGTGAACACTTGTGCTTCCCAGGCACAAAGAAGGTGCTAGCAGGGAATTCTCTGCCTGCCTTTCCCCAGTGCTCTGCAAGCTCTCCAGGACAACCTAAAATCTGGGGCTCTGTGCTTTCTTTCGTTCTGAACAAGTGTTACTGTTTTCTGCACAAAAGCGATTCTGCGAAGCAATGTGAACAGGCACAGAGAAGGTGCTAGCAGGGAATTCTCTGCCTGCCTTTCCCCAGTGCTCTGCAAGCTCTCCAGGACAACAGCAAATCTGGGGCTCTGTGCTTTCTTTCGTTCTGAACAAGTGTTACTGTTTTCTGCACAAAAGCGATTCTGCGAAGCAATGTGAACACTTCTGCTTCCCAGGCACAGAGAAGGTGCTAGCAGGGAATTCTCTGCCTGCCTTTCCCCAGTGCTCTGCAAGCTCTCCAGGACAACATAAAATCTGGGGCTCTGTGATTTCTTTCGTTCTGAACAAGTGTTACTGTTTTCTGCACAAAAGCGATTCTGCGAAGCAATGTGAACACTTGTGCTTCCCAGGCACAGAGAAGGTGCTAGCAGGGAATTCTCTGCCTGCCTTTCCCCAGTGCTCTGCAAGCTCTCCAGGACAACCTAAAATCTGGGGCTCTGTGCTTTCTTTCGTTCTGAACAAGTGTTACTGTTTTCTGCACAAAAGCGATTCTGCAAAGCAATGTGAACACTTGTGCTTCCCAGGCACAGAGAAGGTGCTAGCAGGGAATTCTCTGCCTGCCTTTCCCCAGTGCTCTGCAAGCTCTCCAGGACAACAGCAAATCTGGGGCTCTGTGCTTTCTTTCGTTCTGAACAAGTGTTACTGTTTTCTGCACAAAAGCGATTCTGCGAAGTAATGTGAACACTTCTGCTTCCCAGGCACAGAGAAGGTGCTAGCAGGGAATTCTCTGCCTGCCTTTCCCCAGTGCTCTGCAAGCTCTCCAGGACAACATAAAATCTGGGGCTCTGTGCTTTCTTTCGTTCTGAACAAGTGTTACTGTTTTCTGCACAAAAGCGATTCTGCGAAGCAATGTGAACAGGCACAGAGAAGGTGCTAGCAGGGAATTCTCTGCCTGCCTTTCCCCAGTGCTCTGCAAGCTCTCCAGGACAACAGCAAATCTGGGGCTCTGTGCTTTCTTTCATTCTGAACAAGTGTTACTGTTTTCTGCACAAAAGCGATTCTGCGAAGCAAAGCGAACACTTCTGCTTCCCAGGCACAGAGAAGGTGCTAGCAGGGAATTCTCTGCCTGCCTTTCCCCAGTGCTCTGCAAGCTCTCCAGGACAACATAAAATCTGGGGCTCTGTGCTTTCTTTCGTTCTGAACAAGTGTTACTGTTTTCTGCACAAAAGCGATTCTGCAAAGCAATGTGACCACTTGTGCTTCCCAGGCACAGAGAAGGTGCTAGCAGGGAATTCTCTGCCTGCCTTTCCCCAGTGCTCTGCAAGCTCTCCAGGACAACATAAAATCTGGGGCTCTGTGCTTTCTTTCGTTCTGAACAAGTGTTACTGTTTTCTGCACAAAAGCGATTCTGCAAAGCAATGTGAACACTTCTGCTTCCCAGGCACAGAGAAGGTGCTAGCAGGGAATTCTCTGCCTGCCTTTCCCCAGTGCTCTGCAAGCTCTCCAGGACAACATAAAATCTGGGGCTCTGTGCTTTCTTTCGTTCTGAACAAGTGTTACTGTTTTCTGCACAAAAGCGATTCTGCGAAGCAATGTGAACACTTCTGCTTCCCAGGCACAGAGAAGGTGCTAGCAGGGAATTCTCTGCCTGCCTTTCCCCAGTGCTCTGCAAGCTCTCCAGGACAACATAAAATCTGGGGCTCTGTGCTTTCTTTCGTTCTGAACAAGTGTTACTGTTTTCTGCACAAAAGCGATTCTGCGAAGCAATGTGAACACTTGTGCTTCCCAGGCACAGAGAAGGTGCTAGCAGGGAATTCTCTGCCTGCCTTTCCCCAGTGCTCTGCAAGCTCTCCAGGACAACCTAAAATCTGGGGCTCTGTGCTTTCTTTCGTTCTGAACAAGTGTTACTGTTTTCTGCACAAAAGCGATTCTGCGAAGCAATGTGAACACTTGTGCTTCCCAGGCACAGAGAAGGTGCTAGCAGGGAATTCTCTGCCTGCCTTTCCCCAGTGCTCTGCAAGCTCTCCAGGACAACCTAAAATCTGGGGCTCTGTGCTTTCTTTCGTTCTGAACAAGTGTTACTGTTTTCTGCACAAAAGCGATTCTGCGAAGCAATGTGAACAGGCACAGAGAAGGTGCTAGCAGGGAATTCTCTGCCTGCCTTTCCCCAGTGCTCTGCAAGCTCTCCAGGACAACATAAAATCTGGGGCTCTGTGCTTTCTTTCGTTCTGAACAAGTGTTACTGTTTTCTGCACAAAAGCGATTCTGCGAAGCAATGTGAACACTTGTGCTTCCCAGGCACAGAGAAGGTGCTAGCAGGGAATTCTCTGCCTGCCTTTCCCCAGTGCTCTGCAAGCTCTCCAGGACAACATAAAATCTGGGGCTCTGTGATTTCTTTCGTTCTGAACAAGTGTTACTGTTTTCTGCACAAAAGCGATTCTGCGAAGCAATGTGAACACTTGTGCTTCCCAGGCACAGAGAAGGTGCTAGCAGGGAATTCTCTGCCTGCCTTTCCCCAGTGCTCTGCAAGCTCTCCAGGACAACATAAAATCTGGGGCTCTGTGCTTTCTTTCGTTCTGAACAAGTGTTACTGTTTTCTGCACAAAAGCGATTCTGCGAAGCAATGTGAACACTTCTGCTTCCCAGGCACAGAGAAGGTGCTAGCAGGGAATTCTCTGCCTGCCTTTCCCCAGTGCTCTGCAAGCTCTCCAGGACAACCTAAAATCTGGGGCTCTGTGCTTTCTTTCGTTCTGAACAAGTGTTACTGTTTTCTGCACAAAAGCGATTCTGCGAAGCAATGTGAACACTTGTGCTTCCCAGGCACAGAGAAGGTGCTAGCAGGGAATTCTCTGCCTGCCTTTCCCCAGTGCTCTGCAAGCTCTCCAGGACAACATAAAATCTGGGGCTCTGTGCTTTCTTTCGTTCTGAACAAGTGTTACTGTTTTCTGCACAAAAGCGATTCTGCAAAGCAATGTGAACAGGCACAGAGAAGGTGCTAGCAGGGAATTCTCTGCCTGCCTTTCCCCAGTGCTCTGCAAGCTCTCCAGGACAACAGCAAATCTGGGGCTCTGTGCTTTCTTTCATTCTGAACAAGTGTTACTGTTTTCTGCACAAAAGCGATTCTGCGAAGCAAAGCGAACACTTGTGCTTCCCAGGCACAGAGAAGGTGCTAGCAGGGAATTCTCTGCCTGCCTTTCCCCAGTGCTCTGCAAGCTCTCCAGGACAACCTAAAATCTGGGGCTCTGTGCTTTCTTTCGTTCTGAACAAGTGTTACTGTTTTCTGCACAAAAGCGATTCTGCAAAGCAATGTGAACACTTGTGCTTCCCAGGCACAGAGAAGGTGCTAGCAGGGAATTCTCTGCCTGCCTTTCCCCAGTGCTCTGCAAGCTCTCCAGGACAACATAAAATCTGGGGCTCTGTGCTTTCTTTCATTCTGAACAAGTGTTACTGTTTTCTGCACAAAAGCGATTCTGCAAAGCAATGTGAACACTTCTGCTTCCCAGGCACAGAGAAGGTGCTAGCAGGGAATTCTCTGCCTGCCTTTCCCCAGTGCTCTGCAAGCTCTCCAGGACAACATAAAATCTGGGGCTCTGTGCTTTCTTTCGTTCTGAACAAGTGTTACTGTTTTCTGCACAAAAGCGATTCTGCGAAGCAATGTGAACACTTCTGCTTCCCAGGCACAGAGAAGGTGCTAGCAGGGAATTCTCTGCCTGCCTTTCCCCAGTGCTCTGCAAGCTCTCCAGGACAACAGCAAATCTGGGGCTCTGTGCTTTCTTTCGTTCTGAACAAGTGTTACTGTTTTCTGCACAAAAGCGATTCTGCGAAGCAATGTGAACACTTGTGCTTCCCAGGCACAGAGAAGGTGCTAGCAGGGAATTCTCTGCCTGCCTTTCCCCAGTGCTCTGCAAGCTCTCCAGGACAACATAAAATCTGGGGCTCTGTGCTTTCTTTCGTTCTGAACAAGTGTTACTGTTTTCTGCACAAAAGCGATTCTGCGAAGCAATGTGAACAGGCACAGAGAAGGTGCTAGCAGGGAATTCTCTGCCTGCCTTTCCCCAGTGCTCTGCAAGCTCTCCAGGACAACAGCAAATCTGGGGCTCTGTGCTTTCTTTCGTTCTGAACAAGTGTTACTGTTTTCTGCACAAAAGCGATTCTGCGAAGCAATGTGAACACTTGTGCTTCCCAGGCACAGAGAAGGTGCTAGCAGGGAATTCTCTGCCTGCCTTTCCCCAGTGCTCTGCAAGCTCTCCAGGACAACATAAAATCTGGGGCTCTGTGCTTTCTTTCGTTCTGAACAAGTGTTACTGTTTTCTGCACAAAAGCGATTCTGCGAAGCAATGTGAACAGGCACAGAGAAGGTGCTAGCAGGGAATTCTCTGCCTGCCTTTCCCCAGTGCTCTGCAAGCTCTCCAGGACAACAGCAAATCTGGGGCTCTGTGCTTTCTTTCGTTCTGAACAAGTGTTACTGTTTTCTGCACAAAAGCGATTCTGCGAAGCAATGTGAACACTTGTGCTTCCCAGGCACAGAGAAGGTGCTAGCAGGGAATTCTCTGCCTGCCTTTCCCCAGTGCTCTGCAAGCTCTCCAGGACAACCTAAAATCTGGGGCTCTGTGCTTTCTTTCGTTCTGAACAAGTGTTACTGTTTTCTGCACAAAAGCGATTCTGCAAAGCAATGTGAACAGGCACAGAGAAGGTGCTAGCAGGGAATTCTCTGCCTGCCTTTCCCCAGTGCTCTGCAAGCTCTCCAGGACAACATAAAATCTGGGGCTCTGTGCTTTCTTTCGTTCTGAACAAGTGTTACTGTTTTCTGCACAAAAGCGATTCTGCGAAGCAATGTGAACACTTGTGCTTCCCAGGCACAGAGAAGGTGCTAGCAGGGAATTCTCTGCCTGCCTTTCCCCAGTGCTCTGCAAGCTCTCCAGGACAACATAAAATCTGGGGCTCTGTGATTTCTTTCGTTCTGAACAAGTGTTACTGTTTTCTGCACAAAAGCGATTCTGCGAAGCAATGTGAACACTTGTGCTTCCCAGGCACAGAGAAGGTGCTAGCAGGGAATTCTCTGCCTGCCTTTCCCCAGTGCTCTGCAAGCTCTCCAGGACAACCTAAAATCTGGGGCTCTGTGCTTTCTTTCGTTCTGAACAAGTGTTACTGTTTTCTGCACAAAAGCGATTCTGCGAAGCAATGTGAACACTTGTGCTTCCCAGGCACAGAGAAGGTGCTAGCAGGGAATTCTCTGCCTGCCTTTCCCCAGTGCTCTGCAAGCTCTCCAGGACAACATAAAATCTGGGGCTCTGTGCTTTCTTTCGTTCTGAACAAGTGTTACTGTTTTCTGCACAAAAGCGATTCTGCGAAGCAATGTGAACAGGCACAGAGAAGGTGCTAGCAGGGAATTCTCTGCCTGCCTTTCCCCAGTGCTCTGCAAGCTCTCCAGGACAACAGCAAATCTGGGGCTCTGTGCTTTATTTCATTCTGAACAAGTGTTACTGTTTTCTGCACAAAAGCGATTCTGCGAAGCAAAGCGAACACTTCTGCTTCCCAGGCACAGAGAAGGTGCTAGCAGGGAATTCTCTGCCTGCCTTTCCCCAGTGCTCTGCAAGCTCTCCAGGACAACCTAAAATCTGGGGCTCTGTGCTTTCTTTCGTTCTGAACAAGTGTTACTGTTTTCTGCACAAAAGCGATTCTGCAAAGCAATGTGAACACTTGTGCTTCCCAGGCACAGAGAAGGTGCTAGCAGGGAATTCTCTGCCTGCCTTTCCCCAGTGCTCTGCAAGCTCTCCAGGACAACATAAAATCTGGGGCTCTGTGCTTTCTTTCATTCTGAACAAGTGTTACTGTTTTCTGCACAAAAGCGATTCTGCAAAGCAATGTGAACACTTCTGCTTCCCAGGCACAGAGAAGGTGCTAGCAGGGAATTCTCTGCCTGCCTTTCCCCAGTGCTCTGCAAGCTCTCCAGGACAACATAAAATCTGGGGCTCTGTGCTTTCTTTCGTTCTGAACAAGTGTTACTGTTTTCTGCACAAAAGCGATTCTGCGAAGCAATGTGAACACTTCTGCTTCCCAGGCACAGAGAAGGTGCTAGCAGGGAATTCTCTGCCTGCCTTTCCCCAGTGCTCTGCAAGCTCTCCAGGACAACAGCAAATCTGGGGCTCTGTGCTTTCTTTCGTTCTGAACAAGTGTTACTGTTTTCTGCACAAAAGCGATTCTGCGAAGCAATGTGAACACTTGTGCTTCCCAGGCACAGAGAAGGTGCTAGCAGGGAATTCTCTGCCTGCCTTTCCCCAGTGCTCTGCAAGCTCTCCAGGACAACATAAAATCTGGGGCTCTGTGCTTTCTTTCGTTCTGAACAAGTGTTACTGTTTTCTGCACAAAAGCGATTCTGCGAAGCAATGTGAACAGGCACAGAGAAGGTGCTAGCAGGGAATTCTCTGCCTGCCTTTCCCCAGTGCTCTGCAAGCTCTCCAGGACAACAGCAAATCTGGGGCTCTGTGCTTTCTTTCGTTCTGAACAAGTGTTACTGTTTTCTGCACAAAAGCGATTCTGCGAAGCAATGTGAACACTTGTGCTTCCCAGGCACAGAGAAGGTGCTAGCAGGGAATTCTCTGCCTGCCTTTCCCCAGTGCTCTGCAAGCTCTCCAGGACAACATAAAATCTGGGGCTCTGTGCTTTCTTTCGTTCTGAACAAGTGTTACTGTTTTCTGCACAAAAGCGATTCTGCGAAGCAATGTGAACAGGCACAGAGAAGGTGCTAGCAGGGAATTCTCTGCCTGCCTTTCCCCAGTGCTCTGCAAGCTCTCCAGGACAACAGCAAATCTGGGGCTCTGTGCTTTCTTTCGTTCTGAACAAGTGTTACTGTTTTCTGCACAAAAGCGATTCTGCGAAGCAATGTGAACACTTGTGCTTCCCAGGCACAGAGAAGGTGCTAGCAGGGAATTCTCTGCCTGCCTTTCCCCAGTGCTCTGCAAGCTCTCCAGGACAACATAAAATCTGGGGCTCTGTGCTTTCTTTCGTTCTGAACAAGTGTTACTGTTTTCTGCACAAAAGCGATTCTGCAAAGCAATGTGAACACTTGTGCTTCCCAGGCACAGAGAAGGTGCTAGCAGGGAATTCTCTGCCTGCCTTTCCCCAGTGCTCTGCAAGCTCTCCAGGACAACAGCAAATCTGGGGCTCTGTGCTTTCTTTCGTTCTGAACAAGTGTTACTGTTTTCTGCACAAAAGCGATTCTGCGAAGTAATGTGAACACTTCTGCTTCCCAGGCACAGAGAAGGTGCTAGCAGGGAATTCTCTGCCTGCCTTTCCCCAGTGCTCTGCAAGCTCTCCAGGACAACATAAAATCTGGGGCTCTGTGCTTTCTTTCGTTCTGAACAAGTGTTACTGTTTTCTGCACAAAAGCGATTCTGCGAAGCAATGTGAACAGGCACAGAGAAGGTGCTAGCAGGGAATTCTCTGCCTGCCTTTCCCCAGTGCTCTGCAAGCTCTCCAGGACAACAGCAAATCTGGGGCTCTGTGCTTTCTTTCATTCTGAACAAGTGTTACTGTTTTCTGCACAAAAGCGATTCTGCGAAGCAAAGCGAACACTTCTGCTTCCCAGGCACAGAGAAGGTGCTAGCAGGGAATTCTCTGCCTGCCTTTCCCCAGTGCTCTGCAAGCTCTCCAGGACAACATAAAATCTGGGGCTCTGTGCTTTCTTTCGTTCTGAACAAGTGTTACTGTTTTCTGCACAAAAGCGATTCTGCAAAGCAATGTGAACACTTCTGCTTCCCAGGCACAGAGAAGGTGCTAGCAGGGAATTCTCTGCCTGCCTTTCCCCAGTGCTCTGCAAGCTCTCCAGGACAACATAAAATCTGGGGCTCTGTGCTTTCTTTCGTTCTGAACAAGTGTTACTGTTTTCTGCACAAAAGCGATTCTGCAAAGCAATGTGAACACTTCTGCTTCCCAGGCACAGAGAAGGTGCTAGCAGGGAATTCTCTGCCTGCCTTTCCCCAGTGCTCTGCAAGCTCTCCAGGACAACATAAAATCTGGGGCTCTGTGCTTTCTTTCGTTCTGAACAAGTGTTACTGTTTTCTGCACAAAAGCGATTCTGCAAAGCAATGTGAACACTTGTGCTTCCCAGGCACAGAGAAGGTGCTAGCAGGGAATTCTCTGCCTGCCTTTCCCCAGTGCTCTGCAAGCTCTCCAGGACAACATAAAATCTGGGGCTCTGTGCTTTCTTTCGTTCTGAACAAGTGTTACTGTTTTCTGCACAAAAGCGATTCTGCGAAGTAATGTGAACACTTCTGCTTCCCAGGCACAGAGAAGGTGCTAGCAGGGAATTCTCTGCCTGCCTTTCCCCAGTGCTCTGCAAGCTCTCCAGGACAACATAAAATCTGGGGCTCTGTGCTTTCTTTCGTTCTGAACAAGTGTTACTGTTTTCTGCACAAAAGCGATTCTGCGAAGCAATGTGAACAGGCACAGAGAAGGTGCTAGCAGGGAATTCTCTGCCTGCCTTTCCCCAGTGCTCTGCAAGCTCTCCAGGACAACATAAAATCTGGGGCTCTGTGCTTTCTTTCATTCTGAACAAGTGTTACTGTTTTCTGCACAAAAGCGATTCTGCGAAGCAAAGCGAACACTTCTGCTTCCCAGGCACAGAGAAGGTGCTAGCAGGGAATTCTCTGCCTGCCTTTCCCCAGTGCTCTGCAAGCTCTCCAGGACAACATAAAATCTGGGGCTCTGTGCTTTCTTTCGTTCTGAACAAGTGTTACTGTTTTCTGCACAAAAGCGATTCTGCGAAGCAATGTGAACAGGCACAGAGAAGGTGCTAGCAGGGAATTCTCTGCCTGCCTTTCCCCAGTGCTCTGCAAGCTCTCCAGGACAACATAAAATCTGGGGCTCTGTGCTTTCTTTCATTCTGAACAAGTGTTACTGTTTTCTGCACAAAAGCGATTCTGCGAAGCAAAGCGAACACTTCTGCTTCCCAGGCACAGAGAAGGTGCTAGCAGGGAATTCTCTGCCTGCCTTTCCCCAGTGCTCTGCAAGCTCTCCAGGACAACATAAAATCTGGGGCTCTGTGCTTTCTTTCGTTCTGAACAAGTGTTACTGTTTTCTGCACAAAAGCGATTCTGCGAAGCAATGTGAACACTTCTGCTTCCCAGGCACAGAGAAGGTGCTAGCAGGGAATTCTCTGCCTGCCTTTCCCCAGTGCTCTGCAAGCTCTCCAGGACAACATAAAATCTGGGGCTCTGTGCTTTCTTTCGTTCTGAACAAGTGTTACTGTTTTCTGCACAAAAGCGATTCTGCAAAGCAATGTGAACACTTCTGCTTCCCAGGCACAGAGAAGGTGCTAGCAGGGAATTCTCTGCCTGCCTTTCCCCAGTGCTCTGCAAGCTCTCCAGGACAACATAAAATCTGGGGCTCTGTGCTTTCTTTCGTTCTGAACAAGTGTTACTGTTTTCTGCACAAAAGCGATTCTGCGAAGCAATGTGAACACTTGTGCTTCCCAGGCACAGAGAAGGTGCTAGCAGGGAATTCTCTGCCTGCCTTTCCCCAGTGCTCTGCAAGCTCTCCAGGACAACATAAAATCTGGGGCTCTGTGCTTTCTTTCGTTCTGAACAAGTGTTACTGTTTTCTGCACAAAAGCGATTCTGCAAAGCAATGTGAACACTTCTGCTTCCCAGGCACAGAGAAGGTGCTAGCAGGGAATTCTCTGCCTGCCTTTCCCCAGTGCTCTGCAAGCTCTCCAGGACAACCTAAAATCTGGGGCTCTGTGCTTTCTTTCGTTCTGAACAAGTGTTACTGTTTTCTGCACAAAAGCGATTCTGCGAAGCAATGTGAACACTTCTGCTTCCCAGGCACAGAGAAGGTGCTAGCAGGGAATTCTCTGCCTGCCTTTCCCCAGTGCTCTGCAAGCTCTCCAGGACAACATAAAATCTGGGGCTCTGTGCTTTCTTTCGTTCTGAACAAGTGTTACTGTTTTCTGCACAAAAGCGATTCTGCGAAGCAATGTGAACACTTGTGCTTCCCAGGCACAGAGAAGGTGCTAGCAGGGAATTCTCTGCCTGCCTTTCCCCAGTGCTCTGCAAGCTCTCCAGGACAACCTAAAATCTGGGGCTCTGTGCTTTCTTTCGTTCTGAACAAGTGTTACTGTTTTCTGCACAAAAGCGATTCTGCGAAGCAATGTGAACACTTCTGCTTCCCAGGCACAGAGAAGGTGCTAGCAGGGAATTCTCTGCCTGCCTTTCCCCAGTGCTCTGCAAGCTCTCCAGGACAACCTAAAATCTGGGGCTCTGTGCTTTCTTTCGTTCTGAACAAGTGTTACTGTTTTCTGCACAAAAGCGATTCTGCGAAGCAATGTGAACAGGCACAGAGAAGGTGCTAGCAGGGAATTCTCTGCCTGCCTTTCCCCAGTGCTCTGCAAGCTCTCCAGGACAACCTAAAATCTGGGGCTCTGTGCTTTCTTTCGTTCTGAACAAGTGTTACTGTTTTCTGCACAAAAGCGATTCTGCGAAGCAATGTGAACACTTGTGCTTCCCAGGCACAGAGAAGGTGCTAGCAGGGAATTCTCTGCCTGCCTTTCCCCAGTGCTCTGCAAGCTCTCCAGGACAACATAAAATCTGGGGCTCTGTGCTTTCTTTCGTTCTGAACAAGTGTTACTGTTTTCTGCACAAAAGCGATTCTGCGAAGCAATGTGAACACTTGTGCTTCCCAGGCACAGAGAAGGTGCTAGCAGGGAATTCTCTGCCTGCCTTTCCCCAGTGCTCTGCAAGCTCTCCAGGACAACATAAAATCTGGGGCTCTGTGATTTCTTTCGTTCTGAACAAGTGTTACTGTTTTCTGCACAAAAGCGATTCTGCGAAGCAATGTGAACACTTGTGCTTCCCAGGCACAGAGAAGGTGCTAGCAGGGAATTCTCTGCCTGCCTTTCCCCAGTGCTCTGCAAGCTCTCCAGGACAACATAAAATCTGGGGCTCTGTGCTTTCTTTCGTTCTGAACAAGTGTTACTGTTTTCTGCACAAAAGCGATTCTGCGAAGCAATGTGAACACTTGTGCTTCCCAGGCACAGAGAAGGTGCTAGCAGGGAATTCTCTGCCTGCCTTTCCCCAGTGCTCTGCAAGCTCTCCAGGACAACCTAAAATCTGGGGCTCTGTGCTTTCTTTCGTTCTGAACAAGTGTTACTGTTTTCTGCACAAAAGCGATTCTGCGAAGCAATGTGAACACTTGTGCTTCCCAGGCACAGAGAAGGTGCTAGCAGGGAATTCTCTGCCTGCCTTTCCCCAGTGCTCTGCAAGCTCTCCAGGACAACATAAAATCTGGGGCTCTGTGCTTTCTTTCGTTCTGAACAAGTGTTACTGTTTTCTGCACAAAAGCGATTCTGCGAAGCAATGTGAACAGGCACAGAGAAGGTGCTAGCAGGGAATTCTCTGCCTGCCTTTCCCCAGTGCTCTGCAAGCTCTCCAGGACAACAGCAAATCTGGGGCTCTGTGCTTTCTTTCATTCTGAACAAGTGTTACTGTTTTCTGCACAAAAGCGATTCTGCGAAGCAAAGCGAACACTTCTGCTTCCCAGGCACAGAGAAGGTGCTAGCAGGGAATTCTCTGCCTGCCTTTCCCCAGTGCTCTGCAAGCTCTCCAGGACAACCTAAAATCTGGGGCTCTGTGCTTTCTTTCGTTCTGAACAAGTGTTACTGTTTTCTGCACAAAAGCGATTCTGCAAAGCAATGTGAACACTTGTGCTTCCCAGGCACAGAGAAGGTGCTAGCAGGGAATTCTCTGCCTGCCTTTCCCCAGTGCTCTGCAAGCTCTCCAGGACAACAGCAAATCTGGGGCTCTGTGCTTTCTTTCGTTCTGAACAAGTGTTACTGTTTTCTGCACAAAAGCGATTCTGCGAAGTAATGTGAACACTTCTGCTTCCCAGGCACAGAGAAGGTGCTAGCAGGGAATTCTCTGCCTGCCTTTCCCCAGTGCTCTGCAAGCTCTCCAGGACAACATAAAATCTGGGGCTCTGTGCTTTCTTTCGTTCTGAACAAGTGTTACTGTTTTCTGCACAAAAGCGATTCTGCGAAGCAATGTGAACAGGCACAGAGAAGGTGCTAGCAGGGAATTCTCTGCCTGCCTTTCCCCAGTGCTCTGCAAGCTCTCCAGGACAACATAAAATCTGGGGCTCTGTGCTTTCTTTCGTTCTGAACAAGTGTTACTGTTTTCTGCACAAAAGCGATTCTGCAAAGCAATGTGAACACTTCTGCTTCCCAGGCACAGAGAAGGTGCTAGCAGGGAATTCTCTGCCTGCCTTTCCCCAGTGCTCTGCAAGCTCTCCAGGACAACATAAAATCTGGGGCTCTGTGCTTTCTTTCGTTCTGAACAAGTGTTACTGTTTTCTGCACAAAAGCGATTCTGCAAAGCAATGTGAACACTTGTGCTTCCCAGGCACAGAGAAGGTGCTAGCAGGGAATTCTCTGCCTGCCTTTCCCCAGTGCTCTGCAAGCTCTCCAGGACAACATAAAATCTGGGGCTCTGTGCTTTCTTTCATTCTGAACAAGTGTTACTGTTTTCTGCACAAAAGCGATTCTGCAAAGCAATGTGAACACTTCTGCTTCCCAGGCACAGAGAAGGTGCTAGCAGGGAATTCTCTGCCTGCCTTTCCCCAGTGCTCTGCAAGCTCTCCAGGACAACATAAAATCTGGGGCTCTGTGCTTTCTTTCGTTCTGAACAAGTGTTACTGTTTTCTGCACAAAGCGATTCTGCGAAGCAATGTGAACACTTGTGCTTCCCAGGCACAGAGAAGGTGCTAGCAGGGAATTCTCTGCCTGCCTTTCCCCAGTGCTCTGCAAGCTCTCCAGGACAACAGCAAATCTGGGGCTCTGTGCTTTCTTTCGTTCTGAACAAGTGTTACTGTTTTCTGCACAAAAGCGATTCTGCGAAGCAATGTGAACACTTGTGCTTCCCAGGCACAGAGAAGGTGCTAGCAGGGAATTCTCTGCCTGCCTTTCCCCAGTGCTCTGCAAGCTCTCCAGGACAACATAAAATCTGGGGCTCTGTGCTTTCTTTCGTTCTGAACAAGTGTTACTGTTTTCTGCACAAAAGCGATTCTGCGAAGCAATGTGAACAGGCACAGAGAAGGTGCTAGCAGGGAATTCTCTGCCTGCCTTTCCCCAGTGCTCTGCAAGCTCTCCAGGACAACAGCAAATCTGGGGCTCTGTGCTTTCTTTCGTTCTGAACAAGTGTTACTGTTTTCTGCACAAAAGCGATTCTGCGAAGCAATGTGAACACTTGTGCTTCCCAGGCACAGAGAAGGTGCTAGCAGGGAATTCTCTGCCTGCCTTTCCCCAGTGCTCTGCAAGCTCTCCAGGACAACATAAAATCTGGGGCTCTGTGCTTTCTTTCGTTCTGAACAAGTGTTACTGTTTTCTGCACAAAAGCGATTCTGCGAAACAATGTGAACAGGCACAGAGAAGGTGCTAGCAGGGAATTCTCTGCCTGCCTTTCCCCAGTGCTCTGCAAGCTCTCCAGGACAACAGCAAATCTGGGGCTCTGTGCTTTCTTTCGTTCTGAACAAGTGTTACTGTTTTCTGCACAAAAGCGATTCTGCGAAGCAATGTGAACACTTGTGCTTCCCAGGCACAGAGAAGGTGCTAGCAGGGAATTCTCTGCCTGCCTTTCCCCAGTGCTCTGCAAGCTCTCCAGGACAACATAAAATCTGGGGCTCTGTGCTTTCTTTCGTTCTGAACAAGTGTTACTGTTTTCTGCACAAAAGCGATTCTGCAAAGCAATGTGAACACTTCTGCTTCCCAGGCACAGAGAAGGTGCTAGCAGGGAATTCTCTGCCTGCCTTTCCCCAGTGCTCTGCAAGCTCTCCAGGACAACATAAATCTGGGGCTCTGTGCTTTCTTTCGTTCTGAACAAGTGTTACTGTTTTCTGCACAAAAGCGATTCTGCGAAGTAATGTGAACACTTCTGCTTCCCAGGCACAGAGAAGGTGCTAGCAGGGAATTCTCTGCCTGCCTTTCCCCAGTGCTCTGCAAGCTCTCCAGGACAACATAAAATCTGGGGCTCTGTGCTTTCTTTCGTTCTGAACAAGTGTTACTGTTTTCTGCACAAAAGCGATTCTGCAAGCAATGTGAACACTTCTGCTTCCCAGGCACAGAGAAGGTGCTAGCAGGGAATTCTCTGCCTGCCTTTCCCCAGTGCTCTGCAAGCTCTCCAGGACAACATAAAATCTGGGGCTCTGTGCTTTCTTTCGTTCTGAACAAGTGTTACTGTTTTCTGCACAAAAGCGATTCTGCGAAGCAATGTGAACACTTCTGCTTCCCAGGCACAGAGAAGGTGCTAGCAGGGAATTCTCTGCCTGCCTTTCCCCAGTGCTCTGCAAGCTCTCCAGGACAACATAAAATCTGGGGCTCTGTGCTTTCTTTCGTTCTGAACAAGTGTTACTGTTTTCTGCACAAAAGCGATTCTGCGAAGCAATGTGAACACTTGTGCTTCCCAGGCACAGAGAAGGTGCTAGCAGGGAAATTCTCTGCCTGCCTTTCCCCAGTGCTCTGCAAGCTCTCCAGGACAACAGCAAATCTGGGGCTCTGTGCTTTCTTTCGTTCTGAACAAGTGTTACTGTTTTCTGCACAAAAGCGATTCTGCGAAGCTATGTGAACACTTCTGCTTCCCAGGCACAGAGAAGGTGCTAGCAGGGAATTCTCTGCCTGCCTTTCCCCAGTGCTCTGCAAGCTCTCCAGGACAACATAAAATCTGGGGCTCTGTGCTTTCTTTCGTTCTGAACAAGTGTTACTGTTTTCTGCACAAAAGCGATTCTGCGAAGCAATGTGAACAGGCACAGAGAAGGTGCTAGCAGGGAATTCTCTGCCTGCCTTTCCTCAGTGCTCTGCAAGCTCTCCAGGACAACATAAAATCTGGGGCTCTGTGCTTTCTTTCGTTCTGAACAAGTGTTACTGTTTTCTGCACAAAAGCGATTCTGCAAAGCAATGTGAACACTTGTGCTTCCCAGGCACAGAGAAGGTGCTAGCAGGGAATTCTCTGCCTGCCTTTCCCCAGTGCTCTGCAAGCTCTCCAGGACAACAGCAAATCTGGGGCTCTGTGCTTTCTTTCGTTCTGAACAAGTGTTACTGTTTTCTGCACAAAAGCGATTCTGCGAAGCAATGTGAACACTTCTGCTTCCCAGGCACAGAGAAGGTGCTAGCAGGGAATTCTCTGCCTGCCTTTCCCCAGTGCTCTGCAAGCTCTCCAGGACAACATAAAATCTGGGGCTCTGTGCTTTCTTTCGTTCTGAACAAGTGTTACTGTTTTCTGCACAAAAGCGATTCTGCGAAGCAATGTGAACACTTCTGCTTCCCAGGCACAGAGAAGGTGCTAGCAGGGAATTCTCTGCCTGCCTTTCCCCAGTGCTCTGCAAGCTCTCCAGGACAACAGCAAATCTGGGGCTCTGTGCTTTCTTTCGTTCTGAACAAGTGTTACTGTTTTCTGCACAAAAGCTATTCTGCGAAGCAATGTGAACACTTGTGCTTCCCAGGCACAGAGAAGGTGCTAGCAGGGAATTCTCTGCCTGCCTTTCCCCAGTGCTCTGCAAGCTCTCCAGGACAACATAAAATCTGGGGCTCTGTGCTTTCTTTCGTTCTGAACAAGTGTTACTGTTTTCTGCACAAAAGCGATTCTGCGAAGCAATGTGAACACTTGTGCTTCCCAGGCACAGAGAAGGTGCTAGCAGGGAATTCTCTGCCTGCCTTTCCCCAGTGCTCTGCAAGCTCTCCAGGACAACATAAAATCTGGTGCTCTGTGCTTTCTTTCGTTCTGAACAAGTGTTACTGTTTTCTGCACAAAAGCGATTCTGCGAAGCAATGTGAACACTTCTGCTTCCCAGGCACAGAGAAGGTGCTAGCAGGGAATTCTCTGCCTGCCTTTCCCCAGTGCTCTGCAAGCTCTCCATGACAACAGCAAATCTGGGGCTCTGTGCTTTCTTTCATTCTGAACAAGTGTTACTGTTTTCTGCACAAAAGCTATTCTGCGAAGCAATGTGAACAGGCACAGAGAAGGTGCTAGCAGGGAATTCTCTGCCTGCCTTTCCCCAGTGCTCTGCAAGCTCTCCAGGACAACATAAAATCTGGGGCTCTGTGCTTTCTTTCGTTCTGAACAAGTGTTACTGTTTTCTGCACAAAAGCGATTCTGCGAAGCAATGTGAACACTTGTGCTTCCCAGGCACAGAGAAGGTGCTAGCAGGGAATTCTCTGCCTGCCTTTCCCCAGTGCTCTGCAAGCTCTCCAGGACAACATAAAATCTGGGGCTCTGTGCTTTCTTTCGTTCTGAACAAGTGTTACTGTTTTCTGCACAAAAGCGATTCTGCGAAGCAATGTGAACACTTGTGCTTCCCAGGCACAGAGAAGGTGCTAGCAGGGAATTCTCTGCCTGCCTTTCCCCAGTGCTCTGCAAGCTCTCCAGGACAACATAAAATCTGGGGCTCTGTGCTTTCTTTCGTTCTGAACAAGTGTTACTGTTTTCTGCACAAAAGCGATTCTGCGAAGCAATGTGAACACTTCTGCTTCCCAGGCACAGAGAAGGTGCTAGCAGGGAATTCTCTGCCTGCCTTTCCCCAGTGCTCTGCAAGCTCTCCAGGACAACATAAAATCTGGGGCTCTGTGCTTTCTTTCGTTCTGAACAAGTGTTACTGTTTTCTGCACAAAAGCGATTCTGCGAAGCAATGTGAACACTTGTGCTTCCCAGGCACAGAGAAGGTGCTAGCAGGGAATTCTCTGCCTGCCTTTCCCCAGTGCTCTGCAAGCTCTCCAGGACAACATAAAATCTGGGGCTCTGTGCTTTCTTTCGTTCTGAACAAGTGTTACTGTTTTCTGCACAAAAGCGATTCTGCGAAGCAATGTGAACACTTGTGCTTCCCAGGCACAGAGAAGGTGCTAGCAGGGAATTCTCTGCCTGCCTTTCCCCAGTGCTCTGCAAGCTCTCCAGGACAACATAAAATCTGGGGCTCTGTGCTTTCTTTCGTTCTGAACAAGTGTTACTGTTTTCTGCACAAAAGCGATTCTGCGAAGCAATGTGAACACTTCTGCTTCCCAGGCACAGAGAAGGTGCTAGCAGGGAATTCTCTGCCTGCCTTTCCCCAGTGCTCTGCAAGCTCTCCAGGACAACATAAAATCTGGGGCTCTGTGCTTTCTTTCGTTCTGAACAAGTGTTACTGTTTTCTGCACAAAAGCGATTCTGCGAAGCAATGTGAACACTTGTGCTTCCCAGGCACAGAGAAGGTGCTAGCAGGGAATTCTCTGCCTGCCTTTCCCCAGTGCTCTGCAAGCTCTCCAGGACAACATAAAATCTGGTGCTCTGTGCTTTCTTTCGTTCTGAACAAGTGTTACTGTTTTCTGCACAAAAGCGATTCTGCGAAGCAATGTGAACACTTCTGCTTCCCAGGCACAGAGAAGGTGCTAGCAGGGAATTCTCTGCCTGCCTTTCCCCAGTGCTCTGCAAGCTCTCCATGACAACAGCAAATCTGGGGCTCTGTGCTTTCTTTCATTCTGAACAAGTGTTACTGTTTTCTGCACAAAAGCTATTCTGCGAAGCAATGTGAACAGGCACAGAGAAGGTGCTAGCAGGGAATTCTCTGCCTGCCTTTCCCCAGTGCTCTGCAAGCTCTCCAGGACAACATAAAATCTGGGGCTCTGTGCTTTCTTTCGTTCTGAACAAGTGTTACTGTTTTCTGCACAAAAGCGATTCTGCGAAGCAATGTGAACACTTGTGCTTCCCAGGCACAGAGAAGGTGCTAGCAGGGAATTCTCTGCCTGCCTTTCCCCAGTGCTCTGCAAGCTCTCCAGGACAACATAAAATCTGGGGCTCTGTGCTTTCTTTCGTTCTGAACAAGTGTTACTGTTTTCTGCACAAAAGCGATTCTGCGAAGCAATGTGAACACTTGTGCTTCCCAGGCACAGAGAAGGTGCTAGCAGGGAATTCTCTGCCTGCCTTTCCCCAGTGCTCTGCAAGCTCTCCAGGACAACATAAAATCTGGGGCTCTGTGCTTTCTTTCGTTCTGAACAAGTGTTACTGTTTTCTGCACAAAAGCGATTCTGCGAAGCAATGTGAACACTTCTGCTTCCCAGGCACAGAGAAGGTGCTAGCAGGGAATTCTCTGCCTGCCTTTCCCCAGTGCTCTGCAAGCTCTCCAGGACAACATAAAATCTGGGGCTCTGTGCTTTCTTTCGTTCTGAACAAGTGTTACTGTTTTCTGCACAAAAGCGATTCTGCGAAGCAATGTGAACACTTGTGCTTCCCAGGCACAGAGAAGGTGCTAGCAGGGAATTCTCTGCCTGCCTTTCCCCAGTGCTCTGCAAGCTCTCCAGGACAACATAAAATCTGGGGCTCTGTGCTTTCTTTCGTTCTGAACAAGTGTTACTGTTTTCTGCACAAAAGCGATTCTGCGAAGCAATGTGAACACTTGTGCTTCCCAGGCACAGAGAAGGTGCTAGCAGGGAATTCTCTGCCTGCCTTTCCCCAGTGCTCTGCAAGCTCTCCAGGACAACATAAAATCTGGGGCTCTGTGCTTTCTTTCGTTCTGAACAAGTGTTACTGTTTTCTGCACAAAAGCGATTCTGCGAAGCAATGTGAACACTTCTGCTTCCCAGGCACAGAGAAGGTGCTAGCAGGGAATTCTCTGCCTGCCTTTCCCCAGTGCTCTGCAAGCTCTCCAGGACAACATAAAATCTGGGGCTCTGTGCTTTCTTTCGTTCTGAACAAGTGTTACTGTTTTCTGCACAAAAGCGATTCTGCGAAGCAATGTGAACACTTCTGCTTCCCAGGCACAGAGAAGGTGCTAGCAGGGAATTCTCTGCCTGCCTTTCCCCAGTGCTCTGCAAGCTCTCCAGGACAACAGCAAATCTGGGGCTCTGTGCTTTCTTTCGTTCTGAACAAGTGTTACTGTTTTCTGCACAAAAGCTATTCTGCGAAGCAATGTGAACAGGCACAGAGAAGGTGCTAGCAGGGAATTCTCTGCCTGCCTTTCCTTAGTGCTCTGCAAGCTCTCCAGGACAACATAAAATCTGGGGTTCTGTGCTTTCTTTCATTCTGAACAAGTGTTACTGTTTTCTGCACAAAAGCGATTCTGCGAAGCAATGTGAACACTTGTGCTTCCCAGGCACAGAGAAGGTGCTAGCAGGGAATTCTCTGCCTGCCTTTCCCCAGTGCTCTGCAAGCTCTCCAGGACAACAGCAAATCTGGGGCTCTGTGCTTTCTTTCGTTCTGAACAAGTGTTACTGTTTTCTGCACAAAAGCGATTCTGCGAAGCAATGTGAACACTTGTGCTTCCCAGGCACAGAGAAGGTGCTAGCAGGGAATTCTCTGCCTGCCTTTCCCCAGTGCTCTGCAAGCTCTCCAGGACAACAGCAAATCTGGGGCTCTGTGCTTTCTTTCGTTCTGAACAAGTGTTACTGTTTTCTGCACAAAAGCGATTCTGCGAAGCAATGTGAACACTTGTGCTTCCCAGGCACAGAGAAGGTGCTAGCAGGGAATTCTCTGCCTGCCTTTCCCCAGTGCTCTGCAAGCTCTCCAGGACAACATAAAATCTGGGGTTCTGTGCTTTCTTTCATTCTGAACAAGTGTTACTGTTTTCTGCACAAAAGCTATTCTGCGAAGCAATGTGAACAGGCACAGAGAAGGTGCTAGCAGGGAATTCTCTGCCTGCCTTTCCTTAGTGCTCTGCAAGCTCTCCAGGACAACATAAAATCTGGGGCTCTGTGCTTTCTTTCGTTCTGAACAAGTGTTACTGTTTTCCGCACAAAAGCGATTCTGCGAAGCAATGTGAACACTTCTGCTTCCCAGGCACAGAGAAGGTGCTAGCAGGGAATTCTCTGCCTGCCTTTCCCCAGTGCTCTGCAAGCTCTCCAGGACAACATAAAATCTGGGGCTCTGTGCTTTCTTTCGTTCTGAACAAGTGTTACTGTTTTCTGCACAAAAGCGATTCTGCGAAGCAATGTGAACACTTGTGCTTCCCAGGCACAGAGAAGGTGCTAGCAGGGAATTCTCTGCCTGCCTTTCCCCAGTGCTCTGCAAGCTCTCCAGGACAACATAAAATCTGGGGCTCTGTGCTTTCTTTCGTTCTGAACAAGTGTTACTGTTTTCTGCACAAAAGCGATTCTGCGAAGCAATGTGAACACTTCTGCTTCCCAGGCACAGAGAAGGTGCTAGCAGGGAATTCTCTGCCTGCCTTTCCCCAGTGCTCTGCAAGCTCTCCAGGACAACATAAAATCTGGGGCTCTGTGCTTTCTTTCGTTCTGAACAAGTGTTACTGTTTTCTGCACAAAAGCGATTCTGCGAAGCAATGTGAACACTTCTGCTTCCCAGGCACAGAGAAGGTGCTAGCAGGGAATTCTCTGCCTGCCTTTCCCCAGTGCTCTGCAAGCTCTCCAGGACAACATAAAATCTGGGGTTCTGTGCTTTCTTTCATTCTGAACAAGTGTTACTGTTTTCTGCACAAAAGCTATTCTGCGAAGCAATGTGAACAGGCACAGAGAAGGTGCTAGCAGGGAATTCTCTGCCTGCCTTTCCTTAGTGCTCTGCAAGCTCTCCAGGACAACATAAAATCTGGGGTTCTGTGCTTTCTTTCATTCTGAACAAGTGTTACTGTTTTCTGCACAAAAGCGATTCTGCGAAGCAATGTGAACACTTGTGCTTCCCAGGCACAGAGAAGGTGCTAGCAGGGAATTCTCTGCCTGCCTTTCCCCAGTGCTCTGCAAGCTCTCCAGGACAACATAAAATCTGGGGCTCTGTGCTTTCTTTCGTTCTGAACAAGTGTTACTGTTTTCTGCACAAAAGCGATTCTGCGAATTAATGTGAACACTTCTGCTTCCCAGGCACAGAGAAGGTGCTAGCAGGGAATTCTCTGCCTGCCTTTCCCCAGTGCTCTGCAAGCTCTCCAGGACAACAGCAAATCTGGGGCTCTGTGCTTTCTTTCGTTCTGAACAAGTGTTACTGTTTTCTGCACAAAAGCGATTCTGCGAAGCAATGTGAACACTTGTGCTTCCCAGGCACAGAGAAGGTGCTAGCAGGGAATTCTCTGCCTGCCTTTCCCCAGTGCTCTGCAAGCTCTCCAGGACAACATAAAATCTGGGGTTCTGTGCTTTCTTTCATTCTGAACAAGTGTTACTGTTTTCTGCACAAAAGCTATTCTGCGAAGCAATGTGAACAGGCACAGAGAAGGTGCTAGCAGGGAATTCTCTGCCTGCCTTTCCTTAGTGCTCTGCAAGCTCTCCAGGACAACATAAAATCTGGGGTTCTGTGCTTTCTTTCATTCTGAACAAGTGTTACTGTTTTCTGCACAAAAGCGATTCTGCGAAGCAATGTGAACACTTGTGCTTCCCAGGCACAGAGAAGGTGCTAGCAGGGAATTCTCTGCCTGCCTTTCCCCAGTGCTCTGCAAGCTCTCCAGGACAACATAAAATCTGGGGCTCTGTGCTTTCTTTCGTTCTGAACAAGTGTTACTGTTTTCTGCACAAAAGCGATTCTGCGAAGCAATGTGAACACTTCTGCTTCCCAGGCACAGAGAAGGTGCTAGCAGGGAATTCTCTGCCTGCTTTTCCCCAGTGCTCTGCAAGCTCTCCAGGACAACATAAAATCTGGGGCTCTGTGCTTTCTTTCGTTCTGAACAAGTGTTACTGTTTTCTGCACAAAAGCGATTCTGCGAAGCAATGTGAACACTTGTGCTTCCCAGGCACAGAGAAGGTGCTAGCAGGGAATTCTCTGCCTGCCTTTCCCCAGTGCTCTGCAAGCTCTCCAGGACAACATAAAATCTGGGGCTCTGTGCTTTCTTTCGTTCTGAACAACTGTTACTGTTTTCTGCACAAAAGCGATTCTGCGAAGCAATGTGAACACTTCTGCTTCCCAGGCACAGAGAAGGTGCTAGCAGGGAATTCTCTGCCTGCCTTTCCCCAGTGCTCTGCAAGCTCTCCAGGACAACAGCAAATCTGGGGCTCTGTGCTTTCTTTCGTTCTGAACAAGTGTTACTGTTTTCTGCACAAAAGCTATTCTGCGAAGCAATGTGAACACTTGTGCTTCCCAGGCACAGAGAAGGTGCTAGCAGGGAATTCTCTGCCTGCCTTTCCCCAGTGCTCTGCAAGCTCTCCAGGACAACATAAAATCTGGGGCTCTGTGCTTTCTTTCGTTCTGAACAAGTGTTACTGTTTTCTGCACAAAAGCGATTCTGCGAAGCAATGTGAACACTTGTGCTTCCCAGGCACAGAGAAGGTGCTAGCAGGGAATTCTCTGCCTGCCTTTCCCCAGTGCTCTGCAAGCTCTCCAGGACAACATAAAATCTGGGGCTCTGTGCTTTCTTTCGTTCTGAACAAGTGTTACTGTTTTCTGCACAAAAGCGATTCTGCGAAGCAATGTGAACACTTCTGCTTCCCAGGCACAGAGAAGGTGCTAGCAGGGAATTCTCTGCCTGCCTTTCCCCAGTGCTCTGCAAGCTCTCCATGACAACAGCAAATCTGGGGCTCTGTGCTTTCTTTCATTCTGAACAAGTGTTACTGTTTTCTGCACAAAAGCTATTCTGCGAAGCAATGTGAACAGGCACAGAGAAGGTGCTAGCAGGGAATTCTCTGCCTGCCTTTCCCCAGTGCTCTGCAAGCTCTCCAGGACAACATAAAATCTGGGGCTCTGTGCTTTCTTTCGTTCTGAACAAGTGTTACTGTTTTCTGCACAAAAGCGATTCTGCGAAGCAATGTGAACACTTCTGCTTCCCAGGCACAGAGAAGGTGCTAGCAGGGAATTCTCTGCCTGCCTTTCCCCAGTGCTCTGCAAGCTCTCCAGGACAACATAAAATCTGGGGCTCTGTGCTTTCTTTCGTTCTGAACAAGTGTTACTGTTTTCTGCACAAATGCGATTCTGCGAAGCAATGTGAACACTTCTGCTTCCCAGGCACAGAGAAGGTGCTAGAAGGGAATTCTCTGCCTGCCTTTCCCCAGTGCTCTGCAAGCTCTCCAGGACAACATAAAATCTGGGGCTCTGTGCTTTCTTTCGTTCTGAACAAGTGTTACTGTTTTCTGCACAAAAGCGATTCTGCGAAGCAATGTGAACACTTCTGCTTCCCAGGCACAGAGAAGGTGCTAGCAGGGAATTCTCTGCCTGCCTTTCCCCAGTGCTCTGCAAGCTCTCCAGGACAACAGCAAATCTGGGGCTCTGTGCTTTCTTTCGTTCTGAACAAGTGTTACTGTTTTCTGCACAAAAGCTATTCTGCAAAGCAATGTGAACACTTGTGCTTCCCAGGCACAGAGAAGGTGCTAGCAGGGAATTCTCTGCCTGCCTTTCCCCAGTGCTCTGCAAGCTCTCCAGGACAACATAAAATCTGGGGCTCTGTGCTTTCTTTCGTTCTGAACAAGTGTTACTGTTTTCTGCACAAAAGCGATTCTGCGAATTAATGTGAACACTTGTGCTTCCCAGGCACAGAGAAGGTGCTAGCAGGGAATTCTCTGCCTGCCTTTCCCCAGTGCTCTGCAAGCTCTCCAGGACAACATAAAATCTGGTGCTCTGTGCTTTCTTTCGTTCTGAACAAGTGTTACTGTTTTCTGCACAAAAGCGATTCTGCCAAGCAATGTGAACACTTCTGCTTCCCAGGCACAGAGAAGGTGCTAGCAGGGAATTCTCTGCCTGCCTTTCCCCAGTGCTCTGCAAGCTCTCCATGACAACAGCAAATCTGGGGCTCTGTGCTTTCTTTCATTCTGAACAAGTGTTACTGTTTTCTGCACAAAAGCTATTCTGCGAAGCAATGTGAACAGGCACAGAGAAGGTGCTAGCAGGGAATTCTCTGCCTGCCTTTCCCCAGTGCTCTGCAAGCTCTCCAGGACAACATAAAATCTGGGGCTCTGTGCTTTCTTTCGTTCTGAACAAGTGTTACTGTTTTCTGCACAAAAGCGATTCTGCGAAGCAATGTGAACACTTCTGCTTCCCAGGCACAGAGAAGGTGCTAGCAGGGAATTCTCTGCCTGCCTTTCCCCAGTGCTCTGCAAGCTCTCCAGGACAACATAAAATCTGGGGCTCTGTGCTTTCTTTCGTTCTGAACAAGTGTTACTGTTTTCTGCACAAATGCGATTCTGCGAAGCAATGTGAACACTTCTGCTTCCCAGGCACAGAGAAGGTGCTAGAAGGGAATTCTCTGCCTGCCTTTCCCCAGTGCTCTGCAAGCTCTCCAGGACAACATAAAATCTGGGGCTCTGTGCTTTCTTTCGTTCTGAACAAGTGTTACTGTTTTCTGCACAAAAGCGATTCTGCGAAGCAATGTGAACACTTCTGCTTCCCAGGCACAGAGAAGGTGCTAGCAGGGAATTCTCTGCCTGCCTTTCCCCAGTGCTCTGCAAGCTCTCCAGGACAACAGCAAATCTGGGGCTCTGTGCTTTCTTTCGTTCTGAACAAGTGTTACTGTTTTCTGCACAAAAGCTATTCTGCAAAGCAATGTGAACACTTGTGCTTCCCAGGCACAGAGAAGGTGCTAGCAGGGAATTCTCTGCCTGCCTTTCCCCAGTGCTCTGCAAGCTCTCCAGGACAACATAAAATCTGGGGCTCTGTGCTTTCTTTCGTTCTGAACAAGTGTTACTGTTTTCTGCACAAAAGCGATTCTGCGAATTAATGTGAACACTTGTGCTTCCCAGGCACAGAGAAGGTGCTAGCAGGGAATTCTCTGCCTGCCTTTCCCCAGTGCTCTGCAAGCTCTCCAGGACAACATAAAATCTGGTGCTCTGTGCTTTCTTTCGTTCTGAACAAGTGTTACTGTTTTCTGCACAAAAGCGATTCTGCCAAGCAATGTGAACACTTCTGCTTCCCAGGCACAGAGAAGGTGCTAGCAGGGAATTCTCTGCCTGCCTTTCCCCAGTGCTCTGCAAGCTCTCCATGACAACAGCAAATCTGGGGCTCTGTGCTTTCTTTCATTCTGAACAAGTGTTACTGTTTTCTGCACAAAAGCTATTCTGCGAAGCAATGTGAACAGGCACAGAGAAGGTGCTAGCAGGGAATTCTCTGCCTGCCTTTCCCCAGTGCTCTGCAAGCTCTCCAGGACAACATAAAATCTGGGGCTCTGTGCTTTCTTTCGTTCTGAACAAGTGTTACTGTTTTCTGCACAAAAGCGATTCTGCGAAGCAATGTGAACACTTCTGCTTCCCAGGCACAGAGAAGGTGCTAGCAGGGAATTCTCTGCCTGCCTTTCCCCAGTGCTCTGCAAGCTCTCCAGGACAACATAAAATCTGGGGCTCTGTGCTTTCTTTCGTTCTGAACAAGTGTTACTGTTTTCTGCACAAAAGCGATTCTGCGAAGCAATGTGAACACTTGTGCTTCCCAGGCACAGAGAAGGTGCTAGCAGGGAATTCTCTGCCTGCCTTTCCCCAGTGCTCTGCAAGCTCTCCAGGACAACATAAAATCTGGGGCTCTGTGCTTTCTTTCGTTCTGAACAAGTGTTACTGTTTTCTGCACAAAAGCGATTCTGCGAAGCAATGTGAACACTTGTGCTTCCCAGGCACAGAGAAGGTGCTAGCAGGGAATTCTCTGCCTGCCTTTCCCCAGTGCTCTGCAAGCTCTCCAGGACAACATAAAATCTGGGGCTCTGTGCTTTCTTTCGTTCTGAACAAGTGTTACTGTTTTCTGCACAAAAGCGATTCAGCGAAGCAATGTGAACACTTCTGCTTCCCAGGCACAGAGAAGGTGCTAGCAGGGAATTCTCTGCCTGCCTTTCCCCAGTGCTCTGCAAGCTCTCCAGGACAACATAAAATCTGGGGCTCTGTGCTTTCTTTCGTTCTGAACAAGTGTTACTGTTTTCTGCACAAAAGCGATTCTGCGAAGCAATGTGAACACTTGTGCTTCCCAGGCACAGAGAAGGTGCTAGCAGGGAATTCTCTGCCTGCCTTTCCCCAGTGCTCTGCAAGCTCTCCAGGACAACAGCAAATCTGGGGCTCTGTGCTTTCTTTCGTTCTGAACAAGTGTTACTGTTTTCTGCACAAAAGCGATTCTGCGAAGCAATGTGAACACTTGTGCTTCCCAGGCACAGAGAAGGTGCTAGCAGGGAATTCTCTGCCTGCCTTTCCCCAGTGCTCTGCAAGCTCTCCAGGACAACAGCAAATCTGGGGCTCTGTGCTTTCTTTCGTTCTGAACAAGTGTTACTGTTTTCTGCACAAAAGCGATTCTGCGAAGCAATGTGAACACTTGTGCTTCCCAGGCACAGAGAAGGTGCTAGCAGGGAATTCTCTGCCTGCCTTTCCCCAGTGCTCTGCAAGCTCTCCAGGACAACATAAAATCTGGGGTTCTGTGCTTTCTTTCATTCTGAACAAGTGTTACTGTTTTCTGCACAAAAGCGATTCTGCGAAGCAATGTGAACAGGCACAGAGAAGGTGCTAGCAGGGAATTCTCTGCCTGCCTTTCCTTAGTGCTCTGCAAGCTCTCCAGGACAACATAAAATCTGGGGTTCTGTGCTTTCTTTCATTCTGAACAAGTGTTACTGTTTTCTGCACAAAAGCGATTCTGCGAAGCAATGTGAACACTTGTGCTTCCCAGGCACAGAGAAGGTGCTAGCAGGGAATTCTCTGCCTGCCTTTCCCCAGTGCTCTGCAAGCTCTCCAGGACAACATAAAATCTGGGGCTCTGTGCTTTCTTTCGTTCTGAACAAGTGTTACTGTTTTCTGCACAAAAGCGATTCTGCGAAGCAATGTGAACACTTGTGCTTCCCAGGCACAGAGAAGGTGCTAGCAGGGAATTCTCTGCCTGCCTTTCCCCAGTGCTCTGCAAGCTCTCCAGGACAACATAAAATCTGGGGCTCTGTGCTTTCTTTTGTTCTGAACAAGTGTTACTGTTTTCTGCACAAAAGCGATTCTGCGAAGCAATGTGAACACTTCTGCTTCCCAGGCACAGAGAAGGTGCTAGCAGGGAATTCTCTGCCTGCCTTTCCCCAGTGCTCTGCAAGCTCTCCAGGACAACATAAAATCTGGGGCTCTGTGCTTTCTTTCGTTCTGAACAAGTGTTACTGTTTTCTGCACAAAAGCGATTCTGCGAAGCAATGTGAACACTTCTGCTTCCCAGGCACAGAGAAGGTGCTAGCAGGGAATTCTCTGCCTGCCTTTCCCCAGTGCTCTGCAAGCTCTCCAGGACAACATAAAATCTGGGGTTCTGTGCTTTCTTTCATTCTGAACAAGTGTTACTGTTTTCTGCACAAAAGCTATTCTGCGAAGCAATGTGAACAGGCACAGAGAAGGTGCTAGCAGGGAATTCTCTGCCTGCCTTTCCTTAGTGCTCTGCAAGCTCTCCAGGACAACATAAAATCTGGGGTTCTGTGCTTTCTTTCATTCTGAACAAGTGTTACTGTTTTCTGCACAAAAGCGATTCTGCGAAGCAATGTGAACACTTGTGCTTCCCAGGCACAGAGAAGGTGCTAGCAGGGAATTCTCTGCCTGCCTTTCCCCAGTGCTCTGCAAGCTCTCCAGGACAACAGCAAATCTGGGGCTCTGTGCTTTCTTTCGTTCTGAACAAGTGTTACTGTTTTCTGCACAAAAGCGATTCTGCGAAGCAATGTGAACACTTGTGCTTCCCAGGCACAGAGAAGGTGCTAGCAGGGAATTCTCTGCCTGCCTTTCCCCAGTGCTCTGCAAGCTCTCCAGGACAACAGCAAATCTGGGGCTCTGTGCTTTCTTTCGTTCTGAACAAGTGTTACTGTTTTCTGCACAAAAGCGATTCTGCGAAGCAATGTGAACACTTGTGCTTCCCAGGCACAGAGAAGGTGCTAGCAGGGAATTCTCTGCCTGCCTTTCCCCAGTGCTCTGCAAGCTCTCCAGGACAACATAAAATCTGGGGTTCTGTGCTTTCTTTCATTCTGAACAAGTGTTACTGTTTTCTGCACAAAAGCTATTCTGCGAAGCAATGTGAACAGGCACAGAGAAGGTGCTAGCAGGGAATTCTCTGCCTGCCTTTCCTTAGTGCTCTGCAAGCTCTCCAGGACAACATAAAATCTGGGGTTCTGTGCTTTCTTTCATTCTGAACAAGTGTTACTGTTTTCTGCACAAAAGCGATTCTGCGAAGCAATGTGAACACTTGTGCTTCCCAGGCACAGAGAAGGTGCTAGCAGGGAATTCTCTGCCTGCCTTTCCCCAGTGCTCTGCAAGCTCTCCAGGACAACATAAAATCTGGGGCTCTGTGCTTTCTTTCGTTCTGAACAAGTGTTACTGTTTTCTGCACAAAAGCGATTCTGCGAAGCAATGTGAACACTTCTGCTTCCCAGGCACAGAGAAGGTGCTAGCAGGGAATTCTCTGCCTGCTTTTCCCCAGTGCTCTGCAAGCTCTCCAGGACAACATAAAATCTGGGGCTCTGTGCTTTCTTTCGTTCTGAACAAGTGTTACTGTTTTCTGCACAAAAGCGATTCTGCGAAGCAATGTGAACACTTGTGCTTCCCAGGCACAGAGAAGGTGCTAGCAGGGAATTCTCTGCCTGCCTTTCCCCAGTGCTCTGCAAGCTCTCCAGGACAACATAAAATCTGGGGCTCTGTGCTTTCTTTCGTTCTGAACAACTGTTACTGTTTTCTGCACAAAAGCGATTCTGCGAAGCAATGTGAACACTTCTGCTTCCCAGGCACAGAGAAGGTGCTAGCAGGGAATTCTCTGCCTGCCTTTCCCCAGTGCTCTGCAAGCTCTCCAGGACAACATAAAATCTGGGGCTCTGAGCTTTCTTTCATTCTGAACAAGTGTTACTGTTTTCTGCACAAAACCGATTCTGCAAAGCAATGTGAACACTTCTGCTTCCCAGGCACAGAGAAGGTGCTAGCAGGGAATTCTCTGCCTGCCTTTCCCCAGTGCTCTGCAAGCTCTCCAGGACAACATAAAATCTGGGGCTCTGTGCTTTCTTTCGTTCTGAACAACTGTTACTGTTTTCTGCACAAAAGCGATTCTGCGAAGTAATGTGAACACTTGTGCTTCCCAGGCACAGAGAAGGTGCTAGCAGGGAATTCTCTGCCTGCCTTTCCCCAGTGCTCTGCAAGCTCTCCAGGACAACATAAAATCTGGGGCTCTGTGCTTTCTTTCGTTCTGAACAAGTGTTACTGTTTTCTGCACAAAAGCGATTCTGCGAAGCAATGTGAACAGGCACAGAGAAGGTGCTAGCAGGGAATTCTCTGCCTGCCTTTCCCCAGTGCTCTGCAAGCTCTCCAGGACAACAGCAAATCTGGGGCTCTGTGCTTTCTTTCGTTCTGAACAAGTGTTACTGTTTTCTGCACAAAAGCGATTCTGCAAAGCAATGTGAACACTTGTGCTTCCCAGGCACAGAGAAGGTGCTAGCAGGGAATTCTCTGCCTGCCTTTCCCCAGTGCTCTGCAAGCTCTCCAGGACAACAGCAAATCTGGGGCTCTGTGCTTTCTTTCGTTCTGAACAAGTGTTACTGTTTTCTGCACAAATGCGATTCTGCGAAGCAATGTGAACACTTCTGCTTCCCAGGCACAGAGAAGGTGCTAGCAGGGAATTCTCTGCCTGCCTTTCCCCAGTGCTCTGCAAGCTCTCCAGGACAACATAAAATCTGGGGCTCTGTGCTTTCTTTCGTTCTGAACAAGTGTTACTGTTTTCTGCACAAAAGCGATTCTGCGAAGCAATGTGAACACTTGTGCTTCCCAGGCACAGAGAAGGTGCTAGCAGGGAATTCTCTGCCTGCCTTTCCCCAGTGCTCTGCAAGCTCTCCAGGACAACAGCAAATCTGGGGCTCTGTGCTTTCTTTCGTTCTGAACAAGTGTTACTGTTTTCTGCACAAAAGCTATTCTGCGAAGCAATGTGAACACTTGTGCTTCCCAGGCACAGAGAAGGTGCTAGCAGGGAATTCTCTGCCTGCCTTTCCCCAGTGCTCTGCAAGCTCTCCAGGACAACATAAAATCTGGGGCTCTGTGCTTTCTTTCGTTCTGAACAAGTGTTACTGTTTTCTGCACAAAAGCGATTCTGCGAAGCAATGTGAACACTTGTGCTTCCCAGGCACAGAGAAGGTGCTAGCAGGGAATTCTCTGCCTGCCTTTCCCCAGTGCTCTGCAAGCTCTCCAGGACAACATAAAATCTGGGGCTCTGTGCTTTCTTTCGTTCTGAACAAGTGTTACTGTTTTCTGCACAAAAGCGATTCTGCGAAGCAATGTGAACACTTCTGCTTCCCAGGCACAGAGAAGGTGCTAGCAGGGAATTCTCTGCCTGCCTTTCCCCAGTGCTCTGCAAGCTCTCCATGACAACAGCAAATCTGGGGCTCTGTGCTTTCTTTCATTCTGAACAAGTGTTACTGTTTTCTGCACAAAAGCTATTCTGCGAAGCAATGTGAACAGGCACAGAGAAGGTGCTAGCAGGGAATTCTCTGCCTGCCTTTCCCCAGTGCTCTGCAAGCTCTCCAGGACAACATAAAATCTGGGGCTCTGTGCTTTCTTTCGTTCTGAACAAGTGTTACTGTTTTCTGCACAAAAGCGATTCTGCGAAGCAATGTGAACACTTCTGCTTCCCAGGCACAGAGAAGGTGCTAGCAGGGAATTCTCTGCCTGCCTTTCCCCAGTGCTCTGCAAGCTCTCCAGGACAACATAAAATCTGGGGCTCTGTGCTTTCTTTCGTTCTGAACAAGTGTTACTGTTTTCTGCACAAAAGCGATTCTGCGAAGCAATGTGAACACTTGTGCTTCCCAGGCACAGAGAAGGTGCTAGCAGGGAATTCTCTGCCTGCCTTTCCCCAGTGCTCTGCAAGCTCTCCAGGACAACATAAAATCTGGGGCTCTGTGCTTTCTTTCGTTCTGAACAAGTGTTACTGTTTTCTGCACAAAAGCGATTCTGCGAAGCAATGTGAACACTTCTGCTTCCCAGGCACAGAGAAGGTGCTAGCAGGGAATTCTCTGCCTGCCTTTCCCCAGTGCTCTGCAAGCTCTCCAGGACAACATAAAATCTGGGGCTCTGTGCTTTCTTTCGTTCTGAACAAGTGTTACTGTTTTCTGCACAAAAGCGATTCTGCGAAGCAATGTGAACACTTGTGCTTCCCAGGCACAGAGAAGGTGCTAGCAGGGAATTCTCTGCCTGCCTTTCCCCAGTGCTCTGCAAGCTCTCCAGGACAACATAAAATCTGGGGCTCTGTGCTTTCTTTCGTTCTGAACAAGTGTTACTGTTTTCTGCACAAAAGCGATTCTGCGAAGCAATGTGAACACTTGTGCTTCCCAGGCACAGAGAAGGTGCTAGCAGGGAATTCTCTGCCTGCCTTTCCCCAGTGCTCTGCAAGCTCTCCAGGACAACATAAAATCTGGGGCTCTGTGCTTTCTTTCGTTCTGAACAAGTGTTACTGTTTTCTGCACAAAAGCGATTCTGCGAAGCAATGTGAACACTTCTGCTTCCCAGGCACAGAGAAGGTGCTAGCAGGGAATTCTCTGCCTGCCTTTCCCCAGTGCTCTGCAAGCTCTCCAGGACAACATAAAATCTGGGGCTCTGTGCTTTCTTTCGTTCTGAACAAGTGTTACTGTTTTCTGCACAAAAGCGATTCTGCGAAGCAATGTGAACACTTCTGCTTCCCAGGCACAGAGAAGGTGCTAGCAGGGAATTCTCTGCCTGCCTTTCCCCAGTGCTCTGCAAGCTCTCCAGGACAACAGCAAATCTGGGGCTCTGTGCTTTCTTTCGTTCTGAACAAGTGTTACTGTTTTCTGCACAAAAGCTATTCTGCGAAGCAATGTGAACAGGCACAGAGAAGGTGCTAGCAGGGAATTCTCTGCCTGCCTTTCCTTAGTGCTCTGCAAGCTCTCCAGGACAACATAAAATCTGGGGTTCTGTGCTTTCTTTCATTCTGAACAAGTGTTACTGTTTTCTGCACAAAAGCGATTCTGCGAAGCAATGTGAACACTTGTGCTTCCCAGGCACAGAGAAGGTGCTAGCAGGGAATTCTCTGCCTGCCTTTCCCCAGTGCTCTGCAAGCTCTCCAGGACAACAGCAAATCTGGGGCTCTGTGCTTTCTTTCGTTCTGAACAAGTGTTACTGTTTTCTGCACAAAAGCGATTCTGCGAAGCAATGTGAACACTTGTGCTTCCCAGGCACAGAGAAGGTGCTAGCAGGGAATTCTCTGCCTGCCTTTCCCCAGTGCTCTGCAAGCTCTCCAGGACAACAGCAAATCTGGGGCTCTGTGCTTTCTTTCGTTCTGAACAAGTGTTACTGTTTTCTGCACAAAAGCGATTCTGCGAAGCAATGTGAACACTTGTGCTTCCCAGGCACAGAGAAGGTGCTAGCAGGGAATTCTCTGCCTGCCTTTCCCCAGTGCTCTGCAAGCTCTCCAGGACAACATAAAATCTGGGGTTCTGTGCTTTCTTTCATTCTGAACAAGTGTTACTGTTTTCTGCACAAAAGCTATTCTGCGAAGCAATGTGAACAGGCACAGAGAAGGTGCTAGCAGGGAATTCTCTGCCTGCCTTTCCTTAGTGCTCTGCAAGCTCTCCAGGACAACATAAAATCTGGGGTTCTGTGCTTTCTTTCATTCTGAACAAGTGTTACTGTTTTCTGCACAAAAGCGATTCTGCGAAGCAATGTGAACACTTGTGCTTCCCAGGCACAGAGAAGGTGCTAGCAGGGAATTCTCTGCCTGCCTTTCCCCAGTGCTCTGCAAGCTCTCCAGGACAACATAAAATCTGGGGCTCTGTGCTTTCTTTCGTTCTGAACAAGTGTTACTGTTTTCTGCACAAAAGCGATTCTGCGAAGCAATGTGAACACTTGTGCTTCCCAGGCACAGAGAAGGTGCTAGCAGGGAATTCTCTGCCTGCCTTTCCCCAGTGCTCTGCAAGCTCTCCAGGACAACATAAAATCTGGGGCTCTGTGCTTTCTTTCGTTCTGAACAAGTGTTACTGTTTTCTGCACAAAAGCGATTCTGCGAAGCAATGTGAACACTTGTGCTTCCCAGGCACAGAGAAGGTGCTAGCAGGGAATTCTCTGCCTGCCTTTCCCCAGTGCTCTGCAAGCTCTCCAGGACAACAGCAAATCTGGGGCTCTGTGCTTTCTTTCGTTCTGAACAAGTGTTACTGTTTTCTGCACAAAAGCGATTCTGCGAAGCAATGTGAACACTTGTGCTTCCCAGGCACAGAGAAGGTGCTAGCAGGGAATTCTCTGCCTGCCTTTCCCCAGTGCTCTGCAAGCTCTCCAGGACAACATAAAATCTGGGGCTCTGTGCTTTCTTTCATTCTGAACAAGTGTTACTGTTTTCTGCACAAAAGCGATTCTGCGAAGCAATGTGAACAGGCACAGAGAAGGTGCTAGCAGGGAATTCTCTGCCTGCCTTTCCTTAGTGCTCTGCAAGCTCTCCAGGACAACATAAAATCTGGGGTTCTGTGCTTTCTTTCATTCTGAACAAGTGTTACTGTTTTCTGCACAAAAGCGATTCTGCGAAGCAATGTGAACACTTGTGCTTCCCAGGCACAGAGAAGGTGCTAGCAGGGAATTCTCTGCCTGCCTTTCCCCAGTGCTCTGCAAGCTCTCCAGGACAACATAAAATCTGGGGCTCTGTGCTTTCTTTCGTTCTGAACAAGTGTTACTGTTTTCTGCACAAAAGCGATTCTGCGAAGCAATGTGAACACTTGTGCTTCCCAGGCACAGAGAAGGTGCTAGCAGGGAATTCTCTGCCTGCCTTTCCCCAGTGCTCTGCAAGCTCTCCAGGACAACATAAAATCTGGGGCTCTGTGCTTTCTTTCGTTCTGAACAAGTGTTACTGTTTTCTGCACAAAAGCGATTCTGCGAAGCAATGTGAACACTTGTGCTTCCCAGGCACAGAGAAGGTGCTAGCAGGGAATTCTCTGCCTGCCTTTCCCCAGTGCTCTGCAAGCTCTCCAGGACAACATAAAATCTGGGGCTCTGTGCTTTCTTTCGTTCTGAACAACTGTTACTGTTTTCTGCACAAAAGCGATTCTGCGAAGCAATGTGAACACTTCTGCTTCCCAGGCACAGAGAAGGTGCTAGCAGGGAATTCTCTGCCTGCCTTTCCCCAGTGCTCTGCAAGCTCTCCAGGACAACATAAAATCTGGGGCTCTGAGCTTTCTTTCATTCTGAACAAGTGTTACTGTTTTCTGCACAAAACCGATTCTGCAAAGCAATGTGAACACTTCTGCTTCCCAGGCACAGAGAAGGTGCTAGCAGGGAATTCTCTGCCTGCCTTTCCCCAGTGCTCTGCAAGCTCTCCAGGACAACATAAAATCTGGGGCTCTGTGCTTTCTTTCGTTCTGAACAACTGTTACTGTTTTCTGCACAAAAGCGATTCTGCGAAGTAATGTGAACACTTGTGCTTCCCAGGCACAGAGAAGGTGCTAGCAGGGAATTCTCTGCCTGCCTTTCCCCAGTGCTCTGCAAGCTCTCCAGGACAACATAAAATCTGGGGCTCTGTGCTTTCTTTCGTTCTGAACAAGTGTTACTGTTTTCTGCACAAAAGCGATTCTGCGAAGCAATGTGAACAGGCACAGAGAAGGTGCTAGCAGGGAATTCTCTGCCTGCCTTTCCTTAGTGCTCTGCAAGCTCTCCAGGACAACATAAAATCTGGGGTTCTGTGCTTTCTTTCATTCTGAACAAGTGTTACTGTTTTCTGCACAAAAGCGATTCTGCGAAGCAATGTGAACACTTGTGCTTCCCAGGCACAGAGAAGGTGCTAGCAGGGAATTCTCTGCCTGCCTTTCCCCAGTGCTCTGCAAGCTCTCCAGGACAACATAAAATCTGGGGCTCTGTGCTTTCTTTCGTTCTGAACAAGTGTTACTGTTTTCTGCACAAAAGCGATTCTGCGAAGCAATGTGAACACTTGTGCTTCCCAGGCACAGAGAAGGTGCTAGCAGGGAATTCTCTGCCTGCCTTTCCCCAGTGCTCTGCAAGCTCTCCAGGACAACATAAAATCTGGGGCTCTGTGCTTTCTTTCGTTCTGAACAAGTGTTACTGTTTTCTGCACAAAAGCGATTCTGCGAAGCAATGTGAACACTTGTGCTTCCCAGGCACAGAGAAGGTGCTAGCAGGGAATTCTCTGCCTGCCTTTCCCCAGTGCTCTGCAAGCTCTCCAGGACAACATAAAATCTGGGGCTCTGTGCTTTCTTTCGTTCTGAACAACTGTTACTGTTTTCTGCACAAAAGCGATTCTGCGAAGCAATGTGAACACTTCTGCTTCCCAGGCACAGAGAAGGTGCTAGCAGGGAATTCTCTGCCTGCCTTTCCCCAGTGCTCTGCAAGCTCTCCAGGACAACATAAAATCTGGGGCTCTGAGCTTTCTTTCATTCTGAACAAGTGTTACTGTTTTCTGCACAAAACCGATTCTGCAAAGCAATGTGAACACTTCTGCTTCCCAGGCACAGAGAAGGTGCTAGCAGGGAATTCTCTGCCTGCCTTTCCCCAGTGCTCTGCAAGCTCTCCAGGACAACATAAAATCTGGGGCTCTGTGCTTTCTTTCGTTCTGAACAACTGTTACTGTTTTCTGCACAAAAGCGATTCTGCGAAGTAATGTGAACACTTGTGCTTCCCAGGCACAGAGAAGGTGCTAGCAGGGAATTCTCTGCCTGCCTTTCCCCAGTGCTCTGCAAGCTCTCCAGGACAACATAAAATCTGGGGCTCTGTGCTTTCTTTCGTTCTGAACAAGTGTTACTGTTTTCTGCACAAAAGCGATTCTGCGAAGCAATGTGAACAGGCACAGAGAAGGTGCTAGCAGGGAATTCTCTGCCTGCCTTTCCCCAGTGCTCTGCAAGCTCTCCAGGACAACAGCAAATCTGGGGCTCTGTGCTTTCTTTCGTTCTGAACAAGTGTTACTGTTTTCTGCACAAAAGCGATTCTGCAAAGCAATGTGAACACTTGTGCTTCCCAGGCACAGAGAAGGTGCTAGCAGGGAATTCTCTGCCTGCCTTTCCCCAGTGCTCTGCAAGCTCTCCAGGACAACAGCAAATCTGGGGCTCTGTGCTTTCTTTCGTTCTGAACAAGTGTTACTGTTTTCTGCACAAATGCGATTCTGCGAAGCAATGTGAACACTTCTGCTTCCCAGGCACAGAGAAGGTGCTAGCAGGGAATTCTCTGCCTGCCTTTCCCCAGTGCTCTGCAAGCTCTCCAGGACAACATAAAATCTGGGGCTCTGTGCTTTCTTTCGTTCTGAACAAGTGTTACTGTTTTCTGCACAAAAGCGATTCTGCGAAGCAATGTGAACACTTGTGCTTCCCAGGCACAGAGAAGGTGCTAGCAGGGAATTCTCTGCCTGCCTTTCCCCAGTGCTCTGCAAGCTCTCCAGGACAACAGCAAATCTGGGGCTCTGTGCTTTCTTTCGTTCTGAACAAGTGTTACTGTTTTCTGCACAAAAGCTATTCTGCGAAGCAATGTGAACACTTGTGCTTCCCAGGCACAGAGAAGGTGCTAGCAGGGAATTCTCTGCCTGCCTTTCCCCAGTGCTCTGCAAGCTCTCCAGGACAACATAAAATCTGGGGCTCTGTGCTTTCTTTCGTTCTGAACAAGTGTTACTGTTTTCTGCACAAAAGCGATTCTGCGAAGCAATGTGAACACTTGTGCTTCCCAGGCACAGAGAAGGTGCTAGCAGGGAATTCTCTGCCTGCCTTTCCCCAGTGCTCTGCAAGCTCTCCAGGACAACATAAAATCTGGGGCTCTGTGCTTTCTTTCGTTCTGAACAAGTGTTACTGTTTTCTGCACAAAAGCGATTCTGCGAAGCAATGTGAACACTTCTGCTTCCCAGGCACAGAGAAGGTGCTAGCAGGGAATTCTCTGCCTGCCTTTCCCCAGTGCTCTGCAAGCTCTCCATGACAACAGCAAATCTGGGGCTCTGTGCTTTCTTTCATTCTGAACAAGTGTTACTGTTTTCTGCACAAAAGCTATTCTGCGAAGCAATGTGAACAGGCACAGAGAAGGTGCTAGCAGGGAATTCTCTGCCTGCCTTTCCCCAGTGCTCTGCAAGCTCTCCAGGACAACATAAAATCTGGGGCTCTGTGCTTTCTTTCGTTCTGAACAAGTGTTACTGTTTTCTGCACAAAAGCGATTCTGCGAAGCAATGTGAACACTTCTGCTTCCCAGGCACAGAGAAGGTGCTAGCAGGGAATTCTCTGCCTGCCTTTCCCCAGTGCTCTGCAAGCTCTCCAGGACAACATAAAATCTGGGGCTCTGTGCTTTCTTTCGTTCTGAACAAGTGTTACTGTTTTCTGCACAAAAGCGATTCTGCGAAGCAATGTGAACACTTGTGCTTCCCAGGCACAGAGAAGGTGCTAGCAGGGAATTCTCTGCCTGCCTTTCCCCAGTGCTCTGCAAGCTCTCCAGGACAACATAAAATCTGGGGCTCTGTGCTTTCTTTCGTTCTGAACAAGTGTTACTGTTTTCTGCACAAAAGCGATTCTGCGAAGCAATGTGAACACTTCTGCTTCCCAGGCACAGAGAAGGTGCTAGCAGGGAATTCTCTGCCTGCCTTTCCCCAGTGCTCTGCAAGCTCTCCAGGACAACATAAAATCTGGGGCTCTGTGCTTTCTTTCGTTCTGAACAAGTGTTACTGTTTTCTGCACAAAAGCGATTCTGCGAAGCAATGTGAACACTTGTGCTTCCCAGGCACAGAGAAGGTGCTAGCAGGGAATTCTCTGCCTGCCTTTCCCCAGTGCTCTGCAAGCTCTCCAGGACAACATAAAATCTGGGGCTCTGTGCTTTCTTTCGTTCTGAACAAGTGTTACTGTTTTCTGCACAAAAGCGATTCTGCGAAGCAATGTGAACACTTGTGCTTCCCAGGCACAGAGAAGGTGCTAGCAGGGAATTCTCTGCCTGCCTTTCCCCAGTGCTCTGCAAGCTCTCCAGGACAACATAAAATCTGGGGCTCTGTGCTTTCTTTCGTTCTGAACAAGTGTTACTGTTTTCTGCACAAAAGCGATTCTGCGAAGCAATGTGAACACTTCTGCTTCCCAGGCACAGAGAAGGTGCTAGCAGGGAATTCTCTGCCTGCCTTTCCCCAGTGCTCTGCAAGCTCTCCAGGACAACATAAAATCTGGGGCTCTGTGCTTTCTTTCGTTCTGAACAAGTGTTACTGTTTTCTGCACAAAAGCGATTCTGCGAAGCAATGTGAACACTTCTGCTTCCCAGGCACAGAGAAGGTGCTAGCAGGGAATTCTCTGCCTGCCTTTCCCCAGTGCTCTGCAAGCTCTCCAGGACAACAGCAAATCTGGGGCTCTGTGCTTTCTTTCGTTCTGAACAAGTGTTACTGTTTTCTGCACAAAAGCTATTCTGCGAAGCAATGTGAACAGGCACAGAGAAGGTGCTAGCAGGGAATTCTCTGCCTGCCTTTCCTTAGTGCTCTGCAAGCTCTCCAGGACAACATAAAATCTGGGGTTCTGTGCTTTCTTTCATTCTGAACAAGTGTTACTGTTTTCTGCACAAAAGCGATTCTGCGAAGCAATGTGAACACTTGTGCTTCCCAGGCACAGAGAAGGTGCTAGCAGGGAATTCTCTGCCTGCCTTTCCCCAGTGCTCTGCAAGCTCTCCAGGACAACAGCAAATCTGGGGCTCTGTGCTTTCTTTCGTTCTGAACAAGTGTTACTGTTTTCTGCACAAAAGCGATTCTGCGAAGCAATGTGAACACTTGTGCTTCCCAGGCACAGAGAAGGTGCTAGCAGGGAATTCTCTGCCTGCCTTTCCCCAGTGCTCTGCAAGCTCTCCAGGACAACAGCAAATCTGGGGCTCTGTGCTTTCTTTCGTTCTGAACAAGTGTTACTGTTTTCTGCACAAAAGCGATTCTGCGAAGCAATGTGAACACTTGTGCTTCCCAGGCACAGAGAAGGTGCTAGCAGGGAATTCTCTGCCTGCCTTTCCCCAGTGCTCTGCAAGCTCTCCAGGACAACATAAAATCTGGGGTTCTGTGCTTTCTTTCATTCTGAACAAGTGTTACTGTTTTCTGCACAAAAGCTATTCTGCGAAGCAATGTGAACAGGCACAGAGAAGGTGCTAGCAGGGAATTCTCTGCCTGCCTTTCCTTAGTGCTCTGCAAGCTCTCCAGGACAACATAAAATCTGGGGTTCTGTGCTTTCTTTCATTCTGAACAAGTGTTACTGTTTTCTGCACAAAAGCGATTCTGCGAAGCAATGTGAACACTTGTGCTTCCCAGGCACAGAGAAGGTGCTAGCAGGGAATTCTCTGCCTGCCTTTCCCCAGTGCTCTGCAAGCTCTCCAGGACAACATAAAATCTGGGGCTCTGTGCTTTCTTTCGTTCTGAACAAGTGTTACTGTTTTCTGCACAAAAGCGATTCTGCGAAGCAATGTGAACACTTGTGCTTCCCAGGCACAGAGAAGGTGCTAGCAGGGAATTCTCTGCCTGCCTTTCCCCAGTGCTCTGCAAGCTCTCCAGGACAACATAAAATCTGGGGCTCTGTGCTTTCTTTCGTTCTGAACAAGTGTTACTGTTTTCTGCACAAAAGCGATTCTGCGAAGCAATGTGAACACTTCTGCTTCCCAGGCACAGAGAAGGTGCTAGCAGGGAATTCTCTGCCTGCCTTTCCCCAGTGCTCTGCAAGCTCTCCAGGACAACAGCAAATCTGGGGCTCTGTGCTTTCTTTCGTTCTGAACAAGTGTTACTGTTTTCTGCACAAAAGCGATTCTGCGAAGCAATGTGAACACTTGTGCTTCCCAGGCACAGAGAAGGTGCTAGCAGGGAATTCTCTGCCTGCCTTTCCCCAGTGCTCTGCAAGCTCTCCAGGACAACATAAAATCTGGGGTTCTGTGCTTTCTTTCATTCTGAACAAGTGTTACTGTTTTCTGCACAAAAGCGATTCTGCGAAGCAATGTGAACAGGCACAGAGAAGGTGCTAGCAGGGAATTCTCTGCCTGCCTTTCCTTAGTGCTCTGCAAGCTCTCCAGGACAACATAAAATCTGGGGTTCTGTGCTTTCTTTCATTCTGAACAAGTGTTACTGTTTTCTGCACAAAAGCGATTCTGCGAAGCAATGTGAACACTTGTGCTTCCCAGGCACAGAGAAGGTGCTAGCAGGGAATTCTCTGCCTGCCTTTCCCCAGTGCTCTGCAAGCTCTCCAGGACAACATAAAATCTGGGGCTCTGTGCTTTCTTTCGTTCTGAACAAGTGTTACTGTTTTCTGCACAAAAGCGATTCTGCGAAGCAATGTGAACACTTGTGCTTCCCAGGCACAGAGAAGGTGCTAGCAGGGAATTCTCTGCCTGCCTTTCCCCAGTGCTCTGCAAGCTCTCCAGGACAACATAAAATCTGGGGCTCTGTGCTTTCTTTCGTTCTGAACAAGTGTTACTGTTTTCTGCACAAAAGCGATTCTGCGAAGCAATGTGAACACTTCTGCTTCCCAGGCACAGAGAAGGTGCTAGCAGGGAATTCTCTGCCTGCCTTTCCCCAGTGCTCTGCAAGCTCTCCAGGACAACATAAAATCTGGGGCTCTGTGCTTTCTTTCGTTCTGAACAAGTGTTACTGTTTTCTGCACAAAAGCGATTCTGCGAAGCAATGTGAACACTTCTGCTTCCCAGGCACAGAGAAGGTGCTAGCAGGGAATTCTCTGCCTGCCTTTCCCCAGTGCTCTGCAAGCTCTCCAGGACAACATAAAATCTGGGGTTCTGTGCTTTCTTTCATTCTGAACAAGTGTTACTGTTTTCTGCACAAAAGCTATTCTGCGAAGCAATGTGAACCGGCACAGAGAAGGTGCTAGCAGGGAATTCTCTGCCTGCCTTTCCTTAGTGCTCTGCAAGCTCTCCAGGACAACATAAAATCTGGGGTTCTGTGCTTTCTTTCATTCTGAACAAGTGTTACTGTTTTCTGCACAAAAGCGATTCTGCGAAGCAATGTGAACACTTGTGCTTCCCAGGCACAGAGAAGGTGCTAGCAGGGAATTCTCTGCCTGCCTTTCCCCAGTGCTCTGCAAGCTCTCCAGGACAACATAAAATCTGGGGCTCTGTGCTTTCTTTCGTTCTGAACAAGTGTTACTGTTTTCTGCACAAAAGCGATTCTGCGAATTAATGTGAACACTTCTGCTTCCCAGGCACAGAGAAGGTGCTAGCAGGGAATTCTCTGCCTGCCTTTCCCCAGTGCTCTGCAAGCTCTCCAGGACAACAGCAAATCTGGGGCTCTGTGCTTTCTTTCGTTCTGAACAAGTGTTACTGTTTTCTGCACAAAAGCGATTCTGCGAAGCAATGTGAACACTTGTGCTTCCCAGGCACAGAGAAGGTGCTAGCAGGGAATTCTCTGCCTGCCTTTCCCCAGTGCTCTGCAAGCTCTCCAGGACAACATAAAATCTGGGGTTCTGTGCTTTCTTTCATTCTGAACAAGTGTTACTGTTTTCTGCACAAAAGCTATTCTGCGAAGCAATGTGAACAGGCACAGAGAAGGTGCTAGCAGGGAATTCTCTGCCTGCCTTTCCTTAGTGCTCTGCAAGCTCTCCAGGACAACATAAAATCTGGGGTTCTGTGCTTTCTTTCATTCTGAACAAGTGTTACTGTTTTCTGCACAAAAGCGATTCTGCGAAGCAATGTGAACACTTGTGCTTCCCAGGCACAGAGAAGGTGCTAGCAGGGAATTCTCTGCCTGCCTTTCCCCAGTGCTCTGCAAGCTCTCCAGGACAACATAAAATCTGGGGCTCTGTGCTTTCTTTCGTTCTGAACAAGTGTTACTGTTTTCTGCACAAAAGCGATTCTGCGAAGCAATGTGAACACTTCTGCTTCCCAGGCACAGAGAAGGTGCTAGCAGGGAATTCTCTGCCTGCTTTTCCCCAGTGCTCTGCAAGCTCTCCAGGACAACATAAAATCTGGGGCTCTGTGCTTTCTTTCGTTCTGAACAAGTGTTACTGTTTTCTGCACAAAAGCGATTCTGCGAAGCAATGTGAACACTTGTGCTTCCCAGGCACAGAGAAGGTGCTAGCAGGGAATTCTCTGCCTGCCTTTCCCCAGTGCTCTGCAAGCTCTCCAGGACAACATAAAATCTGGGGCTCTGTGCTTTCTTTCGTTCTGAACAACTGTTACTGTTTTCTGCACAAAAGCGATTCTGCGAAGCAATGTGAACACTTGTGCTTCCCAGGCACAGAGAAGGTGCTAGCAGGGAATTCTCTGCCTGCCTTTCCCCAGTGCTCTGCAAGCTCTCCAGGACAACATAAAATCTGGGGCTCTGTGCTTTCTTTCGTTCTGAACAAGTGTTACTGTTTTCTGCACAAAAGCGATTCTGCGAAGCAATGTGAACACTTGTGCTTCCCAGGCACAGAGAAGGTGCTAGCAGGGAATTCTCTGCCTGCCTTTCCCCAGTGCTCTGCAAGCTCTCCAGGACAACATAAAATCTGGGGCTCTGTGCTTTCTTTCGTTCTGAACAAGTGTTACTGTTTTCTGCACAAAAGCGATTCAGCGAAGCAATGTGAACACTTCTGCTTCCCAGGCACAGAGAAGGTGCTAGCAGGGAATTCTCTGCCTGCCTTTCTCCAGTGCTCTGCAAGCTCTCCAGGACAACATAAAATCTGGGGCTCTGTGCTTTCTTTCGTTCTGAACAAGTGTTACTGTTTTCTGCACAAAAGCGATTCTGCGAAGCAATGTGAACACTTGTGCTTCCCAGGCACAGAGAAGGTGCTAGCAGGGAATTCTCTGCCTGCCTTTCCCCAGTGCTCTGCAAGCTCTCCAGGACAACATAAAATCTGGGGCTCTGTGCTTTCTTTCGTTCTGAAGAAGTGTTACTGTTTTCTGCACAAAAGCGATTCTGCGAAGCAATGTGAACACTTGTGCTTCCCAGGCACAGAGAAGGTGCTAGCAGGGAATTCTCTGCCTGCCTTTCCCCAGTGCTCTGCAAGCTCTCCAGGACAACAGCAAATCTGGGGCTCTGTGCTTTCTTTCGTTCTGAACAAGTGTTACTGTTTTCTGCACAAAAGCGATTCTGCGAAGCAATGTGAACACTTGTGCTTCCCAGGCACAGAGAAGGTGCTAGCAGGGAATTCTCTGCCTGCCTTTCCCCAGTGCTCTGCAAGCTCTCCAGGACAACATAAAATCTGGGGTTCTGTGCTTTCTTTCATTCTGAACAAGTGTTACTGTTTTCTGCACAAAAGCGATTCTGCGAAGCAATGTGAACAGGCACAGAGAAGGTGCTAGCAGGGAATTCTCTGCCTGCCTTTCCTTAGTGCTCTGCAAGCTCTCCAGGACAACATAAAATCTGGGGTTCTGTGCTTTCTTTCATTCTGAACAAGTGTTACTGTTTTCTGCACAAAAGCGATTCTGCGAAGCAATGTGAACACTTGTGCTTCCCAGGCACAGAGAAGGTGCTAGCAGGGAATTCTCTGCCTGCCTTTCCCCAGTGCTCTGCAAGCTCTCCAGGACAACATAAAATCTGGGGCTCTGTGCTTTCTTTCGTTCTGAACAAGTGTTACTGTTTTCTGCACAAAAGCGATTCTGCGAAGCAATGTGAACACTTGTGCTTCCCAGGCACAGAGAAGGTGCTAGCAGGGAATTCTCTGCCTGCCTTTCCCCAGTGCTCTGCAAGCTCTCCAGGACAACATAAAATCTGGGGCTCTGTGCTTTCTTTCGTTCTGAACAAGTGTTACTGTTTTCTGCACAAAAGCGATTCTGCGAAGCAATGTGAACACTTCTGCTTCCCAGGCACAGAGAAGGTGCTAGCAGGGAATTCTCTGCCTGCCTTTCCCCAGTGCTCTGCAAGCTCTCCAGGACAACATAAAATCTGGGGCTCTGTGCTTTCTTTCGTTCTGAACAAGTGTTACTGTTTTCTGCACAAAAGCGATTCTGCGAAGCAATGTGAACACTTCTGCTTCCCAGGCACAGAGAAGGTGCTAGCAGGGAATTCTCTGCCTGCCTTTCCCCAGTGCTCTGCAAGCTCTCCAGGACAACATAAAATCTGGGGTTCTGTGCTTTCTTTCATTCTGAACAAGTGTTACTGTTTTCTGCACAAAAGCTATTCTGCGAAGCAATGTGAACAGGCACAGAGAAGGTGCTAGCAGGGAATTCTCTGCCTGCCTTTCCTTAGTGCTCTGCAAGCTCTCCAGGACAACATAAAATCTGGGGTTCTGTGCTTTCTTTCATTCTGAACAAGTGTTACTGTTTTCTGCACAAAAGCGATTCTGCGAAGCAATGTGAACACTTGTGCTTCCCAGGCACAGAGAAGGTGCTAGCAGGGAATTCTCTGCCTGCCTTTCCCCAGTGCTCTGCAAGCTCTCCAGGACAACAGCAAATCTGGGGCTCTGTGCTTTCTTTCGTTCTGAACAAGTGTTACTGTTTTCTGCACAAAAGCGATTCTGCGAAGCAATGTGAACACTTGTGCTTCCCAGGCACAGAGAAGGTGCTAGCAGGGAATTCTCTGCCTGCCTTTCCCCAGTGCTCTGCAAGCTCTCCAGGACAACATAAAATCTGGGGCTCTGTGCTTTCTTTCGTTCTGAACAAGTGTTACTGTTTTCTGCACAAAAGCGATTCTGCGAAGCAATGTGAACACTTGTGCTTCCCAGGCACAGAGAAGGTGCTAGCAGGGAATTCTCTGCCTGCCTTTCCCCAGTGCTCTGCAAGCTCTCCAGGACAACATAAAATCTGGGGCTCTGTGCTTTCTTTCGTTCTGAACAAGTGTTACTGTTTTCTGCACAAAAGCGATTCAGCGAAGCAATGTGAACACTTCTGCTTCCCAGGCACAGAGAAGGTGCTAGCAGGGAATTCTCTGCCTGCCTTTCTCCAGTGCTCTGCAAGCTCTCCAGGACAACATAAAATCTGGGGCTCTGTGCTTTCTTTCGTTCTGAACAAGTGTTACTGTTTTCTGCACAAAAGCGATTCTGCGAAGCAATGTGAACACTTGTGCTTCCCAGGCACAGAGAAGGTGCTAGCAGGGAATTCTCTGCCTGCCTTTCCCCAGTGCTCTGCAAGCTCTCCAGGACAACATAAAATCTGGGGTTCTGTGCTTTCTTTCATTCTGAACAAGTGTTACTGTTTTCTGCACAAAAGCTATTCTGCGAAGCAATGTGAACAGGCACAGAGAAGGTGCTAGCAGGGAATTCTCTGCCTGCCTTTCCTTAGTGCTCTGCAAGCTCTCCAGGACAACATAAAATCTGGGGTTCTGTGCTTTCTTTCATTCTGAACAAGTGTTACTGTTTTCTGCACAAAAGCGATTCTGCGAAGCAATGTGAACACTTGTGCTTCCCAGGCACAGAGAAGGTGCTAGCAGGGAATTCTCTGCCTGCCTTTCCCCAGTGCTCTGCAAGCTCTCCAGGACAACAGCAAATCTGGGGCTCTGTGCTTTCTTTCGTTCTGAACAAGTGTTACTGTTTTCTGCACAAAAGCGATTCTGCGAAGCAATGTGAACACTTGTGCTTCCCAGGCACAGAGAAGGTGCTAGCAGGGAATTCTCTGCCTGCCTTTCCCCAGTGCTCTGCAAGCTCTCCAGGACAACAGCAAATCTGGGGCTCTGTGCTTTCTTTCGTTCTGAACAAGTGTTACTGTTTTCTGCACAAAAGCGATTCTGCGAAGCAATGTGAACACTTGTGCTTCCCAGGCACAGAGAAGGTGCTAGCAGGGAATTCTCTGCCTGCCTTTCCCCAGTGCTCTGCAAGCTCTCCAGGACAACATAAAATCTGGGGTTCTGTGCTTTCTTTCATTCTGAACAAGTGTTACTGTTTTCTGCACAAAAGCTATTCTGCGAAGCAATGTGAACAGGCACAGAGAAGGTGCTAGCAGGGAATTCTCTGCCTGCCTTTCCTTAGTGCTCTGCAAGCTCTCCAGGACAACATAAAATCTGGGGTTCTGTGCTTTCTTTCATTCTGAACAAGTGTTACTGTTTTCTGCACAAAAGCGATTCTGCGAAGCAATGTGAACACTTGTGCTTCCCAGGCACAGAGAAGGTGCTAGCAGGGAATTCTCTGCCTGCCTTTCCCCAGTGCTCTGCAAGCTCTCCAGGACAACATAAAATCTGGGGCTCTGTGCTTTCTTTCGTTCTGAACAAGTGTTACTGTTTTCTGCACAAAAGCGATTCTGCGAAGCAATGTGAACACTTGTGCTTCCCAGGCACAGAGAAGGTGCTAGCAGGGAATTCTCTGCCTGCCTTTCCCCAGTGCTCTGCAAGCTCTCCAGGACAACATAAAATCTGGGGCTCTGTGCTTTCTTTCGTTCTGAACAAGTGTTACTGTTTTCTGCACAAAAGCGATTCTGCGAAGCAATGTGAACACTTGTGCTTCCCAGGCACAGAGAAGGTGCTAGCAGGGAATTCTCTGCCTGCCTTTCCCCAGTGCTCTGCAAGCTCTCCAGGACAACAGCAAATCTGGGGCTCTGTGCTTTCTTTCGTTCTGAACAAGTGTTACTGTTTTCTGCACAAAAGCGATTCTGCGAAGCAATGTGAACACTTGTGCTTCCCAGGCACAGAGAAGGTGCTAGCAGGGAATTCTCTGCCTGCCTTTCCCCAGTGCTCTGCAAGCTCTCCAGGACAACATAAAATCTGGGGTTCTGTGCTTTCTTTCATTCTGAACAAGTGTTACTGTTTTCTGCACAAAAGCGATTCTGCGAAGCAATGTGAACAGGCACAGAGAAGGTGCTAGCAGGGAATTCTCTGCCTGCCTTTCCTTAGTGCTCTGCAAGCTCTCCAGGACAACATAAAATCTGGGGTTCTGTGCTTTCTTTCATTCTGAACAAGTGTTACTGTTTTCTGCACAAAAGCGATTCTGCGAAGCAATGTGAACACTTGTGCTTCCCAGGCACAGAGAAGGTGCTAGCAGGGAATTCTCTGCCTGCCTTTCCCCAGTGCTCTGCAAGCTCTCCAGGACAACATAAAATCTGGGGCTCTGTGCTTTCTTTCGTTCTGAACAAGTGTTACTGTTTTCTGCACAAAAGCGATTCTGCGAAGCAATGTGAACACTTGTGCTTCCCAGGCACAGAGAAGGTGCTAGCAGGGAATTCTCTGCCTGCCTTTCCCCAGTGCTCTGCAAGCTCTCCAGGACAACATAAAATCTGGGGCTCTGTGCTTTCTTTCGTTCTGAACAAGTGTTACTGTTTTCTGCACAAAAGCGATTCTGCGAAGCAATGTGAACACTTCTGCTTCCCAGGCACAGAGAAGGTGCTAGCAGGGAATTCTCTGCCTGCCTTTCCCCAGTGCTCTGCAAGCTCTCCAGGACAACATAAAATCTGGGGCTCTGTGCTTTCTTTCGTTCTGAACAAGTGTTACTGTTTTCTGCACAAAAGCGATTCTGCGAAGCAATGTGAACACTTCTGCTTCCCAGGCACAGAGAAGGTGCTAGCAGGGAATTCTCTGCCTGCCTTTCCCCAGTGCTCTGCAAGCTCTCCAGGACAACATAAAATCTGGGGTTCTGTGCTTTCTTTCATTCTGAACAAGTGTTACTGTTTTCTGCACAAAAGCTATTCTGCGAAGCAATGTGAACAGGCACAGAGAAGGTGCTAGCAGGGAATTCTCTGCCTGCCTTTCCTTAGTGCTCTGCAAGCTCTCCAGGACAACATAAAATCTGGGGTTCTGTGCTTTCTTTCATTCTGAACAAGTGTTACTGTTTTCTGCACAAAAGCGATTCTGCGAAGCAATGTGAACACTTGTGCTTCCCAGGCACAGAGAAGGTGCTAGCAGGGAATTCTCTGCCTGCCTTTCCCCAGTGCTCTGCAAGCTCTCCAGGACAACATAAAATCTGGGGCTCTGTGCTTTCTTTCGTTCTGAACAAGTGTTACTGTTTTCTGCACAAAAGCGATTCTGCGAATTAATGTGAACACTTCTGCTTCCCAGGCACAGAGAAGGTGCTAGCAGGGAATTCTCTGCCTGCCTTTCCCCAGTGCTCTGCAAGCTCTCCAGGACAACAGCAAATCTGGGGCTCTGTGCTTTCTTTCGTTCTGAACAAGTGTTACTGTTTTCTGCACAAAAGCGATTCTGCGAAGCAATGTGAACACTTGTGCTTCCCAGGCACAGAGAAGGTGCTAGCAGGGAATTCTCTGCCTGCCTTTCCCCAGTGCTCTGCAAGCTCTCCAGGACAACATAAAATCTGGGGTTCTGTGCTTTCTTTCATTCTGAACAAGTGTTACTGTTTTCTGCACAAAAGCTATTCTGCGAAGCAATGTGAACAGGCACAGAGAAGGTGCTAGCAGGGAATTCTCTGCCTGCCTTTCCTTAGTGCTCTGCAAGCTCTCCAGGACAACATAAAATCTGGGGTTCTGTGCTTTCTTTCATTCTGAACAAGTGTTACTGTTTTCTGCACAAAAGCGATTCTGCGAAGCAATGTGAACACTTGTGCTTCCCAGGCACAGAGAAGGTGCTAGCAGGGAATTCTCTGCCTGCCTTTCCCCAGTGCTCTGCAAGCTCTCCAGGACAACATAAAATCTGGGGCTCTGTGCTTTCTTTCGTTCTGAACAAGTGTTACTGTTTTCTGCACAAAAGCGATTCTGCGAAGCAATGTGAACACTTCTGCTTCCCAGGCACAGAGAAGGTGCTAGCAGGGAATTCTCTGCCTGCTTTTCCCCAGTGCTCTGCAAGCTCTCCAGGACAACATAAAATCTGGGGCTCTGTGCTTTCTTTCGTTCTGAACAAGTGTTACTGTTTTCTGCACAAAAGCGATTCTGCGAAGCAATGTGAACACTTGTGCTTCCCAGGCACAGAGAAGGTGCTAGCAGGGAATTCTCTGCCTGCCTTTCCCCAGTGCTCTGCAAGCTCTCCAGGACAACATAAAATCTGGGGCTCTGTGCTTTCTTTCGTTCTGAACAACTGTTACTGTTTTCTGCACAAAAGCGATTCTGCGAAGCAATGTGAACACTTGTGCTTCCCAGGCACAGAGAAGGTGCTAGCAGGGAATTCTCTGCCTGCCTTTCCCCAGTGCTCTGCAAGCTCTCCAGGACAACATAAAATCTGGGGCTCTGTGCTTTCTTTCGTTCTGAACAAGTGTTACTGTTTTCTGCACAAAAGCGATTCTGCGAAGCAATGTGAACACTTGTGCTTCCCAGGCACAGAGAAGGTGCTAGCAGGGAATTCTCTGCCTGCCTTTCCCCAGTGCTCTGCAAGCTCTCCAGGACAACATAAAATCTGGGGCTCTGTGCTTTCTTTCGTTCTGAACAAGTGTTACTGTTTTCTGCACAAAAGCGATTCAGCGAAGCAATGTGAACACTTCTGCTTCCCAGGCACAGAGAAGGTGCTAGCAGGGAATTCTCTGCCTGCCTTTCTCCAGTGCTCTGCAAGCTCTCCAGGACAACATAAAATCTGGGGCTCTGTGCTTTCTTTCGTTCTGAACAAGTGTTACTGTTTTCTGCACAAAAGCGATTCTGCGAAGCAATGTGAACACTTGTGCTTCCCAGGCACAGAGAAGGTGCTAGCAGGGAATTCTCTGCCTGCCTTTCCCCAGTGCTCTGCAAGCTCTCCAGGACAACATAAAATCTGGGGCTCTGTGCTTTCTTTCGTTCTGAACAAGTGTTACTGTTTTCTGCACAAAAGCGATTCTGCGAAGCAATGTGAACACTTGTGCTTCCCAGGCACAGAGAAGGTGCTAGCAGGGAATTCTCTGCCTGCCTTTCCCCAGTGCTCTGCAAGCTCTCCAGGACAACAGCAAATCTGGGGCTCTGTGCTTTCTTTCGTTCTGAACAAGTGTTACTGTTTTCTGCACAAAAGCGATTCTGCGAAGCAATGTGAACACTTGTGCTTCCCAGGCACAGAGAAGGTGCTAGCAGGGAATTCTCTGCCTGCCTTTCCCCAGTGCTCTGCAAGCTCTCCAGGACAACATAAAATCTGGGGTTCTGTGCTTTCTTTCATTCTGAACAAGTGTTACTGTTTTCTGCACAAAAGCGATTCTGCGAAGCAATGTGAACAGGCACAGAGAAGGTGCTAGCAGGGAATTCTCTGCCTGCCTTTCCTTAGTGCTCTGCAAGCTCTCCAGGACAACATAAAATCTGGGGTTCTGTGCTTTCTTTCATTCTGAACAAGTGTTACTGTTTTCTGCACAAAAGCGATTCTGCGAAGCAATGTGAACACTTGTGCTTCCCAGGCACAGAGAAGGTGCTAGCAGGGAATTCTCTGCCTGCCTTTCCCCAGTGCTCTGCAAGCTCTCCAGGACAACATAAAATCTGGGGCTCTGTGCTTTCTTTCGTTCTGAACAAGTGTTACTGTTTTCTGCACAAAAGCGATTCTGCGAAGCAATGTGAACACTTGTGCTTCCCAGGCACAGAGAAGGTGCTAGCAGGGAATTCTCTGCCTGCCTTTCCCCAGTGCTCTGCAAGCTCTCCAGGACAACATAAAATCTGGGGCTCTGTGCTTTCTTTCGTTCTGAACAAGTGTTACTGTTTTCTGCACAAAAGCGATTCTGCGAAGCAATGTGAACACTTCTGCTTCCCAGGCACAGAGAAGGTGCTAGCAGGGAATTCTCTGCCTGCCTTTCCCCAGTGCTCTGCAAGCTCTCCAGGACAACATAAAATCTGGGGCTCTGTGCTTTCTTTCGTTCTGAACAAGTGTTACTGTTTTCTGCACAAAAGCGATTCTGCGAAGCAATGTGAACACTTCTGCTTCCCAGGCACAGAGAAGGTGCTAGCAGGGAATTCTCTGCCTGCCTTTCCCCAGTGCTCTGCAAGCTCTCCAGGACAACATAAAATCTGGGGTTCTGTGCTTTCTTTCATTCTGAACAAGTGTTACTGTTTTCTGCACAAAAGCTATTCTGCGAAGCAATGTGAACAGGCACAGAGAAGGTGCTAGCAGGGAATTCTCTGCCTGCCTTTCCTTAGTGCTCTGCAAGCTCTCCAGGACAACATAAAATCTGGGGTTCTGTGCTTTCTTTCATTCTGAACAAGTGTTACTGTTTTCTGCACAAAAGCGATTCTGCGAAGCAATGTGAACACTTGTGCTTCCCAGGCACAGAGAAGGTGCTAGCAGGGAATTCTCTGCCTGCCTTTCCCCAGTGCTCTGCAAGCTCTCCAGGACAACAGCAAATCTGGGGCTCTGTGCTTTCTTTCGTTCTGAACAAGTGTTACTGTTTTCTGCACAAAAGCGATTCTGCGAAGCAATGTGAACACTTGTGCTTCCCAGGCACAGAGAAGGTGCTAGCAGGGAATTCTCTGCCTGCCTTTCCCCAGTGCTCTGCAAGCTCTCCAGGACAACATAAAATCTGGGGCTCTGTGCTTTCTTTCGTTCTGAACAAGTGTTACTGTTTTCTGCACAAAAGCGATTCTGCGAAGCAATGTGAACACTTGTGCTTCCCAGGCACAGAGAAGGTGCTAGCAGGGAATTCTCTGCCTGCCTTTCCCCAGTGCTCTGCAAGCTCTCCAGGACAACATAAAATCTGGGGCTCTGTGCTTTCTTTCGTTCTGAACAAGTGTTACTGTTTTCTGCACAAAAGCGATTCAGCGAAGCAATGTGAACACTTCTGCTTCCCAGGCACAGAGAAGGTGCTAGCAGGGAATTCTCTGCCTGCCTTTCTCCAGTGCTCTGCAAGCTCTCCAGGACAACATAAAATCTGGGGCTCTGTGCTTTCTTTCGTTCTGAACAAGTGTTACTGTTTTCTGCACAAAAGCGATTCTGCGAAGCAATGTGAACACTTGTGCTTCCCAGGCACAGAGAAGGTGCTAGCAGGGAATTCTCTGCCTGCCTTTCCCCAGTGCTCTGCAAGCTCTCCAGGACAACAGCAAATCTGGGGCTCTGTGCTTTCTTTCGTTCTGAACAAGTGTTACTGTTTTCTGCACAAAAGCGATTCTGCGAAGCAATGTGAACACTTGTGCTTCCCAGGCACAGAGAAGGTGCTAGCAGGGAATTCTCTGCCTGCCTTTCCCCAGTGCTCTGCAAGCTCTCCAGGACAACAGCAAATCTGGGGCTCTGTGCTTTCTTTCGTTCTGAACAAGTGTTACTGTTTTCTGCACAAAAGCGATTCTGCGAAGCAATGTGAACACTTGTGCTTCCCAGGCACAGAGAAGGTGCTAGCAGGGAATTCTCTGCCTGCCTTTCCCCAGTGCTCTGCAAGCTCTCCAGGACAACATAAAATCTGGGGTTCTGTGCTTTCTTTCATTCTGAACAAGTGTTACTGTTTTCTGCACAAAAGCGATTCTGCGAAGCAATGTGAACAGGCACAGAGAAGGTGCTAGCAGGGAATTCTCTGCCTGCCTTTCCTTAGTGCTCTGCAAGCTCTCCAGGACAACATAAAATCTGGGGTTCTGTGCTTTCTTTCATTCTGAACAAGTGTTACTGTTTTCTGCACAAAAGCGATTCTGCGAAGCAATGTGAACACTTGTGCTTCCCAGGCACAGAGAAGGTGCTAGCAGGGAATTCTCTGCCTGCCTTTCCCCAGTGCTCTGCAAGCTCTCCAGGACAACATAAAATCTGGGGCTCTGTGCTTTCTTTCGTTCTGAACAAGTGTTACTGTTTTCTGCACAAAAGCGATTCTGCGAAGCAATGTGAACACTTGTGCTTCCCAGGCACAGAGAAGGTGCTAGCAGGGAATTCTCTGCCTGCCTTTCCCCAGTGCTCTGCAAGCTCTCCAGGACAACATAAAATCTGGGGCTCTGTGCTTTCTTTCGTTCTGAACAAGTGTTACTGTTTTCTGCACAAAAGCGATTCTGCGAAGCAATGTGAACACTTCTGCTTCCCAGGCACAGAGAAGGTGCTAGCAGGGAATTCTCTGCCTGCCTTTCCCCAGTGCTCTGCAAGCTCTCCAGGACAACATAAAATCTGGGGCTCTGTGCTTTCTTTCGTTCTGAACAAGTGTTACTGTTTTCTGCACAAAAGCGATTCTGCGAAGCAATGTGAACACTTCTGCTTCCCAGGCACAGAGAAGGTGCTAGCAGGGAATTCTCTGCCTGCCTTTCCCCAGTGCTCTGCAAGCTCTCCAGGACAACATAAAATCTGGGGTTCTGTGCTTTCTTTCATTCTGAACAAGTGTTACTGTTTTCTGCACAAAAGCTATTCTGCGAAGCAATGTGAACAGGCACAGAGAAGGTGCTAGCAGGGAATTCTCTGCCTGCCTTTCCTTAGTGCTCTGCAAGCTCTCCAGGACAACATAAAATCTGGGGTTCTGTGCTTTCTTTCATTCTGAACAAGTGTTACTGTTTTCTGCACAAAAGCGATTCTGCGAAGCAATGTGAACACTTGTGCTTCCCAGGCACAGAGAAGGTGCTAGCAGGGAATTCTCTGCCTGCCTTTCCCCAGTGCTCTGCAAGCTCTCCAGGACAACATAAAATCTGGGGCTCTGTGCTTTCTTTCGTTCTGAACAAGTGTTACTGTTTTCTGCACAAAAGCGATTCTGCGAATTAATGTGAACACTTCTGCTTCCCAGGCACAGAGAAGGTGCTAGCAGGGAATTCTCTGCCTGCCTTTCCCCAGTGCTCTGCAAGCTCTCCAGGACAACAGCAAATCTGGGGCTCTGTGCTTTCTTTCGTTCTGAACAAGTGTTACTGTTTTCTGCACAAAAGCGATTCTGCGAAGCAATGTGAACACTTGTGCTTCCCAGGCACAGAGAAGGTGCTAGCAGGGAATTCTCTGCCTGCCTTTCCCCAGTGCTCTGCAAGCTCTCCAGGACAACATAAAATCTGGGGTTCTGTGCTTTCTTTCATTCTGAACAAGTGTTACTGTTTTCTGCACAAAAGCTATTCTGCGAAGCAATGTGAACAGGCACAGAGAAGGTGCTAGCAGGGAATTCTCTGCCTGCCTTTCCTTAGTGCTCTGCAAGCTCTCCAGGACAACATAAAATCTGGGGTTCTGTGCTTTCTTTCATTCTGAACAAGTGTTACTGTTTTCTGCACAAAAGCGATTCTGCGAAGCAATGTGAACACTTGTGCTTCCCAGGCACAGAGAAGGTGCTAGCAGGGAATTCTCTGCCTGCCTTTCCCCAGTGCTCTGCAAGCTCTCCAGGACAACATAAAATCTGGGGCTCTATGCTTTCTTTCGTTCTGAACAAGTGTTACTGTTTTCTGCACAAAAGCGATTCTGCGAAGCAATGTGAACACTTCTGCTTCCCAGGCACAGAGAAGGTGCTAGCAGGGAATTCTCTGCCTGCTTTTCCCCAGTGCTCTGCAAGCTCTCCAGGACAACATAAAATCTGGGGCTCTGTGCTTTCTTTCGTTCTGAACAAGTGTTACTGTTTTCTGCACAAAAGCGATTCTGCGAAGCAATGTGAACACTTGTGCTTCCCAGGCACAGAGAAGGTGCTAGCAGGGAATTCTCTGCCTGCCTTTCCCCAGTGCTCTGCAAGCTCTCCAGGACAACATAAAATCTGGGGCTCTGTGCTTTCTTTCGTTCTGAACAACTGTTACTGTTTTCTGCACAAAAGCGATTCTGCGAAGCAATGTGAACACTTGTGCTTCCCAGGCACAGAGAAGGTGCTAGCAGGGAATTCTCTGCCTGCCTTTCCCCAGTGCTCTGCAAGCTCTCCAGGACAACATAAAATCTGGGGCTCTGTGCTTTCTTTCGTTCTGAACAAGTGTTACTGTTTTCTGCACAAAAGCGATTCTGCGAAGCAATGTGAACACTTGTGCTTCCCAGGCACAGAGAAGGTGCTAGCAGGGAATTCTCTGCCTGCCTTTCCCCAGTGCTCTGCAAGCTCTCCAGGACAACATAAAATCTGGGGCTCTGTGCTTTCTTTCGTTCTGAACAAGTGTTACTGTTTTCTGCACAAAAGCGATTCAGCGAAGCAATGTGAACACTTCTGCTTCCCAGGCACAGAGAAGGTGCTAGCAGGGAATTCTCTGCCTGCCTTTCTCCAGTGCTCTGCAAGCTCTCCAGGACAACATAAAATCTGGGGCTCTGTGCTTTCTTTCGTTCTGAACAAGTGTTACTGTTTTCTGCACAAAAGCGATTCTGCGAAGCAATGTGAACACTTGTGCTTCCCAGGCACAGAGAAGGTGCTAGCAGGGAATTCTCTGCCTGCCTTTCCCCAGTGCTCTGCAAGCTCTCCAGGACAACAGCAAATCTGGGGCTCTGTGCTTTCTTTCGTTCTGAACAAGTGTTACTGTTTTCTGCACAAAAGCGATTCTGCGAAGCAATGTGAACACTTGTGCTTCCCAGGCACAGAGAAGGTGCTAGCAGGGAATTCTCTGCCTGCCTTTCCCCAGTGCTCTGCAAGCTCTCCAGGACAACAGCAAATCTGGGGCTCTGTGCTTTCTTTCGTTCTGAACAAGTGTTACTGTTTTCTGCACAAAAGCGATTCTGCGAAGCAATGTGAACACTTGTGCTTCCCAGGCACAGAGAAGGTGCTAGCAGGGAATTCTCTGCCTGCCTTTCCCCAGTGCTCTGCAAGCTCTCCAGGACAACATAAAATCTGGGGCTCTGTGCTTTCTTTCGTTCTGAACAAGTGTTACTGTTTTCTGCACAAAAGCGATTCTGCGAAGCAATGTGAACAGGCACAGAGAAGGTGCTAGCAGGGAATTCTCTGCCTGCCTTTCCTTAGTGCTCTGCAAGCTCTCCAGGACAACATAAAATCTGGGGTTCTGTGCTTTCTTTCATTCTGAACAAGTGTTACTGTTTTCTGCACAAAAGCGATTCTGCGAAGCAATGTGAACACTTGTGCTTCCCAGGCACAGAGAAGGTGCTAGCAGGGAATTCTCTGCCTGCCTTTCCCCAGTGCTCTGCAAGCTCTCCAGGACAACATAAAATCTGGGGCTCTGTGCTTTCTTTCGTTCTGAACAAGTGTTACTGTTTTCTGCACAAAAGCGATTCTGCGAAGCAATGTGAACACTTGTGCTTCCCAGGCACAGAGAAGGTGCTAGCAGGGAATTCTCTGCCTGCCTTTCCCCAGTGCTCTGCAAGCTCTCCAGGACAACATAAAATCTGGGGCTCTGTGCTTTCTTTCGTTCTGAACAAGTGTTACTGTTTTCTGCACAAAAGCGATTCTGCGAAGCAATGTGAACACTTCTGCTTCCCAGGCACAGAGAAGGTGCTAGCAGGGAATTCTCTGCCTGCCTTTCCCCAGTGCTCTGCAAGCTCTCCAGGACAACATAAAATCTGGGGCTCTGTGCTTTCTTTCGTTCTGAACAAGTGTTACTGTTTTCTGCACAAAAGCGATTCTGCGAAGCAATGTGAACACTTCTGCTTCCCAGGCACAGAGAAGGTGCTAGCAGGGAATTCTCTGCCTGCCTTTCCCCAGTGCTCTGCAAGCTCTCCAGGACAACATAAAATCTGGGGTTCTGTGCTTTCTTTCGTTCTGAACAAGTGTTACTGTTTTCTGCACAAAAGCGATTCTGCGAAGCAATGTGAACACTTGTGCTTCCCAGGCACAGAGAAGGTGCTAGCAGGGAATTCTCTGCCTGCCTTTCCCCAGTGCTCTGCAAGCTCTCCAGGACAACAGCAAATCTGGGGCTCTGTGCTTTCTTTCGTTCTGAACAAGTGTTACTGTTTTCTGCACAAAAGCGATTCTGCGAAGCAATGTGAACACTTGTGCTTCCCAGGCACAGAGAAGGTGCTAGCAGGGAATTCTCTGCCTGCCTTTCCCCAGTGCTCTGCAAGCTCTCCAGGACAACAGCAAATCTGGGGCTCTGTGCTTTCTTTCGTTCTGAACAAGTGTTACTGTTTTCTGCACAAAAGCGATTCTGCGAAGCAATGTGAACACTTGTGCTTCCCAGGCACAGAGAAGGTGCTAGCAGGGAATTCTCTGCCTGCCTTTCCCCAGTGCTCTGCAAGCTCTCCAGGACAACATAAAATCTGGGGTTCTGTGCTTTCTTTCATTCTGAACAAGTGTTACTGTTTTCTGCACAAAAGCTATTCTGCGAAGCAATGTGAACAGGCACAGAGAAGGTGCTAGCAGGGAATTCTCTGCCTGCCTTTCCTTAGTGCTCTGCAAGCTCTCCAGGACAACATAAAATCTGGGGTTCTGTGCTTTCTTTCATTCTGAACAAGTGTTACTGTTTTCTGCACAAAAGCGATTCTGCGAAGCAATGTGAACACTTGTGCTTCCCAGGCACAGAGAAGGTGCTAGCAGGGAATTCTCTGCCTGCCTTTCCCCAGTGCTCTGCAAGCTCTCCAGGACAACATAAAATCTGGGGCTCTGTGCTTTCTTTCGTTCTGAACAAGTGTTACTGTTTTCTGCACAAAAGCGATTCTGCGAAGCAATGTGAACACTTCTGCTTCCCAGGCACAGAGAAGGTGCTAGCAGGGAATTCTCTGCCTGCCTTTCCCCAGTGCTCTGCAAGCTCTCCAGGACAACATAAAATCTGGGGCTCTGTGCTTTCTTTCGTTCTGAACAAGTGTTACTGTTTTCTGCACAAAAGCGATTCTGCGAAGCAATGTGAACACTTCTGCTTCCCAGGCACAGAGAAGGTGCTAGCAGGGAATTCTCTGCCTGCCTTTCCCCAGTGCTCTGCAAGCTCTCCAGGACAACATAAAATCTGGGGCTCTGTGCTTTCTTTCGTTCTGAACAACTGTTACTGTTTTCTGCACAAAAGCGATTCTGCGAAGCAATGTGAACACTTCTGCTTCCCAGGCACAGAGAAGGTGCTAGCAGGGAATTCTCTGCCTGCCTTTCCCCAGTGCTCTGCAAGCTCTCCAGGACAACATAAAATCTGGGGCTCTGAGCTTTCTTTCATTCTGAACAAGTGTTACTGTTTTCTGCACAAAACCGATTCTGCAAAGCAATGTGAACACTTCTGCTTCCCAGGCACAGAGAAGGTGCTAGCAGGGAATTCTCTGCCTGCCTTTCCCCAGTGCTCTGCAAGCTCTCCAGGACAACATAAAATCTGGGGCTCTGTGCTTTCTTTCGTTCTGAACAACTGTTACTGTTTTCTGCACAAAAGCGATTCTGCGAAGTAATGTGAACACTTGTGCTTCCCAGGCACAGAGAAGGTGCTAGCAGGGAATTCTCTGCCTGCCTTTCCCCAGTGCTCTGCAAGCTCTCCAGGACAACATAAAATCTGGGGCTCTGTGCTTTCTTTCGTTCTGAACAAGTGTTACTGTTTTCTGCACAAAAGCGATTCTGCGAAGCAATGTGAACAGGCACAGAGAAGGTGCTAGCAGGGAATTCTCTGCCTGCCTTTCCCCAGTGCTCTGCAAGCTCTCCAGGACAACAGCAAATCTGGGGCTCTGTGCTTTCTTTCGTTCTGAACAAGTGTTACTGTTTTCTGCACAAAAGCGATTCTGCAAAGCAATGTGAACACTTGTGCTTCCCAGGCACAGAGAAGGTGCTAGCAGGGAATTCTCTGCCTGCCTTTCCCCAGTGCTCTGCAAGCTCTCCAGGACAACAGCAAATCTGGGGCTCTGTGCTTTCTTTCGTTCTGAACAAGTGTTACTGTTTTCTGCACAAATGCGATTCTGCGAAGCAATGTGAACACTTCTGCTTCCCAGGCACAGAGAAGGTGCTAGCAGGGAATTCTCTGCCTGCCTTTCCCCAGTGCTCTGCAAGCTCTCCAGGACAACATAAAATCTGGGGCTCTGTGCTTTCTTTCGTTCTGAACAAGTGTTACTGTTTTCTGCACAAAAGCGATTCTGCGAAGCAATGTGAACACTTGTGCTTCCCAGGCACAGAGAAGGTGCTAGCAGGGAATTCTCTGCCTGCCTTTCCCCAGTGCTCTGCAAGCTCTCCAGGACAACAGCAAATCTGGGGCTCTGTGCTTTCTTTCGTTCTGAACAAGTGTTACTGTTTTCTGCACAAAAGCTATTCTGCGAAGCAATGTGAACACTTGTGCTTCCCAGGCACAGAGAAGGTGCTAGCAGGGAATTCTCTGCCTGCCTTTCCCCAGTGCTCTGCAAGCTCTCCAGGACAACATAAAATCTGGGGCTCTGTGCTTTCTTTCGTTCTGAACAAGTGTTACTGTTTTCTGCACAAAAGCGATTCTGCGAAGCAATGTGAACACTTGTGCTTCCCAGGCACAGAGAAGGTGCTAGCAGGGAATTCTCTGCCTGCCTTTCCCCAGTGCTCTGCAAGCTCTCCAGGACAACATAAAATCTGGTGCTCTGTGCTTTCTTTCGTTCTGAACAAGTGTTACTGTTTTCTGCACAAAAGCGATTCTGCGAAGCAATGTGAACACTTCTGCTTCCCAGGCACAGAGAAGGTGCTAGCAGGGAATTCTCTGCCTGCCTTTCCCCAGTGCTCTGCAAGCTCTCCATGACAACAGCAAATCTGGGGCTCTGTGCTTTCTTTCATTCTGAACAAGTGTTACTGTTTTCTGCACAAAAGCTATTCTGCGAAGCAATGTGAACAGGCACAGAGAAGGTGCTAGCAGGGAATTCTCTGCCTGCCTTTCCCCAGTGCTCTGCAAGCTCTCCAGGACAACATAAAATCTGGGGCTCTGTGCTTTCTTTCGTTCTGAACAAGTGTTACTGTTTTCTGCACAAAAGCGATTCTGCGAAGCAATGTGAACACTTGTGCTTCCCAGGCACAGAGAAGGTGCTAGCAGGGAATTCTCTGCCTGCCTTTCCCCAGTGCTCTGCAAGCTCTCCAGGACAACATAAAATCTGGGGCTCTGTGCTTTCTTTCGTTCTGAACAAGTGTTACTGTTTTCTGCACAAAAGCGATTCTGCGAAGCAATGTGAACACTTGTGCTTCCCAGGCACAGAGAAGGTGCTAGCAGGGAATTCTCTGCCTGCCTTTCCCCAGTGCTCTGCAAGCTCTCCAGGACAACATAAAATCTGGGGCTCTGTGCTTTCTTTCGTTCTGAACAAGTGTTACTGTTTTCTGCACAAAAGCGATTCTGCGAAGCAATGTGAACACTTCTGCTTCCCAGGCACAGAGAAGGTGCTAGCAGGGAATTCTCTGCCTGCCTTTCCCCAGTGCTCTGCAAGCTCTCCAGGACAACATAAAATCTGGGGCTCTGTGCTTTCTTTCGTTCTGAACAAGTGTTACTGTTTTCTGCACAAAAGCGATTCTGCGAAGCAATGTGAACACTTCTGCTTCCCAGGCACAGAGAAGGTGCTAGCAGGGAATTCTCTGCCTGCCTTTCCCCAGTGCTCTGCAAGCTCTCCAGGACAACAGCAAATCTGGGGCTCTGTGCTTTCTTTCGTTCTGAACAAGTGTTACTGTTTTCTGCACAAAAGCTATTCTGCGAAGCAATGTGAACAGGCACAGAGAAGGTGCTAGCAGGGAATTCTCTGCCTGCCTTTCCTTAGTGCTCTGCAAGCTCTCCAGGACAACATAAAATCTGGGGTTCTGTGCTTTCTTTCATTCTGAACAAGTGTTACTGTTTTCTGCACAAAAGCGATTCTGCGAAGCAATGTGAACACTTGTGCTTCCCAGGCACAGAGAAGGTGCTAGCAGGGAATTCTCTGCCTGCCTTTCCCCAGTGCTCTGCAAGCTCTCCAGGACAACAGCAAATCTGGGGCTCTGTGCTTTCTTTCGTTCTGAACAAGTGTTACTGTTTTCTGCACAAAAGCGATTCTGCGAAGCAATGTGAACACTTGTGCTTCCCAGGCACAGAGAAGGTGCTAGCAGGGAATTCTCTGCCTGCCTTTCCCCAGTGCTCTGCAAGCTCTCCAGGACAACAGCAAATCTGGGGCTCTGTGCTTTCTTTCGTTCTGAACAAGTGTTACTGTTTTCTGCACAAAAGCGATTCTGCGAAGCAATGTGAACACTTGTGCTTCCCAGGCACAGAGAAGGTGCTAGCAGGGAATTCTCTGCCTGCCTTTCCCCAGTGCTCTGCAAGCTCTCCAGGACAACATAAAATCTGGGGTTCTGTGCTTTCTTTCATTCTGAACAAGTGTTACTGTTTTCTGCACAAAAGCTATTCTGCGAAGCAATGTGAACAGGCACAGAGAAGGTGCTAGCAGGGAATTCTCTGCCTGCCTTTCCTTAGTGCTCTGCAAGCTCTCCAGGACAACATAAAATCTGGGGTTCTGTGCTTTCTTTCATTCTGAACAAGTGTTACTGTTTTCTGCACAAAAGCGATTCTGCGAAGCAATGTGAACACTTGTGCTTCCCAGGCACAGAGAAGGTGCTAGCAGGGAATTCTCTGCCTGCCTTTCCCCAGTGCTCTGCAAGCTCTCCAGGACAACATAAAATCTGGGGCTCTGTGCTTTCTTTCGTTCTGAACAAGTGTTACTGTTTTCTGCACAAAAGCAATTCTGCGAAGCAATGTGAACACTTGTGCTTCCCAGGCACAGAGAAGGTGCTAGCAGGGAATTCTCTGCCTGCCTTTCCCCAGTGCTCTGCAAGCTCTCCAGGACAACATAAAATCTGGGGCTCTGTGCTTTCTTTCGTTCTGAACAAGTGTTACTGTTTTCTGCACAAAAGCGATTCTGCGAAGCAATGTGAACACTTGTGCTTCCCAGGCACAGAGAAGGTGCTAGCAGGGAATTCTCTGCCTGCCTTTCCCCAGTGCTCTGCAAGCTCTCCAGGACAACAGCAAATCTGGGGCTCTGTGCTTTCTTTCGTTCTGAACAAGTGTTACTGTTTTCTGCACAAAAGCGATTCTGCGAAGCAATGTGAACACTTGTGCTTCCCAGGCACAGAGAAGGTGCTAGCAGGGAATTCTCTGCCTGCCTTTCCCCAGTGCTCTGCAAGCTCTCCAGGACAACATAAAATCTGGGGTTCTGTGCTTTCTTTCATTCTGAACAAGTGTTACTGTTTTCTGCACAAAAGCGATTCTGCGAAGCAATGTGAACAGGCACAGAGAAGGTGCTAGCAGGGAATTCTCTGCCTGCCTTTCCTTAGTGCTCTGCAAGCTCTCCAGGACAACATAAAATCTGGGGTTCTGTGCTTTCTTTCATTCTGAACAAGTGTTACTGTTTTCTGCACAAAAGCGATTCTGCGAAGCAATGTGAACACTTGTGCTTCCCAGGCACAGAGAAGGTGCTAGCAGGGAATTCTCTGCCTGCCTTTCCCCAGTGCTCTGCAAGCTCTCCAGGACAACATAAAATCTGGGGCTCTGTGCTTTCTTTCGTTCTGAACAAGTGTTACTGTTTTCTGCACAAAAGCGATTCTGCGAAGCAATGTGAACACTTGTGCTTCCCAGGCACAGAGAAGGTGCTAGCAGGGAATTCTCTGCCTGCCTTTCCCCAGTGCTCTGCAAGCTCTCCAGGACAACATAAAATCTGGGGCTCTGTGCTTTCTTTCGTTCTGAACAAGTGTTACTGTTTTCTGCACAAAAGCGATTCTGCGAAGCAATGTGAACACTTCTGCTTCCCAGGCACAGAGAAGGTGCTAGCAGGGAATTCTCTGCCTGCCTTTCCCCAGTGCTCTGCAAGCTCTCCAGGACAACATAAAATCTGGGGCTCTGTGCTTTCTTTCGTTCTGAACAAGTGTTACTGTTTTCTGCACAAAAGCGATTCTGCGAAGCAATGTGAACACTTCTGCTTCCCAGGCACAGAGAAGGTGCTAGCAGGGAATTCTCTGCCTGCCTTTCCCCAGTGCTCTGCAAGCTCTCCAGGACAACATAAAATCTGGGGTTCTGTGCTTTCTTTCATTCTGAACAAGTGTTACTGTTTTCTGCACAAAAGCTATTCTGCGAAGCAATGTGAACAGGCACAGAGAAGGTGCTAGCAGGGAATTCTCTGCCTGCCTTTCCTTAGTGCTCTGCAAGCTCTCCAGGACAACATAAAATCTGGGGTTCTGTGCTTTCTTTCATTCTGAACAAGTGTTACTGTTTTCTGCACAAAAGCGATTCTGCGAAGCAATGTGAACACTTGTGCTTCCCAGGCACAGAGAAGGTGCTAGCAGGGAATTCTCTGCCTGCCTTTCCCCAGTGCTCTGCAAGCTCTCCAGGACAACATAAAATCTGGGGCTCTGTGCTTTCTTTCGTTCTGAACAAGTGTTACTGTTTTCTGCACAAAAGCGATTCTGCGAATTAATGTGAACACTTCTGCTTCCCAGGCACAGAGAAGGTGCTAGCAGGGAATTCTCTGCCTGCCTTTCCCCAGTGCTCTGCAAGCTCTCCAGGACAACAGCAAATCTGGGGCTCTGTGCTTTCTTTCGTTCTGAACAAGTGTTACTGTTTTCTGCACAAAAGCGATTCTGCGAAGCAATGTGAACACTTGTGCTTCCCAGGCACAGAGAAGGTGCTAGCAGGGAATTCTCTGCCTGCCTTTCCCCAGTGCTCTGCAAGCTCTCCAGGACAACATAAAATCTGGGGTTCTGTGCTTTCTTTCATTCTGAACAAGTGTTACTGTTTTCTGCACAAAAGCGATTCTGCGAAGCAATGTGAACAGGCACAGAGAAGGTGCTAGCAGGGAATTCTCTGCCTGCCTTTCCTTAGTGCTCTGCAAGCTCTCCAGGACAACATAAAATCTGGGGTTCTGTGCTTTCTTTCATTCTGAACAAGTGTTACTGTTTTCTGCACAAAAGCGATTCTGCGAAGCAATGTGAACACTTGTGCTTCCCAGGCACAGAGAAGGTGCTAGCAGGGAATTCTCTGCCTGCCTTTCCCCAGTGCTCTGCAAGCTCTCCAGGACAACATAAAATCTGGGGCTCTGTGCTTTCTTTCGTTCTGAACAAGTGTTACTGTTTTCTGCACAAAAGCGATTCTGCGAAGCAATGTGAACACTTCTGCTTCCCAGGCACAGAGAAGGTGCTAGCAGGGAATTCTCTGCCTGCTTTTCCCCAGTGCTCTGCAAGCTCTCCAGGACAACATAAAATCTGGGGCTCTGTGCTTTCTTTCGTTCTGAACAAGTGTTACTGTTTTCTGCACAAAAGCGATTCTGCGAAGCAATGTGAACACTTGTGCTTCCCAGGCACAGAGAAGGTGCTAGCAGGGAATTCTCTGCCTGCCTTTCCCCAGTGCTCTGCAAGCTCTCCAGGACAACATAAAATCTGGGGCTCTGTGCTTTCTTTCGTTCTGAACAACTGTTACTGTTTTCTGCACAAAAGCGATTCTGCGAAGCAATGTGAACACTTCTGCTTCCCAGGCACAGAGAAGGTGCTAGCAGGGAATTCTCTGCCTGCCTTTCCCCAGTGCTCTGCAAGCTCTCCAGGACAACATAAAATCTGGGGCTCTGTGCTTTCTTTCATTCTGAACAAGTGTTACTGTTTTCTGCACAAAACCGATTCTGCAAAGCAATGTGAACACTTCTGCTTCCCAGGCACAGAGAAGGTGCTAGCAGGGAATTCTCTGCCTGCCTTTCCCCAGTGCTCTGCAAGCTCTCCAGGACAACATAAAATCTGGGGCTCTGTGCTTTCTTTCGTTCTGAACAAGTGTTACTGTTTTCTGCACAAAAGCGATTCTGCGAAGCAATGTGAACAGGCACAGAGAAGGTGCTAGCAGGGAATTCTCTGCCTGCCTTTCCCCAGTGCTCTGCAAGCTCTCCAGGACAACATAAAATCTGGGGCTCTGTGCTTTCTTTCGTTCTGAACAAGTGTTACTGTTTTCTGCACAAAAGCGATTCTGCGAAGCAATGTGAACACTTTTGCTTCCCAGGCACAGAGAAGGTGCTAGCAGGGAATTCTCTGCCTGCCTTTCCCCAGTGCTCTGCAAGCTCTCCAGGACAACAGCAAATCTGGGGCTCTGTGCTTTCTTTCGTTCTGAACAAGTGTTACTGTTTTCTGCACAAAAGCGATTCTGCGAAGCAATGTGAACACTTCTGCTTCCCAGGCACAGAGAAGGTGCTAGCAGGGAATTCTCTGCCTGCCTTTCCCCAGTGCTCTGCAAGCTCTCCAGGACAACAGCAAATCTGGGGCTCTGTGCTTTCTTTCGTTCTGAACAAGTGTTACTGTTTTCTGCACAAAAGCGATTCTGCGAAGCAATGTGAACACTTGTGCTTCCCAGGCACAGAGAAGGTGCTAGCAGGGAATTCTCTGCCTGCCTTTCCCCAGTGCTCTGCAAGCTCTCCAGGACAACATAAAATCTGGGGCTCTGTGCTTTCTTTCGTTCTGAACAAGTGTTACTGTTTTCTGCACAAAAGCGATTCTGCGAAGCAATGTGAACACTTGTGCTTCCCAGGCACAGAGAAGGTGCTAGCAGGGAATTCTCTGCCTGCCTTTCCCCAGTGCTCTGCAAGCTCTCCAGGACAACATAAAATCTGGTGCTCTGTGCTTTCTTTCGTTCTGAACAAGTGTTACTGTTTTCTGCACAAAAGCGATTCTGCGAAGCAATGTGAACACTTCTGCTTCCCAGGCACAGAGAAGGTGCTAGCAGGGAATTCTCTGCCTGCCTTTCCCCAGTGCTCTGCAAGCTCTCCAGGACAACAGCAAATCTGGGGCTCTGTGCTTTCTTTCATTCTGAACAAGTGTTACTGTTTTCTGCACAAAAGCTATTCTGCGAAGCAATGTGAACAGGCACAGAGAAGGTGCTAGCAGGGAATTCTCTGCCTGCCTTTCCCCAGTGCTCTGCAAGCTCTCCAGGACAACATAAAATCTGGGGCTCTGTGCTTTCTTTCGTTCTGAACAAGTGTTACTGTTTTCTGCACAAAAGCGATTCTGCGAAGCAATGTGAACACTTCTGCTTCCCAGGCACAGAGAAGGTGCTAGCAGGGAATTCTCTGCCTGCCTTTCCCCAGTGCTCTGCAAGCTCTCCAGGACAACATAAAATCTGGGGCTCTGTGCTTTCTTTCGTTCTGAACAAGTGTTACTGTTTTCTGCACAAAAGCGATTCTGCAAAGCAATGTGAACACTTGTGCTTCCCAGGCACAGAGAAGGTGCTAGCAGGGAATTCTCTGCCTGCCTTTCCCCAGTGCTCTGCAAGCTCTCCAGGACAACAGCAAATCTGGGGCTCTGTGCTTTCTTTCGTTCTGAACAAGTGTTACTGTTTTCTGCACAAAAGCGATTCTGCGAAGCAATGTGAACACTTGTGCTTCCCAGGCACAGAGAAGGTGCTAGCAGGGAATTCTCTGCCTGCCTTTCCCCAGTGCTCTGCAAGCTCTCCAGGACAACAGCAAATCTGGGGCTCTGTGCTTTCTTTCGTTCTGAATAAGTGTTACTGTTTTCTGCACAAAAGCGATTCTGCGAAGCAATGTGAACACTTGTGCTTCCCAGGCACAGAGAAGGTGCTAGCAGGGAATTCTCTGCCTGCCTTTCCCCAGTGCTCTGCAAGCTCTCCAGGACAACATAAAATCTGGGGTTCTGTGCTTTCTTTCATTCTGAACAAGTGTTACTGTTTTCTGCACAAAAGCGATTCTGCGAAGCAATGTGAACAGGCACAGAGAAGGTGCTAGCAGGGAATTCTCTGCCTGCCTTTCCTTAGTGCTCTGCAAGCTCTCCAGGACAACATAAAATCTGGGGTTCTGTGCTTTCTTTCATTCTGAACAAGTGTTACTGTTTTCTGCACAAAAGCGATTCTGCGAAGCAATGTGAACACTTGTGCTTCCCAGGCACAGAGAAGGTGCTAGCAGGGAATTCTCTGCCTGCCTTTCCCCAGTGCTCTGCAAGCTCTCCAGGACAACATAAAATCTGGGGCTCTGTGCTTTCTTTCGTTCTGAACAAGTGTTACTGTTTTCTGCACAAAAGCGATTCTGCGAAGCAATGTGAACACTTGTGCTTCCCAGGCACAGAGAAGGTGCTAGCAGGGAATTCTCTGCCTGCCTTTCCCCAGTGCTCTGCAAGCTCTCCAGGACAACATAAAATCTGGGGCTCTGTGCTTTCTTTCGTTCTGAACAAGTGTTACTGTTTTCTGCACAAAAGCGATTCTGCGAAGCAATGTGAACACTTCTGCTTCCCAGGCACAGAGAAGGTGCTAGCAGGGAATTCTCTGCCTGCCTTTCCCCAGTGCTCTGCAAGCTCTCCAGGACAACATAAAATCTGGGGCTCTGTGCTTTCTTTCGTTCTGAACAAGTGTTACTGTTTTCTGCACAAAAGCGATTCTGCGAAGCAATGTGAACACTTCTGCTTCCCAGGCACAGAGAAGGTGCTAGCAGGGAATTCTCTGCCTGCCTTTCCCCAGTGCTCTGCAAGCTCTCCAGGACAACATAAAATCTGGGGTTCTGTGCTTTCTTTCATTCTGAACAAGTGTTACTGTTTTCTGCACAAAAGCGATTCTGCGAAGCAATGTGAACACTTGTGCTTCCCAGGCACAGAGAAGGTGCTAGCAGGGAATTCTCTGCCTGCCTTTCCCCAGTGCTCTGCAAGCTCTCCAGGACAACATAAAATCTGGGGCTCTGTGCTTTCTTTCGTTCTGAACAAGTGTTACTGTTTTCTGCACAAAAGCGATTCTGCGAAGCAATGTGAACACTTGTGCTTCCCAGGCACAGAGAAGGTGCTAGCAGGGAATTCTCTGCCTGCTTTTCCCCAGTGCTCTGCAAGCTCTCCAGGACAACATAAAATCTGGGGCTCTGTGCTTTCTTTCGTTCTGAACAAGTGTTACTGTTTTCTGCACAAAAGCGATTCTGCGAAGCAATGTGAACACTTGTGCTTCCCAGGCACAGAGAAGGTGCTAGCAGGGAATTCTCTGCCTGCCTTTCCCCAGTGCTCTGCAAGCTCTCCAGGACAACATAAAATCTGGGGCTCTGTGCTTTCTTTCGTTCTGAACAACTGTTACTGTTTTCTGCACAAAAGCGATTCTGCGAAGCAATGTGAACACTTCTGCTTCCCAGGCACAGAGAAGGTGCTAGCAGGGAATTCTCTGCCTGCCTTTCCCCAGTGCTCTGCAAGCTCTCCAGGACAACATAAAATCTGGGGCTCTGTGCTTTCTTTCATTCTGAACAAGTGTTACTGTTTTCTGCACAAAACCGATTCTGCAAAGCAATGTGAACACTTCTGCTTCCCAGGCACAGAGAAGGTGCTAGCAGGGAATTCTCTGCCTGCCTTTCCCCAGTGCTCTGCAAGCTCTCCAGGACAACATAAAATCTGGGGCTCTGTGCTTTCTTTCGTTCTGAACAAGTGTTACTGTTTTCTGCACAAAAGCGATTCTGCGAAGTAATGTGAACACTTGTGCTTCCCAGGCACAGAGAAGGTGCTAGCAGGGAATTCTCTGCCTGCCTTTCCCCAGTGCTCTGCAAGCTCTCCAGGACAACAGCAAATCTGGGGCTCTGTGCTTTCTTTCGTTCTGAACAAGTGTTACTGTTTTCTGCACAAAAGCGATTCTGCGAAGCAATGTGAACAGGCACAGAGAAGGTGCTAGCAGGGAATTCTCTGCCTGCCTTTCCCCAGTGCTCTGCAAGCTCTCCAGGACAACAGCAAATCTGGGGCTCTGTGCTTTCTTTCGTTCTGAACAAGTGTTACTGTTTTCTGCACAAAAGCGATTCTGCAAAGCAATGTGAACACTTGTGCTTCCCAGGCACAGAGAAGGTGCTAGCAGGGAATTCTCTGCCTGCCTTTCCCCAGTGCTCTGCAAGCTCTCCAGGACAACAGCAAATCTGGGGCTCTGTGCTTTCTTTCGTTCTGAACAAGTGTTACTGTTTTCTGCACAAATGCGATTCTGCGAAGCAATGTGAACACTTCTGCTTCCCAGGCACAGAGAAGGTGCTAGCAGGGAATTCTCTGCCTGCCTTTCCCCAGTGCTCTGCAAGCTCTCCAGGACAACATAAAATCTGGGGCTCTGTGCTTTCTTTCGTTCTGAACAAGTGTTACTGTTTTCTGCACAAAAGCGATTCTGCGAAGCAATGTGAACACTTCTGCTTCCCAGGCACAGAGAAGGTGCTAGCAGGGAATTCTCTGCCTGCCTTTCCCCAGTGCTCTGCAAGCTCTCCAGGACAACAGCAAATCTGGGGCTCTGTGCTTTCTTTCGTTCTGAACAAGTGTTACTGTTTTCTGCACAAAAGCTATTCTGCGAAGCAATGTGAACACTTGTGCTTCCCAGGCACAGAGAAGGTGCTAGCAGGGAATTCTCTGCCTGCCTTTCCCCAGTGCTCTGCAAGCTCTCCAGGACAACATAAAATCTGGGGCTCTGTGCTTTCTTTCGTTCTGAACAAGTGTTACTGTTTTCTGCACAAAAGCGATTCTGCGAAGCAATGTGAACACTTGTGCTTCCCAGGCACAGAGAAGGTGCTAGCAGGGAATTCTCTGCCTGCCTTTCCCCAGTGCTCTGCAAGCTCTCCAGGACAACATAAAATCTGGTGCTCTGTGCTTTCTTTCGTTCTGAACAAGTGTTACTGTTTTCTGCACAAAAGCGATTCTGCGAAGCAATGTGAACACTTCTGCTTCCCAGGCACAGAGAAGGTGCTAGCAGGGAATTCTCTGCCTGCCTTTCCCCAGTGCTCTGCAAGCTCTCCAGGACAACATAAAATCTGGGGCTCTGTGCTTTCTTTCGTTCTGAACAAGTGTTACTGTTTTCTGCACAAAAGCGATTCTGCGAAGCAATGTGAACACTTGTGCTTCCCAGGCACAGAGAAGGTGCTAGCAGGGAATTCTCTGCCTGCCTTTCCCCAGTGCTCTGCAAGCTCTCCAGGACAACATAAAATCTGGGGCTCTGTGCTTTCTTTCGTTCTGAACAAGTGTTACTGTTTTCTGCACAAAAGCGATTCTGCGAAGCAATGTGAACACTTCTGCTTCCCAGGCACAGAGAAGGTGCTAGCAGGGAATTCTCTGCCTGCCTTTCCCCAGTGCTCTGCAAGCTCTCCAGGACAACAGCAAATCTGGGGCTCTGTGCTTTCTTTCATTCTGAACAAGTGTTACTGTTTTCTGCACAAAAGCTATTCTGCGAAGCAATGTGAACAGGCACAGAGAAGGTGCTAGCAGGGAATTCTCTGCCTGCCTTTCCCCAGTGCTCTGCAAGCTCTCCAGGACAACATAAAATCTGGGGCTCTGTGCTTTCTTTCGTTCTGAACAAGTGTTACTGTTTTCTGCACAAAAGCGATTCTGCGAAGCAATGTGAACACTTCTGCTTCCCAGGCACAGAGAAGGTGCTAGCAGGGAATTCTCTGCCTGCCTTTCCCCAGTGCTCTGCAAGCTCTCCAGGACAACATAAAATCTGGGGCTCTGTGCTTTCTTTCGTTCTGAACAAGTGTTACTGTTTTCTGCACAAAAGCGATTCTGCAAAGCAATGTGAACACTTGTGCTTCCCAGGCACAGAGAAGGTGCTAGCAGGGAATTCTCTGCCTGCCTTTCCCCAGTGCTCTGCAAGCTCTCCAGGACAACAGCAAATCTGGGGCTCTGTGCTTTCTTTCGTTCTGAACAAGTGTTACTGTTTTCTGCACAAAAGCGATTCTGCGAAGCAATGTGAACACTTGTGCTTCCCAGGCACAGAGAAGGTGCTAGCAGGGAATTCTCTGCCTGCCTTTCCCCAGTGCTCTGCAAGCTCTCCAGGACAACAGCAAATCTGGGGCTCTGTGCTTTCTTTCGTTCTGAACAAGTGTTACTGTTTTCTGCACAAAAGCGATTCTGCGAAGCAATGTGAACACTTGTGCTTCCCAGGCACAGAGAAGGTGCTAGCAGGGAATTCTCTGCCTGCCTTTCCCCAGTGCTCTGCAAGCTCTCCAGGACAACATAAAATCTGGGGTTCTGTGCTTTCTTTCATTCTGAACAAGTGTTACTGTTTTCTGCACAAAAGCGATTCTGCGAAGCAATGTGAACAGGCACAGAGAAGGTGCTAGCAGGGAATTCTCTGCCTGCCTTTCCTTAGTGCTCTGCAAGCTCTCCAGGACAACATAAAATCTGGGGTTCTGTGCTTTCTTTCATTCTGAACAAGTGTTACTGTTTTCTGCACAAAAGCGATTCTGCGAAGCAATGTGAACACTTGTGCTTCCCAGGCACAGAGAAGGTGCTAGCAGGGAATTCTCTGCCTGCCTTTCCCCAGTGCTCTGCAAGCTCTCCAGGACAACATAAAATCTGGGGCTCTGTGCTTTCTTTCGTTCTGAACAAGTGTTACTGTTTTCTGCACAAAAGCGATTCTGCGAAGCAATGTGAACACTTGTGCTTCCCAGGCACAGAGAAGGTGCTAGCAGGGAATTCTCTGCCTGCCTTTCCCCAGTGCTCTGCAAGCTCTCCAGGACAACATAAAATCTGGGGCTCTGTGCTTTCTTTCGTTCTGAACAAGTGTTACTGTTTTCTGCACAAAAGCGATTCTGCGAAGCAATGTGAACACTTCTGCTTCCCAGGCACAGAGAAGGTGCTAGCAGGGAATTCTCTGCCTGCCTTTCCCCAGTGCTCTGCAAGCTCTCCAGGACAACATAAAATCTGGGGCTCTGTGCTTTCTTTCGTTCTGAACAAGTGTTACTGTTTTCTGCACAAAAGCGATTCTGCGAAGCAATGTGAACACTTCTGCTTCCCAGGCACAGAGAAGGTGCTAGCAGGGAATTCTCTGCCTGCCTTTCCCCAGTGCTCTGCAAGCTCTCCAGGACAACATAAAATCTGGGGTTCTGTGCTTTCTTTCATTCTGAACAAGTGTTACTGTTTTCTGCACAAAAGCGATTCTGCGAAGCAATGTGAACACTTGTGCTTCCCAGGCACAGAGAAGGTGCTAGCAGGGAATTCTCTGCCTGCCTTTCCCCAGTGCTCTGCAAGCTCTCCAGGACAACATAAAATCTGGGGCTCTGTGCTTTCTTTCGTTCTGAACAAGTGTTACTGTTTTCTGCACAAAAGCGATTCTGCGAAGCAATGTGAACACTTGTGCTTCCCAGGCACAGAGAAGGTGCTAGCAGGGAATTCTCTGCCTGCTTTTCCCCAGTGCTCTGCAAGCTCTCCAGGACAACATAAAATCTGGGGCTCTGTGCTTTCTTTCGTTCTGAACAAGTGTTACTGTTTTCTGCACAAAAGCGATTCTGCGAAGCAATGTGAACACTTGTGCTTCCCAGGCACAGAGAAGGTGCTAGCAGGGAATTCTCTGCCTGCCTTTCCCCAGTGCTCTGCAAGCTCTCCAGGACAACATAAAATCTGGGGCTCTGTGCTTTCTTTCGTTCTGAACAACTGTTACTGTTTTCTGCACAAAAGCGATTCTGCGAAGCAATGTGAACACTTCTGCTTCCCAGGCACAGAGAAGGTGCTAGCAGGGAATTCTCTGCCTGCCTTTCCCCAGTGCTCTGCAAGCTCTCCAGGACAACATAAAATCTGGGGCTCTGTGCTTTCTTTCATTCTGAACAAGTGTTACTGTTTTCTGCACAAAACCGATTCTGCAAAGCAATGTGAACACTTCTGCTTCCCAGGCACAGAGAAGGTGCTAGCAGGGAATTCTCTGCCTGCCTTTCCCCAGTGCTCTGCAAGCTCTCCAGGACAACATAAAATCTGGGGCTCTGTGCTTTCTTTCGTTCTGAACAAGTGTTACTGTTTTCTGCACAAAAGCGATTCTGCGAAGTAATGTGAACACTTGTGCTTCCCAGGCACAGAGAAGGTGCTAGCAGGGAATTCTCTGCCTGCCTTTCCCCAGTGCTCTGCAAGCTCTCCAGGACAACAGCAAATCTGGGGCTCTGTGCTTTCTTTCGTTCTGAACAAGTGTTACTGTTTTCTGCACAAAAGCGATTCTGCGAAGCAATGTGAACAGGCACAGAGAAGGTGCTAGCAGGGAATTCTCTGCCTGCCTTTCCCCAGTGCTCTGCAAGCTCTCCAGGACAACAGCAAATCTGGGGCTCTGTGCTTTCTTTCGTTCTGAACAAGTGTTACTGTTTTCTGCACAAAAGCGATTCTGCAAAGCAATGTGAACACTTGTGCTTCCCAGGCACAGAGAAGGTGCTAGCAGGGAATTCTCTGCCTGCCTTTCCCCAGTGCTCTGCAAGCTCTCCAGGACAACAGCAAATCTGGGGCTCTGTGCTTTCTTTCGTTCTGAACAAGTGTTACTGTTTTCTGCACAAATGCGATTCTGCGAAGCAATGTGAACACTTCTGCTTCCCAGGCACAGAGAAGGTGCTAGCAGGGAATTCTCTGCCTGCCTTTCCCCAGTGCTCTGCAAGCTCTCCAGGACAACATAAAATCTGGGGCTCTGTGCTTTCTTTCGTTCTGAACAAGTGTTACTGTTTTCTGCACAAAAGCGATTCTGCGAAGCAATGTGAACACTTCTGCTTCCCAGGCACAGAGAAGGTGCTAGCAGGGAATTCTCTGCCTGCCTTTCCCCAGTGCTCTGCAAGCTCTCCAGGACAACAGCAAATCTGGGGCTCTGTGCTTTCTTTCGTTCTGAACAAGTGTTACTGTTTTCTGCACAAAAGCTATTCTGCGAAGCAATGTGAACACTTGTGCTTCCCAGGCACAGAGAAGGTGCTAGCAGGGAATTCTCTGCCTGCCTTTCCCCAGTGCTCTGCAAGCTCTCCAGGACAACATAAAATCTGGGGCTCTGTGCTTTCTTTCGTTCTGAACAAGTGTTACTGTTTTCTGCACAAAAGCGATTCTGCGAAGCAATGTGAACACTTGTGCTTCCCAGGCACAGAGAAGGTGCTAGCAGGGAATTCTCTGCCTGCCTTTCCCCAGTGCTCTGCAAGCTCTCCAGGACAACATAAAATCTGGTGCTCTGTGCTTTCTTTCGTTCTGAACAAGTGTTACTGTTTTCTGCACAAAAGCGATTCTGCGAAGCAATGTGAACACTTCTGCTTCCCAGGCACAGAGAAGGTGCTAGCAGGGAATTCTCTGCCTGCCTTTCCCCAGTGCTCTGCAAGCTCTCCATGACAACAGCAAATCTGGGGCTCTGTGCTTTCTTTCATTCTGAACAAGTGTTACTGTTTTCTGCACAAAAGCTATTCTGCGAAGCAATGTGAACAGGCACAGAGAAGGTGCTAGCAGGGAATTCTCTGCCTGCCTTTCCCCAGTGCTCTGCAAGCTCTCCAGGACAACATAAAATCTGGGGCTCTGTGCTTTCTTTCGTTCTGAACAAGTGTTACTGTTTTCTGCACAAAAGCGATTCTGCGAAGCAATGTGAACACTTGTGCTTCCCAGGCACAGAGAAGGTGCTAGCAGGGAATTCTCTGCCTGCCTTTCCCCAGTGCTCTGCAAGCTCTCCAGGACAACATAAAATCTGGGGCTCTGTGCTTTCTTTCGTTCTGAACAAGTGTTACTGTTTTCTGCACAAAAGCGATTCTGCGAAGCAATGTGAACACTTGTGCTTCCCAGGCACAGAGAAGGTGCTAGCAGGGAATTCTCTGCCTGCCTTTCCCCAGTGCTCTGCAAGCTCTCCAGGACAACATAAAATCTGGGGCTCTGTGCTTTCTTTCGTTCTGAACAAGTGTTACTGTTTTCTGCACAAAAGCGATTCTGCGAAGCAATGTGAACACTTGTGCTTCCCAGGCACAGAGAAGGTGCTAGCAGGGAATTCTCTGCCTGCCTTTCCCCAGTGCTCTGCAAGCTCTCCAGGACAACATAAAATCTGGGGCTCTGTGCTTTCTTTCGTTCTGAACAAGTGTTACTGTTTTCTGCACAAAAGCGATTCTGCGAAGCAATGTGAACACTTGTGCTTCCCAGGCACAGAGAAGGTGCTAGCAGGGAATTCTCTGCCTGCCTTTCCCCAGTGCTCTGCAAGCTCTCCAGGACAACATAAAATCTGGGGCTCTGTGCTTTCTTTCGTTCTGAACAAGTGTTACTGTTTTCTGCACAAAAGCGATTCTGCGAAGCAATGTGAACACTTGTGCTTCCCAGGCACAGAGAAGGTGCTAGCAGGGAATTCTCTGCCTGCCTTTCCCCAGTGCTCTGCAAGCTCTCCAGGACAACATAAAATCTGGGGCTCTGTGCTTTCTTTCGTTCTGAACAAGTGTTACTGTTTTCTGCACAAAAGCGATTCTGCGAAGCAATGTGAACACTTCTGCTTCCCAGGCACAGAGAAGGTGCTAGCAGGGAATTCTCTGCCTGCCTTTCCCCAGTGCTCTGCAAGCTCTCCAGGACAACATAAAATCTGGGGCTCTGTGCTTTCTTTCGTTCTGAACAAGTGTTACTGTTTTCTGCACAAAAGCGATTCTGCGAAGCAATGTGAACACTTCTGCTTCCCAGGCACAGAGAAGGTGCTAGCAGGGAATTCTCTGCCTGCCTTTCCCCAGTGCTCTGCAAGCTCTCCAGGACAACAGCAAATCTGGGGCTCTGTGCTTTCTTTCGTTCTGAACAAGTGTTACTGTTTTCTGCACTAAAGCTATTCTGCGAAGCAATGTGAACAGGCACAGAGAAGGTGCTAGCAGGGAATTCTCTGCCTGCCTTTCCTTAGTGCTCTGCAAGCTCTCCAGGACAACATAAAATCTGGGGCTCTGTGCTTTCTTTCGTTCTGAACAAGTGTTACTGTTTTCCGCACAAAAGCGATTCTGCGAAGCAATGTGAACACTTCTGCTTCCCAGGCACAGAGAAGGTGCTAGCAGGGAATTCTCTGCCTGCCTTTCCCCAGTGCTCTGCAAGCTCTCCAGGACAACATAAAATCTGGGGCTCTGTGCTTTCTTTCGTTCTGAACAAGTGTTACTGTTTTCTGCACAAAAGCGATTCTGCGAAGCAATGTGAACACTTGTGCTTCCCAGGCACAGAGAAGGTGCTAGCAGGGAATTCTCTGCCTGCCTTTCCCCAGTGCTCTGCAAGCTCTCCAGGACAACATAAAATCTGGGGCTCTGTGCTTTCTTTCGTTCTGAACAAGTGTTACTGTTTTCTGCACAAAAGCGATTCTGCGAAGCAATGTGAACACTTCTGCTTCCCAGGCACAGAGAAGGTGCTAGCAGGGAATTCTCTGCCTGCCTTTCCCCAGTGCTCTGCAAGCTCTCCAGGACAACATAAAATCTGGGGCTCTGTGCTTTCTTTCGTTCTGAACAAGTGTTACTGTTTTCTGCACAAAAGCGATTCTGCGAAGCAATGTGAACACTTCTGCTTCCCAGGCACAGAGAAGGTGCTAGCAGGGAATTCTCTGCCTGCCTTTCCCCAGTGCTCTGCAAGCTCTCCAGGACAACATAAAATCTGGGGTTCTGTGCTTTCTTTCATTCTGAACAAGTGTTACTGTTTTCTGCACAAAAGCTATTCTGCGAAGCAATGTGAACAGGCACAGAGAAGGTGCTAGCAGGGAATTCTCTGCCTGCCTTTCCTTAGTGCTCTGCAAGCTCTCCAGGACAACATAAAATCTGGGGTTCTGTGCTTTCTTTCATTCTGAACAAGTGTTACTGTTTTCTGCACAAAAGCGATTCTGCGAAGCAATGTGAACACTTGTGCTTCCCAGGCACAGAGAAGGTGCTAGCAGGGAATTCTCTGCCTGCCTTTCCCCAGTGCTCTGCAAGCTCTCCAGGACAACATAAAATCTGGGGCTCTGTGCTTTCTTTCGTTCTGAACAAGTGTTACTGTTTTCTGCACAAAAGCGATTCTGCGAATTAATGTGAACACTTCTGCTTCCCAGGCACAGAGAAGGTGCTAGCAGGGAATTCTCTGCCTGCCTTTCCCCAGTGCTCTGCAAGCTCTCCAGGACAACAGCAAATCTGGGGCTCTGTGCTTTCTTTCGTTCTGAACAAGTGTTACTGTTTTCTGCACAAAAGCGATTCTGCGAAGCAATGTGAACACTTGTGCTTCCCAGGCACAGAGAAGGTGCTAGCAGGGAATTCTCTGCCTGCCTTTCCCCAGTGCTCTGCAAGCTCTCCAGGACAACATAAAATCTGGGGTTCTGTGCTTTCTTTCATTCTGAACAAGTGTTACTGTTTTCTGCACAAAAGCTATTCTGCGAAGCAATGTGAACAGGCACAGAGAAGGTGCTAGCAGGGAATTCTCTGCCTGCCTTTCCTTAGTGCTCTGCAAGCTCTCCAGGACAACATAAAATCTGGGGTTCTGTGCTTTCTTTCATTCTGAACAAGTGTTACTGTTTTCTGCACAAAAGCGATTCTGCGAAGCAATGTGAACACTTGTGCTTCCCAGGCACAGAGAAGGTGCTAGCAGGGAATTCTCTGCCTGCCTTTCCCCAGTGCTCTGCAAGCTCTCCAGGACAACATAAAATCTGGGGCTCTGTGCTTTCTTTCGTTCTGAACAAGTGTTACTGTTTTCTGCACAAAAGCGATTCTGCGAAGCAATGTGAACACTTCTGCTTCCCAGGCACAGAGAAGGTGCTAGCAGGGAATTCTCTGCCTGCTTTTCCCCAGTGCTCTGCAAGCTCTCCAGGACAACATAAAATCTGGGGCTCTGTGCTTTCTTTCGTTCTGAACAAGTGTTACTGTTTTCTGCACAAAAGCGATTCTGCGAAGCAATGTGAACACTTGTGCTTCCCAGGCACAGAGAAGGTGCTAGCAGGGAATTCTCTGCCTGCCTTTCCCCAGTGCTCTGCAAGCTCTCCAGGACAACATAAAATCTGGGGCTCTGTGCTTTCTTTCGTTCTGAACAACTGTTACTGTTTTCTGCACAAAAGCGATTCTGCGAAGCAATGTGAACACTTCTGCTTCCCAGGCACAGAGAAGGTGCTAGCAGGGAATTCTCTGCCTGCCTTTCCCCAGTGCTCTGCAAGCTCTCCAGGACAACAGCAAATCTGGGGCTCTGTGCTTTCTTTCGTTCTGAACAAGTGTTACTGTTTTCTGCACAAAAGCTATTCTGCGAAGCAATGTGAACACTTGTGCTTCCCAGGCACAGAGAAGTTGCTAGCAGGGAATTCTCTGCCTGCCTTTCCCCAGTGCTCTGCAAGCTCTCCAGGACAACATAAAATCTGGGGCTCTGTGCTTTCTTTCGTTCTGAACAAGTGTTACTGTTTTCTGCACAAAAGCGATTCTGCGAAGCAATGTGAACACTTGTGCTTCCCAGGCACAGAGAAGGTGCTAGCAGGGAATTCTCTGCCTGCCTTTCCCCAGTGCTCTGCAAGCTCTCCAGGACAACATAAAATCTGGGGCTCTGTGCTTTCTTTCGTTCTGAACAAGTGTTACTGTTTTCTGCACAAAAGCGATTCTGCGAAGCAATGTGAACACTTCTGCTTCCCAGGCACAGAGAAGGTGCTAGCAGGGAATTCTCTGCCTGCCTTTCCCCAGTGCTCTGCAAGCTCTCCATGACAACAGCAAATCTGGGGCTCTGTGCTTTCTTTCATTCTGAACAAGTGTTACTGTTTTCTGCACAAAAGCTATTCTGCGAAGCAATGTGAACAGGCACAGAGAAGGTGCTAGCAGGGAATTCTCTGCCTGCCTTTCCCCAGTGCTCTGCAAGCTCTCCAGGACAACATAAAATCTGGGGCTCTGTGCTTTCTTTCGTTCTGAACAAGTGTTACTGTTTTCTGCACAAAAGCGATTCTGCGAAGCAATGTGAACACTTCTGCTTCCCAGGCACAGAGAAGGTGCTAGCAGGGAATTCTCTGCCTGCCTTTCCCCAGTGCTCTGCAAGCTCTCCAGGACAACATAAAATCTGGGGCTCTGTGCTTTCTTTCGTTCTGAACAAGTGTTACTGTTTTCTGCACAAATGCGATTCTGCGAAGCAATGTGAACACTTCTGCTTCCCAGGCACAGAGAAGGTGCTAGCAGGGAATTCTCTGCCTGCCTTTCCCCAGTGCTCTGCAAGCTCTCCAGGACAACATAAAATCTGGGGCTCTGTGCTTTCTTTCGTTCTGAACAAGTGTTACTGTTTTCTGCACAAAAGCGATTCTGCGAAGCAATGTGAACACTTGTGCTTCCCAGGCACAGAGAAGGTGCTAGCAGGGAATTCTCTGCCTGCCTTTCCCCAGTGCTCTGCAAGCTCTCCAGGACAACAGCAAATCTGGGGCTCTGTGCTTTCTTTCGTTCTGAACAAGTGTTACTGTTTTCTGCACAAAAGCTATTCTGCAAAGCAATGTGAACACTTGTGCTTCCCAGGCACAGAGAAGGTGCTAGCAGGGAATTCTCTGCCTGCCTTTCCCCAGTGCTCTGCAAGCTCTCCAGGACAACATAAAATCTGGGGCTCTGTGCTTTCTTTCGTTCTGAACAAGTGTTACTGTTTTCTGCACAAAAGCGATTCTGCGAATTAATGTGAACACTTGTGCTTCCCAGGCACAGAGAAGGTGCTAGCAGGGAATTCTCTGCCTGCCTTTCCCCAGTGCTCTGCAAGCTCTCCAGGACAACATAAAATCTGGTGCTCTGTGCTTTCTTTCGTTCTGAACAAGTGTTACTGTTTTCTGCACAAAAGCGATTCTGCGAAGCAATGTGAACACTTCTGCTTCCCAGGCACAGAGAAGGTGCTAGCAGGGAATTCTCTGCCTGCCTTTCCCCAGTGCTCTGCAAGCTCTCCATGACAACAGCAAATCTGGGGCTCTGTGCTTTCTTTCATTCTGAACAAGTGTTACTGTTTTCTGCACAAAAGCTATTCTGCGAAGCAATGTGAACAGGCACAGAGAAGGTGCTAGCAGGGAATTCTCTGCCTGCCTTTCCCCAGTGCTCTGCAAGCTCTCCAGGACAACATAAAATCTGGGGCTCTGTGCTTTCTTTCGTTCTGAACAAGTGTTACTGTTTTCTGCACAAAAGCGATTCTGCGAAGCAATGTGAACACTTCTGCTTCCCAGGCACAGAGAAGGTGCTAGCAGGGAATTCTCTGCCTGCCTTTCCCCAGTGCTCTGCAAGCTCTCCAGGACAACATAAAATCTGGGGCTCTGTGCTTTCTTTCGTTCTGAACAAGTGTTACTGTTTTCTGCACAAAAGCGATTCTGCGAAGCAATGTGAACACTTGTGCTTCCCAGGCACAGAGAAGGTGCTAGCAGGGAATTCTCTGCCTGCCTTTCCCCAGTGCTCTGCAAGCTCTCCAGGACAACATAAAATCTGGGGCTCTGTGCTTTCTTTCGTTCTGAACAAGTGTTACTGTTTTCTGCACAAAAGCGATTCTGCGAAGCAATGTGAACACTTGTGCTTCCCAGGCACAGAGAAGGTGCTAGCAGGGAATTCTCTGCCTGCCTTTCCCCAGTGCTCTGCAAGCTCTCCAGGACAACATAAAATCTGGGGCTCTGTGCTTTCTTTCGTTCTGAACAAGTGTTACTGTTTTCTGCACAAAAGCGATTCAGCGAAGCAATGTGAACACTTCTGCTTCCCAGGCACAGAGAAGGTGCTAGCAGGGAATTCTCTGCCTGCCTTTCCCCAGTGCTCTGCAAGCTCTCCAGGACAACATAAAATCTGGGGCTCTGTGCTTTCTTTCGTTCTGAACAAGTGTTACTGTTTTCTGCACAAAAGCGATTCTGCGAAGCAATGTGAACACTTGTGCTTCCCAGGCACAGAGAAGGTGCTAGCAGGGAATTCTCTGCCTGCCTTTCCCCAGTGCTCTGCAAGCTCTCCAGGACAACAGCAAATCTGGGGCTCTGTGCTTTCTTTCGTTCTGAACAAGTGTTACTGTTTTCTGCACAAAAGCGATTCTGCGAAGCAATGTGAACACTTGTGCTTCCCAGGCACAGAGAAGGTGCTAGCAGGGAATTCTCTGCCTGCCTTTCCCCAGTGCTCTGCAAGCTCTCCAGGACAACAGCAAATCTGGGGCTCTGTGCTTTCTTTCGTTCTGAACAAGTGTTACTGTTTTCTGCACAAAAGCGATTCTGCGAAGCAATGTGAACACTTGTGCTTCCCAGGCACAGAGAAGGTGCTAGCAGGGAATTCTCTGCCTGCCTTTCCCCAGTGCTCTGCAAGCTCTCCAGGACAACATAAAATCTGGGGTTCTGTGCTTTCTTTCATTCTGAACAAGTGTTACTGTTTTCTGCACAAAAGCGATTCTGCGAAGCAATGTGAACAGGCACAGAGAAGGTGCTAGCAGGGAATTCTCTGCCTGCCTTTCCTTAGTGCTCTGCAAGCTCTCCAGGACAACATAAAATCTGGGGTTCTGTGCTTTCTTTCATTCTGAACAAGTGTTACTGTTTTCTGCACAAAAGCGATTCTGCGAAGCAATGTGAACACTTGTGCTTCCCAGGCACAGAGAAGGTGCTAGCAGGGAATTCTCTGCCTGCCTTTCCCCAGTGCTCTGCAAGCTCTCCAGGACAACATAAAATCTGGGGCTCTGTGCTTTCTTTCGTTCTGAACAAGTGTTACTGTTTTCTGCACAAAAGCGATTCTGCGAAGCAATGTGAACACTTGTGCTTCCCAGGCACAGAGAAGGTGCTAGCAGGGAATTCTCTGCCTGCCTTTCCCCAGTGCTCTGCAAGCTCTCCAGGACAACATAAAATCTGGGGCTCTGTGCTTTCTTTCGTTCTGAACAAGTGTTACTGTTTTCTGCACAAAAGCGATTCTGCGAAGCAATGTGAACACTTCTGCTTCCCAGGCACAGAGAAGGTGCTAGCAGGGAATTCTCTGCCTGCCTTTCCCCAGTGCTCTGCAAGCTCTCCAGGACAACATAAAATCTGGGGCTCTGTGCTTTCTTTCGTTCTGAACAAGTGTTACTGTTTTCTGCACAAAAGCGATTCTGCGAAGCAATGTGAACACTTCTGCTTCCCAGGCACAGAGAAGGTGCTAGCAGGGAATTCTCTGCCTGCCTTTCCCCAGTGCTCTGCAAGCTCTCCAGGACAACATAAAATCTGGGGTTCTGTGCTTTCTTTCATTCTGAACAAGTGTTACTGTTTTCTGCACAAAAGCTATTCTGCGAAGCAATGTGAACAGGCACAGAGAAGGTGCTAGCAGGGAATTCTCTGCCTGCCTTTCCTTAGTGCTCTGCAAGCTCTCCAGGACAACATAAAATCTGGGGTTCTGTGCTTTCTTTCATTCTGAACAAGTGTTACTGTTTTCTGCACAAAAGCGATTCTGCGAAGCAATGTGAACACTTGTGCTTCCCAGGCACAGAGAAGGTGCTAGCAGGGAATTCTCTGCCTGCCTTTCCCCAGTGCTCTGCAAGCTCTCCAGGACAACAGCAAATCTGGGGCTCTGTGCTTTCTTTCGTTCTGAACAAGTGTTACTGTTTTCTGCACAAAAGCGATTCTGCGAAGCAATGTGAACACTTGTGCTTCCCAGGCACAGAGAAGGTGCTAGCAGGGAATTCTCTGCCTGCCTTTCCCCAGTGCTCTGCAAGCTCTCCAGGACAACAGCAAATCTGGGGCTCTGTGCTTTCTTTCGTTCTGAACAAGTGTTACTGTTTTCTGCACAAAAGCGATTCTGCGAAGCAATGTGAACACTTGTGCTTCCCAGGCACAGAGAAGGTGCTAGCAGGGAATTCTCTGCCTGCCTTTCCCCAGTGCTCTGCAAGCTCTCCAGGACAACATAAAATCTGGGGTTCTGTGCTTTCTTTCATTCTGAACAAGTGTTACTGTTTTCTGCACAAAAGCTATTCTGCGAAGCAATGTGAACAGGCACAGAGAAGGTGCTAGCAGGGAATTCTCTGCCTGCCTTTCCTTAGTGCTCTGCAAGCTCTCCAGGACAACATAAAATCTGGGGTTCTGTGCTTTCTTTCATTCTGAACAAGTGTTACTGTTTTCTGCACAAAAGCGATTCTGCGAAGCAATGTGAACACTTGTGCTTCCCAGGCACAGAGAAGGTGCTAGCAGGGAATTCTCTGCCTGCCTTTCCCCAGTGCTCTGCAAGCTCTCCAGGACAACATAAAATCTGGGGCTCTGTGCTTTCTTTCGTTCTGAACAAGTGTTACTGTTTTCTGCACAAAAGCGATTCTGCGAAGCAATGTGAACACTTCTGCTTCCCAGGCACAGAGAAGGTGCTAGCAGGGAATTCTCTGCCTGCTTTTCCCCAGTGCTCTGCAAGCTCTCCAGGACAACATAAAATCTGGGGCTCTGTGCTTTCTTTCGTTCTGAACAAGTGTTACTGTTTTCTGCACAAAAGCGATTCTGCGAAGCAATGTGAACACTTCTGCTTCCCAGGCACAGAGAAGGTGCTAGCAGGGAATTCTCTGCCTGCCTTTCCCCAGTGCTCTGCAAGCTCTCCAGGACAACATAAAATCTGGGGCTCTGTGCTTTCTTTCGTTCTGAACAACTGTTACTGTTTTCTGCACAAAAGCGATTCTGCGAAGCAATGTGAACACTTCTGCTTCCCAGGCACAGAGAAGGTGCTAGCAGGGAATTCTCTGCCTGCCTTTCCCCAGTGCTCTGCAAGCTCTCCAGGACAACATAAAATCTGGGGCTCTGAGCTTTCTTTCATTCTGAACAAGTGTTACTGTTTTCTGCACAAAACCGATTCTGCAAAGCAATGTGAACACTTCTGCTTCCCAGGCACAGAGAAGGTGCTAGCAGGGAATTCTCTGCCTGCCTTTCCCCAGTGCTCTGCAAGCTCTCCAGGACAACATAAAATCTGGGGCTCTGTGCTTTCTTTCGTTCTGAACAACTGTTACTGTTTTCTGCACAAAAGCGATTCTGCGAAGTAATGTGAACACTTGTGCTTCCCAGGCACAGAGAAGGTGCTAGCAGGGAATTCTCTGCCTGCCTTTCCCCAGTGCTCTGCAAGCTCTCCAGGACAACATAAAATCTGGGGCTCTGTGCTTTCTTTCGTTCTGAACAAGTGTTACTGTTTTCTGCACAAAAGCGATTCTGCGAAGCAATGTGAACAGGCACAGAGAAGGTGCTAGCAGGGAATTCTCTGCCTGCCTTTCCCCAGTGCTCTGCAAGCTCTCCAGGACAACAGCAAATCTGGGGCTCTGTGCTTTCTTTCGTTCTGAACAAGTGTTACTGTTTTCTGCACAAAAGCGATTCTGCAAAGCAATGTGAACACTTGTGCTTCCCAGGCACAGAGAAGGTGCTAGCAGGGAATTCTCTGCCTGCCTTTCCCCAGTGCTCTGCAAGCTCTCCAGGACAACAGCAAATCTGGGGCTCTGTGCTTTCTTTCGTTCTGAACAAGTGTTACTGTTTTCTGCACAAATGCGATTCTGCGAAGCAATGTGAACACTTCTGCTTCCCAGGCACAGAGAAGGTGCTAGCAGGGAATTCTCTGCCTGCCTTTCCCCAGTGCTCTGCAAGCTCTCCAGGACAACATAAAATCTGGGGCTCTGTGCTTTCTTTCGTTCTGAACAAGTGTTACTGTTTTCTGCACAAAAGCGATTCTGCGAAGCAATGTGAACACTTGTGCTTCCCAGGCACAGAGAAGGTGCTAGCAGGGAATTCTCTGCCTGCCTTTCCCCAGTGCTCTGCAAGCTCTCCAGGACAACAGCAAATCTGGGGCTCTGTGCTTTCTTTCGTTCTGAACAAGTGTTACTGTTTTCTGCACAAAAGCTATTCTGCGAAGCAATGTGAACACTTGTGCTTCCCAGGCACAGAGAAGGTGCTAGCAGGGAATTCTCTGCCTGCCTTTCCCCAGTGCTCTGCAAGCTCTCCAGGACAACATAAAATCTGGGGCTCTGTGCTTTCTTTCGTTCTGAACAAGTGTTACTGTTTTCTGCACAAAAGCGATTCTGCGAAGCAATGTGAACACTTGTGCTTCCCAGGCACAGAGAAGGTGCTAGCAGGGAATTCTCTGCCTGCCTTTCCCCAGTGCTCTGCAAGCTCTCCAGGACAACATAAAATCTGGTGCTCTGTGCTTTCTTTCGTTCTGAACAAGTGTTACTGTTTTCTGCACAAAAGCGATTCTGCGAAGCAATGTGAACACTTCTGCTTCCCAGGCACAGAGAAGGTGCTAGCAGGGAATTCTCTGCCTGCCTTTCCCCAGTGCTCTGCAAGCTCTCCATGACAACAGCAAATCTGGGGCTCTGTGCTTTCTTTCATTCTGAACAAGTGTTACTGTTTTCTGCACAAAAGCTATTCTGCGAAGCAATGTGAACAGGCACAGAGAAGGTGCTAGCAGGGAATTCTCTGCCTGCCTTTCCCCAGTGCTCTGCAAGCTCTCCAGGACAACATAAAATCTGGGGCTCTGTGCTTTCTTTCGTTCTGAACAAGTGTTACTGTTTTCTGCACAAAAGCGATTCTGCGAAGCAATGTGAACACTTCTGCTTCCCAGGCACAGAGAAGGTGCTAGCAGGGAATTCTCTGCCTGCCTTTCCCCAGTGCTCTGCAAGCTCTCCAGGACAACATAAAATCTGGGGCTCTGTGCTTTCTTTCGTTCTGAACAAGTGTTACTGTTTTCTGCACAAAAGCGATTCTGCGAAGCAATGTGAACACTTGTGCTTCCCAGGCACAGAGAAGGTGCTAGCAGGGAATTCTCTGCCTGCCTTTCCCCAGTGCTCTGCAAGCTCTCCAGGACAACATAAAATCTGGGGCTCTGTGCTTTCTTTCGTTCTGAACAAGTGTTACTGTTTTCTGCACAAAAGCGATTCTGCGAAGCAATGTGAACACTTCTGCTTCCCAGGCACAGAGAAGGTGCTAGCAGGGAATTCTCTGCCTGCCTTTCCCCAGTGCTCTGCAAGCTCTCCAGGACAACATAAAATCTGGGGCTCTGTGCTTTCTTTCGTTCTGAACAAGTGTTACTGTTTTCTGCACAAAAGCGATTCTGCGAAGCAATGTGAACACTTGTGCTTCCCAGGCACAGAGAAGGTGCTAGCAGGGAATTCTCTGCCTGCCTTTCCCCAGTGCTCTGCAAGCTCTCCAGGACAACATAAAATCTGGGGCTCTGTGCTTTCTTTCGTTCTGAACAAGTGTTACTGTTTTCTGCACAAAAGCGATTCTGCGAAGCAATGTGAACACTTGTGCTTCCCAGGCACAGAGAAGGTGCTAGCAGGGAATTCTCTGCCTGCCTTTCCCCAGTGCTCTGCAAGCTCTCCAGGACAACATAAAATCTGGGGCTCTGTGCTTTCTTTCGTTCTGAACAAGTGTTACTGTTTTCTGCACAAAAGCGATTCTGCGAAGCAATGTGAACACTTCTGCTTCCCAGGCACAGAGAAGGTGCTAGCAGGGAATTCTCTGCCTGCCTTTCCCCAGTGCTCTGCAAGCTCTCCAGGACAACATAAAATCTGGGGCTCTGTGCTTTCTTTCGTTCTGAACAAGTGTTACTGTTTTCTGCACAAAAGCGATTCTGCGAAGCAATGTGAACACTTCTGCTTCCCAGGCACAGAGAAGGTGCTAGCAGGGAATTCTCTGCCTGCCTTTCCCCAGTGCTCTGCAAGCTCTCCAGGACAACAGCAAATCTGGGGCTCTGTGCTTTCTTTCGTTCTGAACAAGTGTTACTGTTTTCTGCACAAAAGCTATTCTGCGAAGCAATGTGAACAGGCACAGAGAAGGTGCTAGCAGGGAATTCTCTGCCTGCCTTTCCTTAGTGCTCTGCAAGCTCTCCAGGACAACATAAAATCTGGGGTTCTGTGCTTTCTTTCATTCTGAACAAGTGTTACTGTTTTCTGCACAAAAGCGATTCTGCGAAGCAATGTGAACACTTGTGCTTCCCAGGCACAGAGAAGGTGCTAGCAGGGAATTCTCTGCCTGCCTTTCCCCAGTGCTCTGCAAGCTCTCCAGGACAACAGCAAATCTGGGGCTCTGTGCTTTCTTTCGTTCTGAACAAGTGTTACTGTTTTCTGCACAAAAGCGATTCTGCGAAGCAATGTGAACACTTGTGCTTCCCAGGCACAGAGAAGGTGCTAGCAGGGAATTCTCTGCCTGCCTTTCCCCAGTGCTCTGCAAGCTCTCCAGGACAACAGCAAATCTGGGGCTCTGTGCTTTCTTTCGTTCTGAACAAGTGTTACTGTTTTCTGCACAAAAGCGATTCTGCGAAGCAATGTGAACACTTGTGCTTCCCAGGCACAGAGAAGGTGCTAGCAGGGAATTCTCTGCCTGCCTTTCCCCAGTGCTCTGCAAGCTCTCCAGGACAACATAAAATCTGGGGTTCTGTGCTTTCTTTCATTCTGAACAAGTGTTACTGTTTTCTGCACAAAAGCTATTCTGCGAAGCAATGTGAACAGGCACAGAGAAGGTGCTAGCAGGGAATTCTCTGCCTGCCTTTCCTTAGTGCTCTGCAAGCTCTCCAGGACAACATAAAATCTGGGGTTCTGTGCTTTCTTTCATTCTGAACAAGTGTTACTGTTTTCTGCACAAAAGCGATTCTGCGAAGCAATGTGAACACTTGTGCTTCCCAGGCACAGAGAAGGTGCTAGCAGGGAATTCTCTGCCTGCCTTTCCCCAGTGCTCTGCAAGCTCTCCAGGACAACATAAAATCTGGGGCTCTGTGCTTTCTTTCGTTCTGAACAAGTGTTACTGTTTTCTGCACAAAAGCGATTCTGCGAAGCAATGTGAACACTTGTGCTTCCCAGGCACAGAGAAGGTGCTAGCAGGGAATTCTCTGCCTGCCTTTCCCCAGTGCTCTGCAAGCTCTCCAGGACAACATAAAATCTGGGGCTCTGTGCTTTCTTTCGTTCTGAACAAGTGTTACTGTTTTCTGCACAAAAGCGATTCTGCGAAGCAATGTGAACACTTGTGCTTCCCAGGCACAGAGAAGGTGCTAGCAGGGAATTCTCTGCCTGCCTTTCCCCAGTGCTCTGCAAGCTCTCCAGGACAACAGCAAATCTGGGGCTCTGTGCTTTCTTTCGTTCTGAACAAGTGTTACTGTTTTCTGCACAAAAGCGATTCTGCGAAGCAATGTGAACACTTGTGCTTCCCAGGCACAGAGAAGGTGCTAGCAGGGAATTCTCTGCCTGCCTTTCCCCAGTGCTCTGCAAGCTCTCCAGGACAACATAAAATCTGGGGTTCTGTGCTTTCTTTCATTCTGAACAAGTGTTACTGTTTTCTGCACAAAAGCGATTCTGCGAAGCAATGTGAACAGGCACAGAGAAGGTGCTAGCAGGGAATTCTCTGCCTGCCTTTCCTTAGTGCTCTGCAAGCTCTCCAGGACAACATAAAATCTGGGGTTCTGTGCTTTCTTTCATTCTGAACAAGTGTTACTGTTTTCTGCACAAAAGCGATTCTGCGAAGCAATGTGAACACTTGTGCTTCCCAGGCACAGAGAAGGTGCTAGCAGGGAATTCTCTGCCTGCCTTTCCCCAGTGCTCTGCAAGCTCTCCAGGACAACATAAAATCTGGGGCTCTGTGCTTTCTTTCGTTCTGAACAAGTGTTACTGTTTTCTGCACAAAAGCGATTCTGCGAAGCAATGTGAACACTTGTGCTTCCCAGGCACAGAGAAGGTGCTAGCAGGGAATTCTCTGCCTGCCTTTCCCCAGTGCTCTGCAAGCTCTCCAGGACAACATAAAATCTGGGGCTCTGTGCTTTCTTTCGTTCTGAACAAGTGTTACTGTTTTCTGCACAAAAGCGATTCTGCGAAGCAATGTGAACACTTGTGCTTCCCAGGCACAGAGAAGGTGCTAGCAGGGAATTCTCTGCCTGCCTTTCCCCAGTGCTCTGCAAGCTCTCCAGGACAACATAAAATCTGGGGCTCTGTGCTTTCTTTCGTTCTGAACAAGTGTTACTGTTTTCTGCACAAAAGCGATTCTGCGAAGCAATGTGAACACTTCTGCTTCCCAGGCACAGAGAAGGTGCTAGCAGGGAATTCTCTGCCTGCCTTTCCCCAGTGCTCTGCAAGCTCTCCAGGACAACATAAAATCTGGGGTTCTGTGCTTTCTTTCATTCTGAACAAGTGTTACTGTTTTCTGCACAAAAGCTATTCTGCGAAGCAATGTGAACAGGCACAGAGAAGGTGCTAGCAGGGAATTCTCTGCCTGCCTTTCCTTAGTGCTCTGCAAGCTCTCCAGGACAACATAAAATCTGGGGTTCTGTGCTTTCTTTCATTCTGAACAAGTGTTACTGTTTTCTGCACAAAAGCGATTCTGCGAAGCAATGTGAACACTTGTGCTTCCCAGGCACAGAGAAGGTGCTAGCAGGGAATTCTCTGCCTGCCTTTCCCCAGTGCTCTGCAAGCTCTCCAGGACAACATAAAATCTGGGGCTCTGTGCTTTCTTTCGTTCTGAACAAGTGTTACTGTTTTCTGCACAAAAGCGATTCTGCGAATTAATGTGAACACTTCTGCTTCCCAGGCACAGAGAAGGTGCTAGCAGGGAATTCTCTGCCTGCCTTTCCCCAGTGCTCTGCAAGCTCTCCAGGACAACAGCAAATCTGGGGCTCTGTGCTTTCTTTCGTTCTGAACAAGTGTTACTGTTTTCTGCACAAAAGCGATTCTGCGAAGCAATGTGAACACTTGTGCTTCCCAGGCACAGAGAAGGTGCTAGCAGGGAATTCTCTGCCTGCCTTTCCCCAGTGCTCTGCAAGCTCTCCAGGACAACATAAAATCTGGGGTTCTGTGCTTTCTTTCATTCTGAACAAGTGTTACTGTTTTCTGCACAAAAGCTATTCTGCGAAGCAATGTGAACAGGCACAGAGAAGGTGCTAGCAGGGAATTCTCTGCCTGCCTTTCCTTAGTGCTCTGCAAGCTCTCCAGGACAACATAAAATCTGGTGCTCTGTGCTTTCTTTCATTCTGAACAAGTGTTACTGTTTTCTGCACAAAAGCGATTCTGCGAAGCAATGTGAACACTTGTGCTTCCCAGGCACAGAGAAGGTGCTAGCAGGGAATTCTCTGCCTGCCTTTCCCCAGTGCTCTGCAAGCTCTCCAGGACAACATAAAATCTGGGGCTCTGTGCTTTCTTTCGTTCTGAACAAGTGTTACTGTTTTCTGCACAAAAGCGATTCTGCGAAGCAATGTGAACACTTCTGCTTCCCAGGCACAGAGAAGGTGCTAGCAGGGAATTCTCTGCCTGCTTTTCCCCAGTGCTCTGCAAGCTCTCCAGGACAACATAAAATCTGGGGCTCTGTGCTTTCTTTCGTTCTGAACAAGTGTTACTGTTTTCTGCACAAAAGCGATTCTGCGAAGCAATGTGAACACTTGTGCTTCCCAGGCACAGAGAAGGTGCTAGCAGGGAATTCTCTGCCTGCCTTTCCCCAGTGCTCTGCAAGCTCTCCAGGACAACATAAAATCTGGGGCTCTGTGCTTTCTTTCGTTCTGAACAACTGTTACTGTTTTCTGCACAAAAGCGATTCTGCGAAGCAATGTGAACACTTCTGCTTCCCAGGCACAGAGAAGGTGCTAGCAGGGAATTCTCTGCCTGCCTTTCCCCAGTGCTCTGCAAGCTCTCCAGGACAACATAAAATCTGGGGCTCTGTGCTTTCTTTCATTCTGAACAAGTGTTACTGTTTTCTGCACAAAACCGATTCTGCAAAGCAATGTGAACACTTCTGCTTCCCAGGCACAGAGAAGGTGCTAGCAGGGAATTCTCTGCCTGCCTTTCCCCAGTGCTCTGCAAGCTCTCCAGGACAACAGCAAATCTGGGGCTCTGTGCTTTCTTTCGTTCTGAACAAGTGTTACTGTTTTCTGCACAAAAGCGATTCTGCGAAGTAATGTGAACACTTGTGCTTCCCAGGCACAGAGAAGGTGCTAGCAGGGAATTCTCTGCCTGCCTTTCCCCAGTGCTCTGCAAGCTCTCCAGGACAACAGCAAATCTGGGGCTCTGTGCTTTCTTTCGTTCTGAACAAGTGTTACTGTTTTCTGCACAAAAGCGATTCTGCGAAGCAATGTGAACAGGCACAGAGAAGGTGCTAGCAGGGAATTCTCTGCCTGCCTTTCCCCAGTGCTCTGCAAGCTCTCCAGGACAACAGCAAATCTGGGGCTCTGTGCTTTCTTTCGTTCTGAACAAGTGTTACTGTTTTCTGCACAAAAGCGATTCTGCGAAGCAATGTGAACACTTGTGCTTCCCAGGCACAGAGAAGGTGCTAGCAGGGAATTCTCTGCCTGCCTTTCCCCAGTGCTCTGCAAGCTCTCCAGGACAACAGCAAATCTGGGGCTCTGTGCTTTCTTTCGTTCTGAACAAGTGTTACTGTTTTCTGCACAAAAGCGATTCTGCGAAGCAATGTGAACACTTCTGCTTCCCAGGCACAGAGAAGGTGCTAGCAGGGAATTCTCTGCCTGCCTTTCCCCAGTGCTCTGCAAGCTCTCCAGGACAACAGCAAATCTGGGGCTCTGTGCTTTCTTTCGTTCTGAACAAGTGTTACTGTTTTCTGCACAAAAGCGATTCTGCGAAGCAATGTGAACACTTGTGCTTCCCAGGCACAGAGAAGGTGCTAGCAGGGAATTCTCTGCCTGCCTTTCCCCAGTGCTCTGCAAGCTCTCCAGGACAACATAAAATCTGGGGCTCTGTGCTTTCTTTCGTTCTGAACAAGTGTTACTGTTTTCTGCACAAAAGCGATTCTGCGAAGCAATGTGAACACTTGTGCTTCCCAGGCACAGAGAAGGTGCTAGCAGGGAATTCTCTGCCTGCCTTTCCCCAGTGCTCTGCAAGCTCTCCAGGACAACATAAAATCTGGTGCTCTGTGCTTTCTTTCGTTCTGAACAAGTGTTACTGTTTTCTGCACAAAAGCGATTCTGCGAAGCAGTGTGAACACTTCTGCTTCCCAGGCACAGAGAAGGTGCTAGCAGGGAATTCTCTGCCTGCCTTTCCCCAGTGCTCTGCAAGCTCTCCAGGACAACAGCAAATCTGGGGCTCTGTGCTTTCTTTCATTCTGAACAAGTGTTACTGTTTTCTGCACAAAAGCTATTCTGCGAAGCAATGTGAACAGGCACAGAGAAGGTGCTAGCAGGGAATTCTCTGCCTGCCTTTCCCCAGTGCTCTGCAAGCTCTCCAGGACAACATAAAATCTGGGGCTCTGTGCTTTCTTTCGTTCTGAACAAGTGTTACTGTTTTCTGCACAAAAGCGATTCTGCGAAGCAATGTGAACACTTCTGCTTCCCAGGCACAGAGAAGGTGCTAGCAGGGAATTCTCTGCCTGCCTTTCCCCAGTGCTCTGCAAGCTCTCCAGGACAACATAAAATCTGGGGCTCTGTGCTTTCTTTCGTTCTGAACAAGTGTTACTGTTTTCTGCACAAAAGCGATTCTGCGAAGCAAAGTGAACACTACTGCTTCCCAGGCACAGAGAAGGTGCTAGCAGGGAATTCTCTGCCTGCCTTTCCCCAGTGCTCTGCAAGCTCTCCAGGACAACATAAAATCTGGGGCTCTGTGCTTTCTTTCGTTCTGAACAAGTGTTACTGTTTTCTGCACAAAAGCGATTCTGCGAAGCAATGTGAACACTTCTGCTTCCCAGGCACAGAGAAGGTGCTAGCAGGGAATTCTCTGCCTGCCTTTCCCCAGTGCTCTGCAAGCTCTCCAGGACAACATAAAATCTGGGGCTCTGTGCTTTCTTTCGTTCTGAACAAGTGTTACTGTTTTCTGCACAAAAGCGATTCTGCGAAGCAATGTGAACACTTGTGCTTCCCAGGCACAGAGAAGGTGCTAGCAGGGAATTCTCTGCCTGCCTTTCCCCAGTGCTCTGCAAGCTCTCCAGGACAACATAAAATCTGGGGCTCTGTGCTTTCTTTCGTTCTGAACAAGTGTTACTGTTTTCTGCACAAAAGCGATTCTGCGAAGCAATGTGAACACTTGTGCTTCCCAGGCACAGAGAAGGTGCTAGCAGGGAATTCTCTGCCTGCCTTTCCCCAGTGCTCTGCAAGCTCTCCAGGACAACATAAAATCTGGGGCTCTGTGCTTTCTTTCGTTCTGAACAAGTGTTACTGTTTTCTGCACAAAAGCGATTCTGCGAAGCAATGTGAACACTTGTGCTTCCCAGGCACAGAGAAGGTGCTAGCAGGGAATTCTCTGCCTGCCTTTCCCCAGTGCTCTGCAAGCTCTCCAGGACAACATAAAATCTGGGGCTCTGTGCTTTCTTTCGTTCTGAACAAGTGTTACTGTTTTCTGCACAAAAGCGATTCTGCGAAGCAATGTGAACACTTCTGCTTCCCAGGCACAGAGAAGGTGCTAGCAGGGAATTCTCTGCCTGCCTTTCCCCAGTGCTCTGCAAGCTCTCCAGGACAACAGCAAATCTGGGGCTCTGTGCTTTCTTTCGTTCTGAACAAGTGTTACTGTTTTCTGCACAAAAGCTATTCTGCGAAGCAATGTGAACAGGCACAGAGAAGGTGCTAGCAGGGAATTCTCTGCCTGCCTTTCCTTAGTGCTCTGCAAGCTCTCCAGGACAACATAAAATCTGGGGTTCTGTGCTTTCTTTCATTCTGAACAAGTGTTACTGTTTTCTGCACAAAAGCGATTCTGCGAAGCAATGTGAACACTTGTGCTTCCCAGGCACAGAGAAGGTGCTAGCAGGGAATTCTCTGCCTGCCTTTCCCCAGTGCTCTGCAAGCTCTCCAGGACAACAGCAAATCTGGGGCTCTGTGCTTTCTTTCGTTCTGAACAAGTGTTACTGTTTTCTGCACAAAAGCGATTCTGCGAAGCAATGTGAACACTTGTGCTTCCCAGGCACAGAGAAGGTGCTAGCAGGGAATTCTCTGCCTGCCTTTCCCCAGTGCTCTGCAAGCTCTCCAGGACAACAGCAAATCTGGGGTTCTGTGCTTTCTTTCATTCTGAACAAGTGTTACTGTTTTCTGCACAAAAGCTATTCTGCGAAGCAATGTGAACAGGCACAGAGAAGGTGCTAGCAGGGAATTCTCTGCCTGCCTTTCCTTAGTGCTCTGCAAGCTCTCCAGGACAACATAAAATCTGGGGTTCTGTGCTTTCTTTCATTCTGAACAAGTGTTACTGTTTTCTGCACAAAAGCGATTCTGCGAAGCAATGTGAACACTTGTGCTTCCCAGGCACAGAGAAGGTGCTAGCAGGGAATTCTCTGCCTGCCTTTCCCCAGTGCTCTGCAAGCTCTCCAGGACAACATAAAATCTGGGGCTCTGTGCTTTCTTTCGTTCTGAACAAGTGTTACTGTTTTCTGCACAAAAGCGATTCTGCGAAGCAATGTGAACACTTGTGCTTCCCAGGCACAGAGAAGGTGCTAGCAGGGAATTCTCTGCCTGCCTTTCCCCAGTGCTCTGCAAGCTCTCCAGGACAACATAAAATCTGGGGCTCTGTGCTTTCTTTCGTTCTGAACAAGTGTTACTGTTTTCTGCACAAAAGCGATTCTGCGAAGCAATGTGAACACTTCTGCTTCCCAGGCACAGAGAAGGTGCTAGCAGGGAATTCTCTGCCTGCCTTTCCCCAGTGCTCTGCAAGCTCTCCAGGACAACATAAAATCTGGGGCTCTGTGCTTTCTTTCGTTCTGAACAAGTGTTACTGTTTTCTGCACAAAAGCGATTCTGCGAAGCAATGTGAACACTTCTGCTTCCCAGGCACAGAGAAGGTGCTAGCAGGGAATTCTCTGCCTGCCTTTCCCCAGTGCTCTGCAAGCTCTCCAGGACAACATAAAATCTGGGGTTCTGTGCTTTCTTTCATTCTGAACAAGTGTTACTGTTTTCTGCACAAAAGCTATTCTGCGAAGCAATGTGAACAGGCACAGAGAAGGTGCTTTCAGGGAATTCTCTGCCTGCCTTTCCTTAGTGCTCTGCAAGCTCTCCAGGACAACATAAAATCTGGGGTTCTGTGCTTTCTTTCATTCTGAACAAGTGTTACTGTTTTCTGCACAAAAGCGATTCTGCGAAGCAATGTGAACACTTGTGCTTCCCAGGCACAGAGAAGGTGCTAGCAGGGAATTCTCTGCCTGCCTTTCCCCAGTGCTCTGCAAGCTCTCCAGGACAACAGCAAATCTGGGGCTCTGTGCTTTCTTTCGTTCTGAACAAGTGTTACTGTTTTCTGCACAAAAGCGATTCTGCGAAGCAATGTGAACACTTGTGCTTCCCAGGCACAGAGAAGGTGCTAGCAGGGAATTCTCTGCCTGCCTTTCCCCAGTGCTCTGCAAGCTCTCCAGGACAACATAAAATCTGGGGTTCTGTGCTTTCTTTCATTCTGAACAAGTGTTACTGTTTTCTGCACAAAAGCTATTCTGCGAAGCAATGTGAACAGGCACAGAGAAGGTGCTAGCAGGGAATTCTCTGCCTGCCTTTCCTTAGTGCTCTGCAAGCTCTCCAGGACAACATAAAATCTGGGGTTCTGTGCTTTCTTTCATTCTGAACAAGTGTTACTGTTTTCTGCACAAAAGCGATTCTGCGAAGCAATGTGAACACTTGTGCTTCCCAGGCACAGAGAAGGTGCTAGCAGGGAATTCTCTGCCTGCCTTTCCCCAGTGCTCTGCAAGCTCTCCAGGACAACATAAAATCTGGGGCTCTGTGCTTTCTTTCGTTCTGAACAAGTGTTACTGTTTTCTGCACAAAAGCGATTCTGCGAAGCAATGTGAACACTTCTGCTTCCCAGGCACAGAGAAGGTGCTAGCAGGGAATTCTCTGCCTGCTTTTCCCCAGTGCTCTGCAAGCTCTCCAGGACAACATAAAATCTGGGGCTCTGTGCTTTCTTTCGTTCTGAACAAGTGTTACTGTTTTCTGCACAAAAGCGATTCTGCGAAGCAATGTGAACACTTGTGCTTCCCAGGCACAGAGAAGGTGCTAGCAGGGAATTCTCTGCCTGCCTTTCCCCAGTGCTCTGCAAGCTCTCCAGGACAACATAAAATCTGGGGCTCTGTGCTTTCTTTCGTTCTGAACAACTGTTACTGTTTTCTGCACAAAAGCGATTCTGCGAAGCAATGTGAACACTTCTGCTTCCCAGGCACAGAGAAGGTGCTAGCAGGGAATTCTCTGCCTGCCTTTCCCCAGTGCTCTGCAAGCTCTCCAGGACAACATAAAATCTGGGGCTCTGTGCTTTCTTTCATTCTGAACAAGTGTTACTGTTTTCTGCACAAAACCGATTCTGCAAAGCAATGTGAACACTTCTGCTTCCCAGGCACAGAGAAGGTGCTAGCAGGGAATTCTCTGCCTGCCTTTCCCCAGTGCTCTGCAAGCTCTCCAGGACAACATAAAATCTGGGGCTCTGTGCTTTCTTTCGTTCTGAACAAGTGTTACTGTTTTCTGCACAAAAGCGATTCTGCGAAGTAATGTGAACACTTGTGCTTCCCAGGCACAGAGAAGGTGCTAGCAGGGAATTCTCTGCCTGCCTTTCCCCAGTGCTCTGCAAGCTCTCCAGGACAACATAAAATCTGGGGCTCTGTGCTTTCTTTCGTTCTGAACAAGTGTTACTGTTTTCTGCACAAAAGCGATTCTGCGAAGCAATGTGAACAGGCACAGAGAAGGTGCTAGCAGGGAATTCTCTGCCTGCCTTTCCCCAGTGCTCTGCAAGCTCTCCAGGACAACAGCAAATCTGGGGCTCTGTGCTTTCTTTCGTTCTGAACAAGTGTTACTGTTTTCTGCACAAAAGCGATTCTGCAAAGCAATGTGAACACTTGTGCTTCCCAGGCACAGAGAAGGTGCTAGCAGGGAATTCTCTGCCTGCCTTTCCCCAGTGCTCTGCAAGCTCTCCAGGACAACAGCAAATCTGGGGCTCTGTGCTTTCTTTCGTTCTGAACAAGTGTTACTGTTTTCTGCACAAATGCGATTCTGCGAAGCAATGTGAACACTTGTGCTTCCCAGGCACAGAGAAGGTGCTAGCAGGGAATTCTCTGCCTGCCTTTCCCCAGTGCTCTGCAAGCTCTCCAGGACAACAGCAAATCTGGGGCTCTGTGCTTTCTTTCGTTCTGAACAAGTGTTACTGTTTTCTGCACAAAAGCGATTCTGCGAAGCAATGTGAACACTTGTGCTTCCCAGGCACAGAGAAGGTGCTAGCAGGGAATTCTCTGCCTGCCTTTCCCCAGTGCTCTGCAAGCTCTCCAGGACAACATAAAATCTGGTGCTCTGTGCTTTCTTTCGTTCTGAACAAGTGTTACTGTTTTCTGCACAAAAGCGATTCTGCGAAGCAATGTGAACACTTCTGCTTCCCAGGCACAGAGAAGGTGCTAGCAGGGAATTCTCTGCCTGCCTTTCCCCAGTGCTCTGCAAGCTCTCCATGACAACAGCAAATCTGGGGCTCTGTGCTTTCTTTCATTCTGAACAAGTGTTACTGTTTTCTGCACAAAAGCTATTCTGCGAAGCAATGTGAACAGGCACAGAGAAGGTGCTAGCAGGGAATTCTCTGCCTGCCTTTCCCCAGTGCTCTGCAAGCTCTCCAGGACAACATAAAATCTGGGGCTCTGTGCTTTCTTTCGTTCTGAACAAGTGTTACTGTTTTCTGCACAAAAGCGATTCTGCGAAGCAATGTGAACACTTCTGCTTCCCAGGCACAGAGAAGGTGCTAGCAGGGAATTCTCTGCCTGCCTTTCCCCAGTGCTCTGCAAGCTCTCCAGGACAACATAAAATCTGGGGCTCTGTGCTTTCTTTCGTTCTGAACAAGTGTTACTCTTTTCTGCACAAAAGCGATTCTGCGAAGCAATGTGAACACTTGTGCTTCCCAGGCACAGAGAAGGTGCTAGCAGGGAATTCTCTGCCTGCCTTTCCCCAGTGCTCTGCAAGCTCTCCAGGACAACATAAAATCTGGGGCTCTGTGCTTTCTTTCGTTCTGAACAAGTGTTACTGTTTTCTGCACAAAAGCGATTCTGCGAAGCAAAGTGAACACTTGTGCTTCCCAGGCACAGAGAAGGTGCTAGCAGGGAATTCTCTGCCTGCCTTTCCCCAGTGCTCTGCAAGCTCTCCAGGACAACATAAAATCTGGGGCTCTGTGCTTTCTTTCGTTCTGAACAAGTGTTACTGTTTTCTGCACAAAAGCGATTCTGCGAAGCAATGTGAACACTTGTGCTTCCCAGGCACAGAGAAGGTGCTAGCAGGGAATTCTCTGCCTGCCTTTCCCCAGTGCTCTGCAAGCTCTCCAGGACAACATAAAATCTGGGGCTCTGTGCTTTCTTTCGTTCTGAACAAGTGTTACTGTTTTCTGCACAAAAGCGATTCTGCGAAGCAATGTGAACACTTGTGCTTCCCAGGCACAGAGAAGGTGCTAGCAGGGAATTCTCTGCCTGCCTTTCCCCAGTGCTCTGCAAGCTCTCCAGGACAACATAAAATCTGGGGCTCTGTGCTTTCTTTCGTTCTGAACAAGTGTTACTGTTTTCTGCACAAAAGCGATTCTGCGAAGCAATGTGAACACTTCTGCTTCCCAGGCACAGAGAAGGTGCTAGCAGGGAATTCTCTGCCTGCCTTTCCCCAGTGCTCTGCAAGCTCTCCAGGACAACATAAAATCTGGGGTTCTGTGCTTTCTTTCATTCTGAACAAGTGTTACTGTTTTCTGCACAAAAGCTATTCTGCGAAGCAATGTGAACAGGCACAGAGAAGGTGCTAGCAGGGAATTCTCTGCCTGCCTTTGCCAGTGCTCTGCAAGCTCTCCAGGACAACATAAAATCTGGGGTTCTGTGCTTTCTTTCATTCTGAACAAGTGTTACTGTTTTCTGCACAAAAGCGATTCTGCGAAGCAATGTGAACACTTGTGCTTCCCAGGCACAGAGAAGGTGCTAGCAGGGAATTCTCTGCCTGCCTTTCCCCAGTGCTCTGCAAGCTCTCCAGGACAACATAAAATCTGGGGCTCTGTGCTTTCTTTCGTTCTGAACAAGTGTTACTGTTTTCTGCACAAAAGCGATTCTGCGAAGCAATGTGAACACTTGTGCTTCCCAGGCACAGAGAAGGTGCTAGCAGGGAATTCTCTGCCTGCCTTTCCCCAGTGCTCTGCAAGCTCTCCAGGACAACATAAAATCTGGGGCTCTGTGCTTTCTTTCGTTCTGAACAAGTGTTACTGTTTTCTGCACAAAAGCGATTCTGCGAAGCAATGTGAACACTTCTGCTTCCCAGGCACAGAGAAGGTGCTAGCAGGGAATTCTCTGCCTGCCTTTCCCCAGTGCTCTGCAAGCTCTCCAGGACAACAGCAAATCTGGGGCTCTGTGCTTTCTTTCGTTCTGAACAAGTGTTACTGTTTTCTGCACAAAAGCGATTCTGCGAAGCAATGTGAACACTTGTGCTTCCCAGGCACAGAGAAGGTGCTAGCAGGGAATTCTCTGCCTGCCTTTCCCCAGTGCTCTGCAAGCTCTCCAGGACAACAGCAAATCTGGGGCTCTGTGCTTTCTTTCGTTCTGAACAAGTGTTACTGTTTTCTGCACAAAAGCGATTCTGCGAAGCAATGTGAACACTTGTGCTTCCCAGGCACAGAGAAGGTGCTAGCAGGGAATTCTCTGCCTGCCTTTCCCCAGTGCTCTGCAAGCTCTCCAGGACAACATAAAATCTGGGGCTCTGTGCTTTCTTTCGTTCTGAACAAGTGTTACTGTTTTCTGCACAAAAGCGATTCTGCAAAGCAATGTGAACACTTGTGCTTCCCAGGCACAGAGAAGGTGCTAGCAGGGAATTCTCTGCCTGCCTTTCCCCAGTGCTCTGCAAGCTCTCCAGGACAACAGCAAATCTGGGGCTCTGTGCTTTCTTTCGTTCTGAACAAGTGTTACTGTTTTCTGCACAAAAGCGATTCTGCGAAGCAATGTGAACACTTCTGCTTCCCAGGCACAGAGAAGGTGCTAGCAGGGAATTCTCTGCCTGCCTTTCCCCAGTGCTCTGCAAGCTCTCCAGGACAACATAAAATCTGGGGCTCTGTGCTTTCTTTCGTTCTGAACAAGTGTTACTGTTTTCTGCACAAAAGCGATTCTGCGAAGCAATGTGAACACTTCTGCTTCCCAGGCACAGAGAAGGTGCTAGCAGGGAATTCTCTGCCTGCCTTTCCCCAGTGCTCTGCAAGCTCTCCAGGACAACAGCAAATCTGGGGCTCTGTGCTTTCTTTCGTTCTGAACAAGTGTTACTGTTTTCTGCACAAAAGCTATTCTGCGAAGCAATGTGAACACTTGTGCTTCCCAGGCACAGAGAAGGTGCTAGCAGGGAATTCTCTGCCTGCCTTTCCCCAGTGCTCTGCAAGCTCTCCAGGACAACATAAAATCTGGGGCTCTGTGCTTTCTTTCGTTCTGAACAAGTGTTACTGTTTTCTGCACAAAAGCGATTCTGCGAAGCAATGTGAACACTTCTGCTTCCCAGGCACAGAGAAGGTGCTAGCAGGGAATTCTCTGCCTGCCTTTCCCCAGTGCTCTGCAAGCTCTCCAGGACAACATAAAATCTGGGGCTCTGTGCTTTCTTTCGTTCTGAACAAGTGTTACTGTTTTCTGCACAAAAGCGATTCTGCGAAGCAATGTGAACACTTCTGCTTCCCAGGCACAGAGAAGGTGCTAGCAGGGAATTCTCTGCCTGCCTTTCCCCAGTGCTCTGCAAGCTCTCCATGACAACATAAAATCTGGGGCTCTGTGCTTTCTTTCATTCTGAACAAGTGTTACTGTTTTCTGCACAAAAGCTATTCTGCGAAGCAATGTGAACAGGCACAGAGAAGGTGCTAGCAGGGAATTCTCTGCCTGCCTTTCCCCAGTGCTCTGCAAGCTCTCCAGGACAACATAAAATCTGGGGCTCTGTGCTTTCTTTCGTTCTGAACAAGTGTTACTGTTTTCTGCACAAAAGCGATTCTGCGAAGCAATGTGAACACTTGTGCTTCCCAGGCACAGAGAAGGTGCTAGCAGGGAATTCTCTGCCTGCCTTTCCCCAGTGCTCTGCAAGCTCTCCAGGACAACATAAAATCTGGGGCTCTGTGCTTTCTTTCGTTCTGAACAAGTGTTACTGTTTTCTGCACAAAAGCGATTCTGCGAAGCAAAGTGAACACTTGTGCTTCCCAGGCACAGAGAAGGTGCTAGCAGGGAATTCTCTGCCTGCCTTTCCCCAGTGCTCTGCAAGCTCTCCAGGACAACATAAAATCTGGGGCTCTGTGCTTTCTTTCGTTCTGAACAAGTGTTACTGTTTTCTGCACAAAAGCGATTCTGCGAAGCAATGTGAACACTTGTGCTTCCCAGGCACAGAGAAGGTGCTAGCAGGGAATTCTCTGCCTGCCTTTCCCCAGTGCTCTGCAAGCTCTCCAGGACAACATAAAATCTGGGGCTCTGTGCTTTCTTTCGTTCTGAACAAGTGTTACTGTTTTCTGCACAAAAGCGATTCTGCGAAGCAATGTGAACACTTCTGCTTCCCAGGCACAGAGAAGGTGCTAGCAGGGAATTCTCTGCCTGCCTTTCCCCAGTGCTCTGCAAGCTCTCCAGGACAACATAAAATCTGGGGTTCTGTGCTTTCTTTCATTCTGAACAAGTGTTACTGTTTTCTGCACAAAAGCTATTCTGCGAAGCAATGTGAACAGGCACAGAGAAGGTGCTAGCAGGGAATTCTCTGCCTGCCTTTGCCAGTGCTCTGCAAGCTCTCCAGGACAACATAAAATCTGGGGTTCTGTGCTTTCTTTCATTCTGAACAAGTGTTACTGTTTTCTGCACAAAAGCGATTCTGCGAAGCAATGTGAACACTTGTGCTTCCCAGGCACAGAGAAGGTGCTAGCAGGGAATTCTCTGCCTGCCTTTCCCCAGTGCTCTGCAAGCTCTCCAGGACAACATAAAATCTGGGGCTCTGTGCTTTCTTTCGTTCTGAACAAGTGTTACTGTTTTCTGCACAAAAGCGATTCTGCGAAGCAATGTGAACACTTGTGCTTCCCAGGCACAGAGAAGGTGCTAGCAGGGAATTCTCTGCCTGCCTTTCCCCAGTGCTCTGCAAGCTCTCCAGGACAACATAAAATCTGGGGCTCTGTGCTTTCTTTCGTTCTGAACAAGTGTTACTGTTTTCTGCACAAAAGCGATTCTGCGAAGCAATGTGAACACTTCTGCTTCCCAGGCACAGAGAAGGTGCTAGCAGGGAATTCTCTGCCTGCCTTTCCCCAGTGCTCTGCAAGCTCTCCAGGACAACAGCAAATCTGGGGCTCTGTGCTTTCTTTCGTTCTGAACAAGTGTTACTGTTTTCTGCACAAAAGCGATTCTGCGAAGCAATGTGAACACTTGTGCTTCCCAGGCACAGAGAAGGTGCTAGCAGGGAATTCTCTGCCTGCCTTTCCCCAGTGCTCTGCAAGCTCTCCAGGACAACAGCAAATCTGGGGCTCTGTGCTTTCTTTCGTTCTGAACAAGTGTTACTGTTTTCTGCACAAAAGCGATTCTGCGAAGCAATGTGAACACTTGTGCTTCCCAGGCACAGAGAAGGTGCTAGCAGGGAATTCTCTGCCTGCCTTTCCCCAGTGCTCTGCAAGCTCTCCAGGACAACATAAAATCTGGGGCTCTGTGCTTTCTTTCGTTCTGAACAAGTGTTACTGTTTTCTGCACAAAAGCGATTCTGCAAAGCAATGTGAACACTTGTGCTTCCCAGGCACAGAGAAGGTGCTAGCAGGGAATTCTCTGCCTGCCTTTCCCCAGTGCTCTGCAAGCTCTCCAGGACAACAGCAAATCTGGGGCTCTGTGCTTTCTTTCGTTCTGAACAAGTGTTACTGTTTTCTGCACAAAAGCGATTCTGCGAAGCAATGTGAACACTTCTGCTTCCCAGGCACAGAGAAGGTGCTAGCAGGGAATTCTCTGCCTGCCTTTCCCCAGTGCTCTGCAAGCTCTCCAGGACAACATAAAATCTGGGGCTCTGTGCTTTCTTTCGTTCTGAACAAGTGTTACTGTTTTCTGCACAAAAGCGATTCTGCGAAGCAATGTGAACACTTCTGCTTCCCAGGCACAGAGAAGGTGCTAGCAGGGAATTCTCTGCCTGCCTTTCCCCAGTGCTCTGCAAGCTCTCCAGGACAACAGCAAATCTGGGGCTCTGTGCTTTCTTTCGTTCTGAACAAGTGTTACTGTTTTCTGCACAAAAGCTATTCTGCGAAGCAATGTGAACACTTGTGCTTCCCAGGCACAGAGAAGGTGCTAGCAGGGAATTCTCTGCCTGCCTTTCCCCAGTGCTCTGCAAGCTCTCCAGGACAACATAAAATCTGGGGCTCTGTGCTTTCTTTCGTTCTGAACAAGTGTTACTGTTTTCTGCACAAAAGCGATTCTGCGAAGCAATGTGAACACTTCTGCTTCCCAGGCACAGAGAAGGTGCTAGCAGGGAATTCTCTGCCTGCCTTTCCCCAGTGCTCTGCAAGCTCTCCAGGACAACATAAAATCTGGGGCTCTGTGCTTTCTTTCGTTCTGAACAAGTGTTACTGTTTTCTGCACAAAAGCGATTCTGCGAAGCAATGTGAACACTTCTGCTTCCCAGGCACAGAGAAGGTGCTAGCAGGGAATTCTCTGCCTGCCTTTCCCCAGTGCTCTGCAAGCTCTCCATGACAACATAAAATCTGGGGCTCTGTGCTTTCTTTCATTCTGAACAAGTGTTACTGTTTTCTGCACAAAAGCTATTCTGCGAAGCAATGTGAACAGGCACAGAGAAGGTGCTAGCAGGGAATTCTCTGCCTGCCTTTCCCCAGTGCTCTGCAAGCTCTCCAGGACAACATAAAATCTGGGGCTCTGTGCTTTCTTTCGTTCTGAACAAGTGTTACTGTTTTCTGCACAAAAGCGATTCTGCGAAGCAATGTGAACACTTGTGCTTCCCAGGCACAGAGAAGGTGCTAGCAGGGAATTCTCTGCCTGCCTTTCCCCAGTGCTCTGCAAGCTCTCCAGGACAACATAAAATCTGGGGCTCTGTGCTTTCTTTCGTTCTGAACAAGTGTTACTGTTTTCTGCACAAAAGCGATTCTGCGAAGCAAAGTGAACACTTGTGCTTCCCAGGCACAGAGAAGGTGCTAGCAGGGAATTCTCTGCCTGCCTTTCCCCAGTGCTCTGCAAGCTCTCCAGGACAACATAAAATCTGGGGCTCTGTGCTTTCTTTCGTTCTGAACAAGTGTTACTGTTTTCTGCACAAAAGCGATTCTGCGAAGCAATGTGAACACTTGTGCTTCCCAGGCACAGAGAAGGTGCTAGCAGGGAATTCTCTGCCTGCCTTTCCCCAGTGCTCTGCAAGCTCTCCAGGACAACATAAAATCTGGGGCTCTGTGCTTTCTTTCGTTCTGAACAAGTGTTACTGTTTTCTGCACAAAAGCGATTCTGCGAAGCAATGTGAACACTTCTGCTTCCCAGGCACAGAGAAGGTGCTAGCAGGGAATTCTCTGCCTGCCTTTCCCCAGTGCTCTGCAAGCTCTCCAGGACAACATAAAATCTGGGGCTCTGTGCTTTCTTTCGTTCTGAACAAGTGTTACTGTTTTCTGCACAAAAGCGATTCTGCGAAGCAATGTGAACACTTCTGCTTCCCAGGCACAGAGAAGGTGCTATCAGGGAATTCTCTGCCTGCCTTTCCTTAGTACTCTGCAAGCTCTCCAGGACAACATAAAATCTGGGGCTCTGTGCTTTCTTTCATTCTGAACAAGTGTTACTGTTTTCTGCACAAAAGCTATTCTGCGAAGCAATGTGAACAGGCACAGAGAAGGTGCTAGCAGGGAATTCTCTGCCTGCCTTTGCCAGTGCTCTGCAAGCTCTCCAGGACAACATAAAATCTGGGGTTCTGTGCTTTCTTTCATTCTGAACAAGTGTTACTGTTTTCTGCACAAAAGCGATTCTGCGAAGCAATGTGAACACTTGTGCTTCCCAGGCACAGAGAAGGTGCTAGCAGGGAATTCTCTGCCTGCCTTTCCCCAGTGCTCTGCAAGCTCTCCAGGACAACATAAAATCTGGGGCTCTGTGCTTTCTTTCGTTCTGAACAAGTGTTACTGTTTTCTGCACAAAAGCGATTCTGCGAAGCAATGTGAACACTTGTGCTTCCCAGGCACAGAGAAGGTGCTAGCAGGGAATTCTCTGCCTGCCTTTCCCCAGTGCTCTGCAAGCTCTCCAGGACAACATAAAATCTGGGGCTCTGTGCTTTCTTTCGTTCTGAACAAGTGTTACTGTTTTCTGCACAAAAGCGATTCTGCGAAGCAATGTGAACACTTGTGCTTCCCAGGCACAGAGAAGGTGCTAGCAGGGAATTCTCTGGCTGCCTTTCCCCAGTGCTCTGCAAGCTCTCCAGGACAACAGCAAATCTGGGGCTCTGTGCTTTCTTTCGTTCTGAACAAGTGTTACTGTTTTCTGCACAAAAGCGATTCTGCGAAGCAATGTGAACACTTGTGCTTCCCAGGCACAGAGAAGGTGCTAGCAGGGAATTCTCTGCCTGCCTTTCCCCAGTGCTCTGCAAGCTCTCCAGGACAACATAAAATCTGGGGCTCTGTGCTTTCTTTCGTTCTGAACAAGTGTTACTGTTTTCTGCACAAAAGCGATTCTGCGAAGCAATGTGAACACTTCTGCTTCCCAGGCACAGAGAAGGTGCTAGCAGGGAATTCTCTGCCTGCCTTTCCCCAGTGCTCTGCAAGCTCTCCAGGACAACATAAAATCTGGGGTTCTGTGCTTTCTTTCATTCTGAACAAGTGTTACTGTTTTCTGCACAAAAGCTATTCTGCGAAGCAATGTGAACAGGCACAGAGAAGGTGCTAGCAGGGAATTCTCTGCCTGCCTTTCCTTAGTGCTCTGCAAGCTCTCCAGGACAACATAAAATCTGGGGTTCTGTGCTTTCTTTCATTCTGAACAAGTGTTACTGTTTTCTGCACAAAAGCGATTCTGCGAAGCAATGTGAACACTTGTGCTTCCCAGGCACAGAGAAGGTGCTAGCAGGGAATTCTCTGCCTGCCTTTCCCCAGTGCTCTGCAAGCTCTCCAGGACAACAGCAAATCTGGGGCTCTGTGCTTTCTTTCGTTCTGAACAAGTGTTACTGTTTTCTGCACAAAAGCGATTCTGCGAAGCAATGTGAACACTTGCGCTTCCCAGGCACAGAGAAGGTGCTAGCAGGGAATTCTCTGCCTGCCTTTCCCCAGTGCTCTGCAAGCTCTCCAGGACAACATAAAATCTGGGGTTCTGTGCTTTCTTTCATTCTGAACAAGTGTTACTGTTTTCTGCACAAAAGCTATTCTGCGAAGCAATGTGAACAGGCACAGAGAAGGTGCTAGCAGGGAATTCTCTGCCTGCCTTTCCTTAGTGCTCTGCAAGCTCTCCAGGACAACATAAAATCTGGGGTTCTGTGCTTTCTTTCATTCTGAACAAGTGTTACTGTTTTCTGCACAAAAGCGATTCTGCGAAGCAATGTGAACACTTGTGCTTCCCAGGCACAGAGAAGGTGCTAGCAGGGAATTCTCTGCCTGCCTTTCCCCAGTGCTCTGCAAGCTCTCCAGGACAACAGCAAATCTGGGGCTCTGTGCTTTCTTTCGTTCTGAACAAGTGTTACTGTTTTCTGCACAAAAGCGATTCTGCGAAGCAATGTGAACACTTGTGCTTCCCAGGCACAGAGAAGGTGCTAGCAGGGAATTCTCTGCCTGCCTTTCCCCAGTGCTCTGCAAGCTCTCCAGGACAACATAAAATCTGGGGCTCTGTGCTTTCTTTCGTTCTGAACAAGTGTTACTGTTTTCTGCACAAAAGCGATTCTGCGAAGCAATGTGAACACTTGTGCTTCCCAGGCACAGAGAAGGTGCTAGCAGGGAATTCTCTGCCTGCCTTTCCCCAGTGCTCTGCAAGCTCTCCAGGACAACAGCAAATCTGGGGCTCTGTGCTTTCTTTCATTCTGAACAAGTGTTACTGGTTTCTGCACAAAAGCGATTCTGCGAAGCAATGTGAACAGGCACAGAGAAGGTGCTAGCAGGGAATTCTCTGCCTGCCTTTCCCCAGTGCTCTGCAAGCTCTCCAGGACAACATAAAATCTGGGGCTCTGTGCTTTCTTTCGTTCTGAACAAGTGTTACTGTTTTCTGCACAAAAGCGATTCTGCGAAGCAATGTGAACACTTGTGCTTCCCAGGCACAGAGAAGGTGCTAGCAGGGAATTCTCTGCCTGCCTTTCCCCAGTGCTCTGCAAGCTCTCCAGGACAACCTAAAATCTGGGGCTCTGTGCTTTCTTTCGTTCTGAACAAGTGTTACTGTTTTCTGCACAAAAGCGATTCTGCGAAGCAATGTGAACACTTGTGCTTCCCAGGCACAGAGAAGGTGCTAGCAGGGAATTCTCTGCCTGCCTTTCCCCAGTGCTCTGCAAGCTCTCCAGGACAACATAAAATCTGGGGCTCTGTGCTTTCTTTCGTTCTGAACAAGTGTTACTGTTTTCTGCACAAAAGCGATTCTGCGAAGCAATGTGAACACTTGTGCTTCCCAGGCACAGAGAAGGTGCTAGCAGGGAATTCTCTGCCTGCCTTTCCCCAGTGCTCTGCAAGCTCTCCAGGACAACATAAAATCTGGGGCTCTGTGCTTTCTTTCGTTCTGAACAAGTGTTACTGTTTTCTGCACAAAAGCGATTCTGCGAAGCAATGTGAACACTTGTGCTTCCCAGGCACAGAGAAGGTGCTAGCAGGGAATTCTCTGCCTGCCTTTCCCCAGTGCTCTGCAAGCTCTCCAGGACAACAGCAAATCTGGGGCTCTGTGCTTTCTTTCGTTCTGAACAAGTGTTACTGTTTTCTGCACAAAAGCGATTCTGCGAAGCAATGTGAACACTTCTGCTTCCCAGGCACAGAGAAGGTGCTAGCAGGGAATTCTCTGCCTGCCTTTCCCCAGTGCTCTGCAAGCTCTCCAGGACAACAGCAAATCTGGGGCTCTGTGCTTTCTTTCGTTCTGAACAAGTGTTACTGTTTTCTGCACAAAACCGATTCTGCAAAGCAATGTGAACACTTCTGCTTCCCAGGCACAGAGAAGGTGCTAGCAGGGAATTCTCTGCCTGCCTTTCCCCAGTGCTCTGCAAGCTCTCCAGGACAACATAAAATCTGGGGCTCTGTGCTTTCTTTCGTTCTGAACAAGTGTTACTGTTTTCTGCACAAAAGCGATTCTGCGAAGCAATGTGAACACTTGTGCTTCCCAGGCACAGAGAAGGTGCTAGCAGGGAATTCTCTGCCTGCCTTTCCCCAGTGCTCTGCAAGCTCTCCAGGACAACATAAAATCTGGGGCTCTGTGCTTTCTTTCGTTCTGAACAAGTGTTACTGTTTTCTGCACAAAAGCGATTCTGCGAAGCAATGTGAACACTTGTGCTTCCCAGGCACAGAGAAGGTGCTAGCAGGGAATTCTCTGCCTGCCTTTCCCCAGTGCTCTGCAAGCTCTCCAGGACAACATAAAATCTGGGGCTCTGTGCTTTCTTTCGTTCTGAACAAGTGTTACTGTTTTCTGCACAAAAGCGATTCTGCGAAGCAATGTGAACACTTCTGCTTCCCAGGCACAGAGAAGGTGCTAGCAGGGAATTCTCTGCCTGCCTTTCCCCAGTGCTCTGCAAGCTCTCCAGGACAACATAAAATCTGGGGCTCTGTGCTTTCTTTCGTTCTGAACAAGTGTTACTGTTTTCTGCACAAAAGCGATTCTGCGAAGCAATGTGAACACTTCTGCTTCCCAGGCACAGAGAAGGTGCTAGCAGGGAATTCTCTGCCTGCCTTTCCCCAGTGCTCTGCAAGCTCTCCAGGACAACATAAAATCTGGGGCTCTGTGCTTTCTTTCATTCTGAACAAGTGTTACTGTTTTCTGCACAAAAGCGATTCTGCGAAGCAATGTGAACACTTGTGCTTCCCAGGCACAGAGAAGGTGCTAGCAGGGAATTCTCTGCCTGCCTTTCCCCAGTGCTCTGCAAGCTCTCCAGGACAACATAAAATCTGGGGCTCTGTGCTTTCTTTCGTTCTGAACAAGTGTTACTGTTTTCTGCACAAAAGCGATTCTGCGAAGTAATGTGAACACTTGTGCTTCCCAGGCACAGAGAAGGTGCTAGCAGGGAATTCTCTGCCTGCCTTTCCCCAGTGCTCTGCAAGCTCTCCAGGACAACATAAAATCTGGGGCTCTGTGCTTTCTTTCGTTCTGAACAAGTGTTACTGTTTTCTGCACAAAAGCGATTCTGCGAAGCAATGTGAACACTTGTGCTTCCCAGGCACAGAGAAGGTGCTAGCAGGGAATTCTCTGCCTGCCTTTCCCCAGTGCTCTGCAAGCTCTCCAGGACAACATAAAATCTGGGGCTCTGTGCTTTCTTTCGTTCTGAACAAGTGTTACTGTTTTCTGCACAAAAGCGATTCTGCGAAGCAATGTGAACACTTGTGCTTCCCAGGCACAGAGAAGGTGCTAGCAGGGAATTCTCTGCCTGCCTTTCCCCAGTGCTCTGCAAGCTCTCCAGGACAACATAAAATCTGGGGCTCTGTGCTTTCTTTCGTTCTGAACAAGTGTTACTGTTTTCTGCACAAAAGCGATTCTGCGAAGCAATGTGAACACTTGTGCTTCCCAGGCACAGAGAAGGTGCTAGCAGGGAATTCTCTGCCTGCCTTTCCCCAGTGCTCTGCAAGCTCTCCAGGACAACAGCAAATCTGGGGCTCTGTGCTTTCTTTCATTCTGAACAAGTGTTACTGGTTTCTGCACAAAAGCTATTCTGCGAAGCAATGTGAACACTTGTGCTTCCCAGGCACAGAGAAGGTGCTAGCAGGGAATTCTCTGCCTGCCTTTCCCCAGTGCTCTGCAAGCTCTCCAGGACAACATAAAATCTGGGGCTCTGTGCTTTCTTTCGTTCTGAACAACTGTTACTGTTTTCTGCACAAAAGCGATTCTGCGAAGCAATGTGAACACTTCTGCTTCCCAGGCACAGAGAAGGTGCTAGCAGGGAATTCTCTGCCTGCCTTTCCCCAGTGCTCTGCAAGCTCTCCAGGACAACAGCAAATCTGGGGCTCTGTGCTTTCTTTCGTTCTGAACAAGTGTTACTGTTTTCCGCACAAAAGCGATTCTGCGAAGCAATGTGAACAGGCACAGAGAAGGTGCTAGCAGGGAATTCTCTGCCTGCCTTTCCTTAGTGCTCTGCAAGCTCTCCAGGACAACATAAAATCTGGGGCTCTGTGCTTTCTTTCATTCTGAACAAGTGTTACTGTTTTCTGCACAAAAGCGATTCTGCGAAGCAATGTGAACACTTGTGCTTCCCAGGCACAGAGAAGGTGCTAGCAGGGAATTCTCTGCCTGCCTTTCCCCAGTGCTCTGCAAGCTCTCCAGGACAACATAAAATCTGGGGCTCTGTGCTTTCTTTCGTTCTGAACAAGTGTTACTGTTTTCTGCACAAAAGCGATTCTGCGAAGCAATGTGAACACTTGCGCTTCCCAGGCACAGAGAAGGTGCTAGCAGGGAATTCTCTGCCTGCCTTTCCCCAGTGCTCTGCAAGCTCTCCAGGACAACATAAAATCTGGGGCTCTGTGCTTTCTTTCGTTCTGAACAAGTGTTACTGTTTTCTGCACAAAAGCGATTCTGCGAAGCAAAGTGAACACTACTGCTTCCCAGGCACAGAGAAGGTGCTAGCAGGGAATTCTCTGCCTGCCTTTCCCCAGTGCTCTGCAAGCTCTCCAGGACAACATAAAATCTGGGGCTCTGTGCTTTCTTTCGTTCTGAACAAGTGTTACTGTTTTCTGCACAAAAGCGATTCTGCGAAGCAATGTGAACACTTCTGCTTCCCAGGCACAGAGAAGGTGCTAGCAGGGAATTCTCTGCCTGCCTTTCCCCAGTGCTCTGCAAGCTCTCCAGGACAACATAAAATCTGGGGCTCTGTGCTTTCTTTCGTTCTGAACAAGTGTTACTGGTTTCTGCACAAAAGCGATTCTGCGAAGCAATGTGAACACTTGTGCTTCCCAGGCACAGAGAAGGTGCTAGCAGGGAATTCTCTGCCTGCCTTTCCCCAGTGCTCTGCAAGCTCTCCAGGACAACATAAAATCTGGGGCTCTGTGCTTTCTTTCGTTCTGAACAAGTGTTACTGTTTTCTGCACAAAAGCGATTCTGCGAAGCAATGTGAACACTTGTGCTTCCCAGGCACAGAGAAGGTGCTAGCAGGGAATTCTCTGCCTGCCTTTCCCCAGTGCTCTGCAAGCTCTCCAGGACAACATAAAATCTGGGGCTCTGTGCTTTCTTTCGTTCTGAACAAGTGTTACTGTTTTCTGCACAAAAGCGATTCTGCGAAGCAATGTGAACACTTGTGCTTCCCAGGCACAGAGAAGGTGCTAGCAGGGAATTCTCTGCCTGCCTTTCCCCAGTGCTCTGCAAGCTCTCCAGGACAACATAAAATCTGGGGCTCTGTGCTTTCTTTCGTTCTGAACAACTGTTACTGTTTTCTGCACAAAAGTGATTCTGCGAAGCAATGTGAACACTTCTGCTTCCCAGGCACAGAGAAGGTGCTAGCAGGGAATTCTCTGCCTGCCTTTCCCCAGTGCTCTGCAAGCTCTCCAGGACAACAGCAAATCTGGGGCTCTGTGCTTTCTTTCGTTCTGAACAAGTGTTACTGTTTTCCGCACAAAAGCGATTCTGCGAAGCAATGTGAACAGGCACAGAGAAGGTGCTAGCAGGGAATTCTCTGCCTGCCTTTCCTCAGTGCTCTGCAAGCTCTCCAGGACAACATAAAATCTGGGGCTCTGTGCTTTCTTTCATTCTGAACAAGTGTTACTGTTTTCTGCACAAAAGCGATTCTGCGAAGCAATGTGAACACTTGTGCTTCCCAGGCACAGAGAAGGTGCTAGCAGGGAATTCTCTGCCTGCCTTTCCCCAGTGCTCTGCAAGCTCTCCAGGACAACATAAAATCTGGGGCTCTGTGCTTTCTTTCGTTCTGAACAAGTGTTACTGTTTTCTGCACAAAAGCGATTCTGCGAAGCAATGTGAACACTTCTGCTTCCCAGGCACAGAGAAGGTGCTAGCAGGGAATTCTCTGCCTGCCTTTCCCCAGTGCTCTGCAAGCTCTCCAGGACAACATAAAATCTGGGGCTCTGTGCTTTCTTTCGTTCTGAACAAGTGTTACTGTTTTCTGCACAAAAGCGATTCTGCGAAGCAATGTGAACACTTGTGCTTCCCAGGCACAGAGAAGGTGCTAGCAGGGAATTCTCTGCCTGCCTTTCCCCAGTGCTCTGCAAGCTCTCCAGGACAACATAAAATCTGGGGCTCTGTGCTTTCTTTCGTTCTGAACAACTGTTACTGTTTTCTGCACAAAAGCGATTCTGCGAAGCAATGTGAACACTTGTGCTTCCCAGGCACAGAGAAGGTGCTAGCAGGGAATTCTCTGCCTGCCTTTCCCCAGTGCTCTGCAAGCTCTCCAGGACAACATAAAATCTGGGGCTCTGTGCTTTCTTTCGTTCTGAACAAGTGTTACTGTTTTCTGCACAAAACCGATTCTGCAAAGCAATGTGAACACTTGTGCTTCCCAGGCACAGAGAAGGTGCTAGCAGGGAATTCTCTGCCTGCCTTTCCCCAGTGCTCTGCAAGCTCTCCAGGACAACAGCAAATCTGGGGCTCTGTGCTTTCTTTCGTTCTGAAAAAGTGTTACTGTTTTCTGCACAAAAGCGATTCTGCGAAGCAATGTGAACAGGCACAGAGAAGGTGCTATCAGGGAATTCTCTGCCTGCCTTTCCTTAGTGCTCTGCAAGCTCTCCAGGACAACATAAAATCTGGGGTTCTGTGCTTTCTTTCATTCTGAACAAGTGTTACTGTTTTCTGCACAAAAGCGATTCTGCGAAGCAATGTGAACACTTGTGCTTCCCAGGCACAGAGAAGGTGCTATCAGGGAATTCTCTGCCTGCCTTTCCTCAGTGCTCTGCAAGCTCTCCAGGACAACATAAAATCTGGGGTTCTGTGCTTTCTTTCATTCTGAACAAGTGTTACTGTTTTCTGCACAAAAGCGATTCTGCGAAGCAATGTGAACACTTGTGCTTCCCAGGCACAGAGAAGGTGCTAGCAGGGAATTCTCTGGCTGCCTTTCCCCAGTGCTCTGCAAGCTCTCCAGGACAACATAAAATCTGGGGCTCTGTGCTTTCTTTCGTTCTGAACAAGTGTTACTGTTTTCTGCACAAAAGCGATTCTGCGAAGCAATGTGAACACTTGTGCTTCCCAGGCACAGAGAAGGTGCTAGCAGGGAATTCTCTGCCTGCCTTTCCCCAGTGCTCTGCAAGCTCTCCAGGACAACATAAAATCTGGGGCTCTGTGCTTTCTTTCGTTCTGAACAACTGTTACTGTTTTCTGCACAAAAGCGATTCTGCGAAGCAATGTGAACACTTCTGCTTCCCAGGCACAGAGAAGGTGCTAGCAGGGAATTCTCTGCCTGCCTTTCCCCAGTGCTCTGCAAGCTCTCCAGGACAACAGCAAATCTGGGGCTCTGTGCTTTCTTTCGTTCTGAACAAGTGTTACTGTTTTCTGCACAAAAGCGATTCTGCGAAGCAATGTGAACACTTGTGCTTCCCAGGCACAGAGAAGGTGCTAGCAGGGAATTCTCTGCCTGCCTTTCCCCAGTGCTCTGCAAGCTCTCCAGGACAACATAAAATCTGGGGCTCTGTGCTTTCTTTCGTTCTGAACAAGTGTTACTGTTTTCTGCACAAAAGCGATTCTGCGAAGCAATGTGAACACTTCTGCTTCCCAGGCACAGAGAAGGTGCTAGCAGGGAATTCTCTGCCTGCCTTTCCCCAGTGCTCTGCAAGCTCTCCAGGACAACAGCAAATCTGGGGCTCTGTGCTTTCTTTCGTTCTGAACAAGTGTTACTGTTTTCTGCACAAAAGCGATTCTGCGAAGCAATGTGAACACTTCTGCTTCCCAGGCACAGAGAAGGTGCTAGCAGGGAATTCTCTGCCTGCCTTTCCCCAGTGCTCTGCAAGCTCTCCAGGACAACATAAAATCTGGGGCTCTGTGCTTTCTTTCGTTCTGAACAAGTGTTACTGTTTTCTGCACAAAAGCGATTCTGCGAAGCAATGTGAACACTTGTGCTTCCCAGGCACAGAGAAGGTGCTAGCAGGGAATTCTCTGCCTGCCTTTCCCCAGTGCTCTGCAAGCTCTCCAGGACAACATAAAATCTGGGGCTCTGTGCTTTCTTTCGTTCTGAACAAGTGTTACTGTTTTCTGCACAAAAGCGATTCTGCGAAGCAATGTGAACACTTGTGCTTCCCAGGCACAGAGAAGGTGCTAGCAGGGAATTCTCTGCCTGCCTTTCCCCAGTGCTCTGCAAGCTCTCCAGGACAACATAAAATCTGGGGCTCTGTGCTTTCTTTCGTTCTGAACAACTGTTACTGTTTTCTGCACAAAAGTGATTCTGCGAAGCAATGTGAACACTTCTGCTTCCCAGGCACAGAGAAGGTGCTAGCAGGGAATTCTCTGCCTGCCTTTCCCCAGTGCTCTGCAAGCTCTCCATGACAACAGCAAATCTGGGGCTCTGTGCTTTCTTTCGTTCTGAACAAGTGTTACTGTTTTCTGCACAAAAGCGATTCTGCGAAGCAATGTGAACACTTCTGCTTCCCAGGCACAGAGAAGGTGCTAGCAGGGAATTCTCTGCCTGCCTTTCCCCAGTGCTCTGCAAGCTCTCCAGGACAACAGCAAATCTGGGGCTCTGTGCTTTCTTTCATTCTGAACAAGTGTTACTGTTTTCTGCACAAAAGCGATTCTGCGAAGCAATGTGAACACTTCTGCTTCCCAGGCACAGAGAAGGTGCTAGCAGGGAATTCTCTGCCTGCCTTTCCTCAGTGCTCTGCAATCTCTCCAGGACAACAGCAAATCTGGGGTTCTGTGCTTTCTTTCATTCTGAACAAGTGTTACTGTTTTCTGCACAAAAGCGATTCTGCGAAGCAATGTGAACACTTCTGCTTCCCAGGCACAGAGAAGGTGCTAGCAGGGAATTCTCTGGCTGCCTTTCCCCAGTGCTCTGCAAGCTCTCCAGGACAACAGCAAATCTGGGGCTCTGTGCTTTCTTTCGTTCTGAACAAGTGTTACTGTTTTCTGCACAAAAGCGATTCTGCGAAGCAATGTGAACACTTGTGCTTCCCAGGCACAGAGAAGGTGCTAGCAGGGAATTCTCTGCCTGCCTTTCCCCAGTGCTCTGCAAGCTCTCCAGGACAACATAAAATCTGGGGCTCTGTGCTTTCTTTCGTTCTGAACAAGTGTTACTGTTTTCTGCACAAAAGCGATTCTGCGAAGCAATGTGAACACTTGTGCTTCCCAGGCACAGAGAAGGTGCTAGCAGGGAATTCTCTGCCTGCCTTTCCCCAGTGCTCTGCAAGCTCTCCAGGACAACATAAAATCTGGGGCTCTGTGCTTTCTTTCGTTCTGAACAAGTGTTACTGTTTTCTGCACAAAAGCGATTCTGCGAAGCAATGTGAACACTTGTGCTTCCCAGGCACAGAGAAGGTGCTAGCAGGGAATTCTCTGCCTGCCTTTCCCCAGTGCTCTGCAAGCTCTCCAGGACAACATAAAATCTGGGGCTCTGTGCTTTCTTTCGTTCTGAACAAGTGTTACTGTTTTCTGCACAAAAGCGATTCTGCGAAGCAATGTGAACACTTGTGCTTCCCAGGCACAGAGAAGGTGCTAGCAGGGAATTCTCTGCCTGCCTTTCCCCAGTGCTCTGCAAGCTCTCCAGGACAACATAAAATCTGGGGCTCTGTGCTTTCTTTCGTTCTGAACAAGTGTTACTGTTTTCTGCACAAAAGCGATTCTGCGAAGCAATGTGAACACTTGTGCTTCCCAGGCACAGAGAAGGTGCTAGCAGGGAATTCTCTGCCTGCCTTTCCCCAGTGCTCTGCAAGCTCTCCAGGACAACATAAAATCTGGGGCTCTGTGCTTTCTTTCGTTCTGAACAAGTGTTACTGTTTTCTGCACAAAAGCGATTCTGCGAAGCAATGTGAACACTTCTGCTTCCCAGGCACAGAGAAGGTGCTAGCAGGGAATTCTCTGCCTGCCTTTCCCCAGTGCTCTGCAAGCTCTCCAGGACAACAGCAAATCTGGGGCTCTGTGCTTTCTTTCGTTCTGAACAAGTGTTACTGTTTTCTGCACAAAACCGATTCTGCAAAGCAATGTGAACACTTGTGCTTCCCAGGCACAGAGAAGGTGCTAGCAGGGAATTCTCTGCCTGCCTTTCCCCAGTGCTCTGCAAGCTCTCCAGGACAACATAAAATCTGGGGCTCTGTGCTTTCTTTCGTTCTGAACAAGTGTTACTGTTTTCTGCACAAAAGCGATTCTGCGAAGTAATGTGAACACTTGTGCTTCCCAGGCACAGAGAAGGTGCTAGCAGGGAATTCTCTGCCTGCCTTTCCCCAGTGCTCTGCAAGCTCTCCAGGACAACATAAAATCTGGGGCTCTGTGCTTTCTTTCGTTCTGAACAAGTGTTACTGTTTTCTGCACAAAAGCGATTCTGCGAAGCAATGTGAACACTTGTGCTTCCCAGGCACAGAGAAGGTGCTAGCAGGGAATTCTCTGCCTGCCTTTCCCCAGTGCTCTGCAAGCTCTCCAGGACAACATAAAATCTGGGGCTCTGTGCTTTCTTTCGTTCTGAACAAGTGTTACTGTTTTCTGCACAAAAGCGATTCTGCGAAGCAATGTGAACACTTCTGCTTCCCAGGCACAGAGAAGGTGCTAGCAGGGAATTCTCTGCCTGCCTTTCCCCAGTGCTCTGCAAGCTCTCCATGACAACAGCAAATCTGGGGCTCTGTGCTTTCTTTCATTCTGAACAAGTGTTACTGGTTTCTGCACAAAAGCTATTCTGCGAAGCAATGTGAACACTTGTGCTTCCCAGGCACAGAGAAGGTGCTAGCAGGGAATTCTCTGCCTGCCTTTCCCCAGTGCTCTGCAAGCTCTCCAGGACAACATAAAATCTGGGGCTCTGTGCTTTCTTTCGTTCTGAACAACTGTTACTGTTTTCTGCACAAAAGTGATTCTGCGAAGCAATGTGAACACTTGTGCTTCCCAGGCACAGAGAAGGTGCTAGCAGGGAATTCTCTGCCTGCCTTTCCCCAGTGCTCTGCAAGCTCTCCAGGACAACATAAAATCTGGGGCTCTGTGCTTTCTTTCGTTCTGAACAAGTGTTACTGTTTTCCGCACAAAAGCGATTCTGCGAAGCAATGTGAACAGGCACAGAGAAGGTGCTATCAGGGAATTCTCTGCCTGCCTTTCCTTAGTACTCTGCAAGCTCTCCAGGACAACATAAAATCTGGGGCTCTGTGCTTTCTTTCATTCTGAACAAGTGTTACTGTTTTCTGCACAAAAGCGATTCTGCGAAGCAATGTGAACACTTCTGCTTCCCAGGCACAGAGAAGGTGCTAGCAGGGAATTCTCTGCCTGCCTTTCCTCAGTGCTCTGCAAGCTCTCCAGGACAACAGCAAATCTGGGGTTCTGTGCTTTCTTTCATTCTGAACAAGTGTTACTGTTTTCTGCACAAAAGCGATTCTGCGAAGCAATGTGAACACTTCTGCTTCCCAGGCACAGAGAAGGTGCTAGCAGGGAATTCTCTGCCTGCCTTTCCCCAGTGCTCTGCAAGCTCTCCAGGACAACAGCAAATCTGGGGCTCTGTGCTTTCTTTCGTTCTGAACAAGTGTTACTGTTTTCCGCACAAAAGCGATTCTGCGAAGCAATGTGAACAGGCACAGAGAAGGTGCTAGCAGGGAATTCTCTGCCTGCCTTTCCTTAGTGCTCTGCAAGCTCTCCAGGACAACATAAAATCTGGGGCTCTGTGCTTTCTTTCGTTCTGAACAAGTGTTACTGTTTTCTGCACAAAAGCGATTCTGCGAAGCAATGTGAACACTTGTGCTTCCCAGGCACAGAGAAGGTGCTAGCAGGGAATTCTCTGCCTGCCTTTCCCCAGTGCTCTGCAAGCTCTCCAGGACAACATAAAATCTGGGGCTCTGTGCTTTCTTTCGTTCTGAACAAGTGTTACTGTTTTCTGCACAAAAGCGATTCTGCGAAGCAATGTGAACACTTGCGCTTCCCAGGCACAGAGAAGGTGCTAGCAGGGAATTCTCTGCCTGCCTTTCCCCAGTGCTCTGCAAGCTCTCCAGGACAACATAAAATCTGGGGCTCTGTGCTTTCTTTCGTTCTGAACAAGTGTTACTGTTTTCTGCACAAAAGCGATTCTGCGAAGCAAAGTGAACACTACTGCTTCCCAGGCACAGAGAAGGTGCTAGCAGGGAATTCTCTGCCTGCCTTTCCCCAGTGCTCTGCAAGCTCTCCAGGACAACATAAAATCTGGGGCTCTGTGCTTTCTTTCGTTCTGAACAAGTGTTACTGTTTTCTGCACAAAAGCGATTCTGCGAAGCAATGTGAACACTTCTGCTTCCCAGGCACAGAGAAGGTGCTAGCAGGGAATTCTCTGCCTGCCTTTCCCCAGTGCTCTGCAAGCTCTCCAGGACAACATAAAATCTGGGGCTCTGTGCTTTCTTTCGTTCTGAACAAGTGTTACTGGTTTCTGCACAAAAGCGATTCTGCGAAGCAATGTGAACACTTGTGCTTCCCAGGCACAGAGAAGGTGCTAGCAGGGAATTCTCTGCCTGCCTTTCCCCAGTGCTCTGCAAGCTCTCCAGGACAACATAAAATCTGGGGCTCTGTGCTTTCTTTCGTTCTGAACAAGTGTTACTGTTTTCTGCACAAAAGCGATTCTGCGAAGCAATGTGAACACTTGTGCTTCCCAGGCACAGAGAAGGTGCTAGCAGGGAATTCTCTGCCTGCCTTTCCCCAGTGCTCTGCAAGCTCTCCAGGACAACATAAAATCTGGGGCTCTGTGCTTTCTTTCGTTCTGAACAAGTGTTACTGTTTTCTGCACAAAAGCGATTCTGCGAAGCAATGTGAACACTTGTGCTTCCCAGGCACAGAGAAGGTGCTAGCAGGGAATTCTCTGCCTGCCTTTCCCCAGTGCTCTGCAAGCTCTCCAGGACAACATAAAATCTGGGGCTCTGTGCTTTCTTTCGTTCTGAACAACTGTTACTGTTTTCTGCACAAAAGTGATTCTGCGAAGCAATGTGAACACTTCTGCTTCCCAGGCACAGAGAAGGTGCTAGCAGGGAATTCTCTGCCTGCCTTTCCCCAGTGCTCTGCAAGCTCTCCAGGACAACAGCAAATCTGGGGCTCTGTGCTTTCTTTCGTTCTGAACAAGTGTTACTGTTTTCCGCACAAAAGCGATTCTGCGAAGCAATGTGAACAGGCACAGAGAAGGTGCTAGCAGGGAATTCTCTGCCTGCCTTTCCTCAGTGCTCTGCAAGCTCTCCAGGACAACATAAAATCTGGGGCTCTGTGCTTTCTTTCATTCTGAACAAGTGTTACTGTTTTCTGCACAAAAGCGATTCTGCGAAGCAATGTGAACACTTGTGCTTCCCAGGCACAGAGAAGGTGCTAGCAGGGAATTCTCTGCCTGCCTTTCCCCAGTGCTCTGCAAGCTCTCCAGGACAACATAAAATCTGGGGCTCTGTGCTTTCTTTCGTTCTGAACAAGTGTTACTGTTTTCTGCACAAAAGCGATTCTGCGAAGCAATGTGAACACTTGTGCTTCCCAGGCACAGAGAAGGTGCTAGCAGGGAATTCTCTGCCTGCCTTTCCCCAGTGCTCTGCAAGCTCTCCAGGACAACATAAAATCTGGGGCTCTGTGCTTTCTTTCGTTCTGAACAAGTGTTACTGTTTTCTGCACAAAAGCGATTCTGCGAAGCAATGTGAACACTTGTGCTTCCCAGGCACAGAGAAGGTGCTAGCAGGGAATTCTCTGCCTGCCTTTCCCCAGTGCTCTGCAAGCTCTCCAGGACAACATAAAATCTGGGGCTCTGTGCTTTCTTTCGTTCTGAACAAGTGTTACTGTTTTCTGCACAAAACCGATTCTGCAAAGCAATGTGAACACTTGTGCTTCCCAGGCACAGAGAAGGTGCTAGCAGGGAATTCTCTGCCTGCCTTTCCCCAGTGCTCTGCAAGCTCTCCAGGACAACAGCAAATCTGGGGCTCTGTGCTTTCTTTCGTTCTGAAAAAGTGTTACTGTTTTCTGCACAAAAGCGATTCTGCGAAGCAATGTCAACAGGCACAGAGAAGGTGCTATCAGGGAATTCTCTGCCTGCCTTTCCTTAGTGCTCTGCAAGCTCTCCAGGACAACATAAAATCTGGGGTTCTGTGCTTTCTTTCATTCTGAACAAGTGTTACTGTTTTCTGCACAAAAGCGATTCTGCGAAGCAATGTGAACACTTGTGCTTCCCAGGCACAGAGAAGGTGCTATCAGGGAATTCTCTGCCTGCCTTTCCTCAGTGCTCTGCAAGCTCTCCAGGACAACATAAAATCTGGGGTTCTGTGCTTTCTTTCATTCTGAACAAGTGTTACTGTTTTCTGCACAAAAGCGATTCTGCGAAGCAATGTGAACACTTGTGCTTCCCAGGCACAGAGAAGGTGCTAGCAGGGAATTCTCTGGCTGCCTTTCCCCAGTGCTCTGCAAGCTCTCCAGGACAACATAAAATCTGGGGCTCTGTGCTTTCTTTCGTTCTGAACAAGTGTTACTGTTTTCTGCACAAAAGCGATTCTGCGAAGCAATGTGAACACTTGTGCTTCCCAGGCACAGAGAAGGTGCTAGCAGGGAATTCTCTGCCTGCCTTTCCCCAGTGCTCTGCAAGCTCTCCAGGACAACATAAAATCTGGGGCTCTGTGCTTTCTTTCGTTCTGAACAAGTGTTACTGTTTTCTGCACAAAAGCGATTCTGCGAAGCAATGTGAACACTTGTGCTTCCCAGGCACAGAGAAGGTGCTATCAGGGAATTCTCTGCCTGCCTTTCCCCAGTGCTCTGCAAGCTCTCCAGGACAACAGCAAATCTGGGGCTCTGTGCTTTCTTTCGTTCTGAACAAGTGTTACTGTTTTCTGCACAAAAGCGATTCTGCGAAGCAATGTGAACACTTGTGCTTCCCAGGCACAGAGAAGGTGCTAGCAGGGAATTCTCTGCCTGCCTTTCCCCAGTGCTCTGCAAGCTCTCCAGGACAACATAAAATCTGGGGCTCTGTGCTTTCTTTCGTTCTGAACAAGTGTTACTGTTTTCTGCACAAAAGCGATTCTGCGAAGCAATGTGAACACTTCTGCTTCCCAGGCACAGAGAAGGTGCTAGCAGGGAATTCTCTGCCTGCCTTTCCCCAGTGCTCTGCAAGCTCTCCAGGACAACAGCAAATCTGGGGCTCTGTGCTTTCTTTCGTTCTGAACAAGTGTTACTGTTTTCTGCACAAAAGCGATTCTGCGAAGCAATGTGAACACTTCTGCTTCCCAGGCACAGAGAAGGTGCTAGCAGGGAATTCTCTGCCTGCCTTTCCCCAGTGCTCTGCAAGCTCTCCAGGACAACATAAAATCTGGGGCTCTGTGCTTTCTTTCGTTCTGAACAAGTGTTACTGTTTTCTGCACAAAAGCGATTCTGCGAAGCAATGTGAACACTTGTGCTTCCCAGGCACAGAGAAGGTGCTAGCAGGGAATTCTCTGCCTGCCTTTCCCCAGTGCTCTGCAAGCTCTCCAGGACAACATAAAATCTGGGGCTCTGTGCTTTCTTTCGTTCTGAACAAGTGTTACTGTTTTCTGCACAAAAGCGATTCTGCGAAGCAATGTGAACACTTGTGCTTCCCAGGCACAGAGAAGGTGCTAGCAGGGAATTCTCTGCCTGCCTTTCCCCAGTGCTCTGCAAGCTCTCCAGGACAACATAAAATCTGGGGCTCTGTGCTTTCTTTCGTTCTGAACAACTGTTACTGTTTTCTGCACAAAAGTGATTCTGCGAAGCAATGTGAACACTTCTGCTTCCCAGGCACAGAGAAGGTGCTAGCAGGGAATTCTCTGCCTGCCTTTCCCCAGTGCTCTGCAAGCTCTCCATGACAACAGCAAATCTGGGGCTCTGTGCTTTCTTTCGTTCTGAACAAGTGTTACTGTTTTCTGCACAAAAGCGATTCTGCGAAGCAATGTGAACACTTCTGCTTCCCAGGCACAGAGAAGGTGCTAGCAGGGAATTCTCTGCCTGCCTTTCCCCAGTGCTCTGCAAGCTCTCCAGGACAACAGCAAATCTGGGGCTCTGTGCTTTCTTTCATTCTGAACAAGTGTTACTGTTTTCTGCACAAAAGCGATTCTGCGAAGCAATGTGAACACTTCTGCTTCCCAGGCACAGAGAAGGTGCTAGCAGGGAATTCTCTGGCTGCCTTTCCCCAGTGCTCTGCAAGCTCTCCAGGACAACAGCAAATCTGGGGCTCTGTGCTTTCTTTCGTTCTGAACAAGTGTTACTGTTTTCTGCACAAAAGCGATTCTGCGAAGCAATGTGAACACTTGTGCTTCCCAGGCACAGAGAAGGTGCTAGCAGGGAATTCTCTGCCTGCCTTTCCCCAGTGCTCTGCAAGCTCTCCAGGACAACATAAAATCTGGGGCTCTGTGCTTTCTTTCGTTCTGAACAAGTGTTACTGTTTTCTGCACAAAAGCGATTCTGCGAAGCAATGTGAACACTTGTGCTTCCCAGGCACAGAGAAGGTGCTAGCAGGGAATTCTCTGCCTGCCTTTCCCCAGTGCTCTGCAAGCTCTCCAGGACAACATAAAATCTGGGGCTCTGTGCTTTCTTTCGTTCTGAACAAGTGTTACTGTTTTCTGCACAAAAGCGATTCTGCGAAGCAATGTGAACACTTCTGCTTCCCAGGCACAGAGAAGGTGCTAGCAGGGAATTCTCTGCCTGCCTTTCCCCAGTGCTCTGCAAGCTCTCCAGGACAACATAAAATCTGGGGCTCTGTGCTTTCTTTCGTTCTGAACAAGTGTTACTGTTTTCTGCACAAAAGCGATTCTGCGAAGCAATGTGAACACTTCTGCTTCCCAGGCACAGAGAAGGTGCTAGCAGGGAATTCTCTGCCTGCCTTTCCCCAGTGCTCTGCAAGCTCTCCAGGACAACAGCAAATCTGGGGCTCTGTGCTTTCTTTCGTTCTGAACAAGTGTTACTGTTTTCTGCACAAAACCGATTCTGCAAAGCAATGTGAACACTTGTGCTTCCCAGGCACAGAGAAGGTGCTAGCAGGGAATTCTCTGCCTGCCTTTCCCCAGTGCTCTGCAAGCTCTCCAGGACAACATAAAATCTGGGGCTCTGTGCTTTCTTTCGTTCTGAACAAGTGTTACTGTTTTCTGCACAAAAGCGATTCTGCGAAGTAATGTGAACACTTGTGCTTCCCAGGCACAGAGAAGGTGCTAGCAGGGAATTCTCTGCCTGCCTTTCCCCAGTGCTCTGCAAGCTCTCCAGGACAACATAAAATCTGGGGCTCTGTGCTTTCTTTCGTTCTGAACAAGTGTTACTGTTTTCTGCACAAAAGCGATTCTGCGAAGCAATGTGAACACTTGTGCTTCCCAGGCACAGAGAAGGTGCTAGCAGGGAATTCTCTGCCTGCCTTTCCCCAGTGCTCTGCAAGCTCTCCAGGACAACATAAAATCTGGGGCTCTGTGCTTTCTTTCGTTCTGAACAAGTGTTACTGTTTTCTGCACAAAAGCGATTCTGCGAAGCAATGTGAACACTTCTGCTTCCCAGGCACAGAGAAGGTGCTAGCAGGGAATTCTCTGCCTGCCTTTCCCCAGTGCTCTGCAAGCTCTCCATGACAACAGCAAATCTGGGGCTCTGTGCTTTCTTTCGTTCTGAACAAGTGTTACTGGTTTCTGCACAAAAGCTATTCTGCGAAGCAATGTGAACACTTGTGCTTCCCAGGCACAGAGAAGGTGCTAGCAGGGAATTCTCTGCCTGCCTTTCCCCAGTGCTCTGCAAGCTCTCCAGGACAACATAAAATCTGGGGCTCTGTGCTTTCTTTCGTTCTGAACAACTGTTACTGTTTTCTGCACAAAAGTGATTCTGCGAAGCAATGTGAACACTTGTGCTTCCCAGGCACAGAGAAGGTGCTAGCAGGGAATTCTCTGCCTGCCTTTCCCCAGTGCTCTGCAAGCTCTCCAGGACAACATAAAATCTGGGGCTCTGTGCTTTCTTTCGTTCTGAACAAGTGTTACTGTTTTCCGCACAAAAGCGATTCTGCGAAGCAATGTGAACAGGCACAGAGAAGGTGCTATCAGGGAATTCTCTGCCTGCCTTTCCTTAGTACTCTGCAAGCTCTCCAGGACAACATAAAATCTGGGGCTCTGTGCTTTCTTTCATTCTGAACAAGTGTTACTGTTTTCTGCACAAAAGCGATTCTGCGAAGCAATGTGAACACTTCTGCTTCCCAGGCACAGAGAAGGTGCTAGCAGGGAATTCTCTGCCTGCCTTTCCTCAGTGCTCTGCAAGCTCTCCAGGACAACAGCAAATCTGGGGTTCTGTGCTTTCTTTCATTCTGAACAAGTGTTACTGTTTTCTGCACAAAAGCGATTCTGCGAAGCAATGTGAACACTTCTGCTTCCCAGGCACAGAGAAGGTGCTAGCAGGGAATTCTCTGCCTGCCTTTCCCCAGTGCTCTGCAAGCTCTCCAGGACAACAGCAAATCTGGGGCTCTGTGCTTTCTTTCGTTCTGAACAAGTGTTACTGTTTTCTGCACAAAAGCGATTCTGCGAAGCAATGTGAACACTTCTGCTTCCCAGGCACAGAGAAGGTGCTAGCAGGGAATTCTCTGCCTGCCTTTCCCCAGTGCTCTGCAAGCTCTCCAGGACAACATAAAATCTGGGGCTCTGTGCTTTCTTTCGTTCTGAACAAGTGTTACTGTTTTCTGCACAAAAGCGATTCTGCGAAGCAATGTGAACACTTGTGCTTCCCAGGCACAGAGAAGGTGCTAGCAGGGAATTCTCTGCCTGCCTTTCCCCAGTGCTCTGCAAGCTCTCCAGGACAACAGCAAATCTGGGGCTCTGTGCTTTCTTTCGTTCTGAACAAGTGTTACTGTTTTCTGCACAAAAGCGATTCTGCGAAGCAATGTGAACACTTGTGCTTCCCAGGCACAGAGAAGGTGCTAGCAGGGAATTCTCTGCCTGCCTTTCCCCAGTGCTCTGCAAGCTCTCCAGGACAACATAAAATCTGGGGCTCTGTGCTTTCTTTCGTTCTGAACAAGTGTTACTGTTTTCTGCACAAAAGCGATTCTGCGAAGCAATGTGAACACTTGTGCTTCCCAGGCACAGAGAAGGTGCTAGCAGGGAATTCTCTGCCTGCCTTTCCCCAGTGCTCTGCAAGCTCTCCAGGACAACAGCAAATCTGGGGCTCTGTGCTTTCTTTCGTTCTGAACAAGTGTTACTGTTTTCTGCACAAAACCGATTCTGCAAAGCAATGTGAACACTTCTGCTTCCCAGGCACAGAGAAGGTGCTAGCAGGGAATTCTCTGCCTGCCTTTCCCCAGTGCTCTGCAAGCTCTCCAGGACAACATAAAATCTGGGGCTCTGTGCTTTCTTTCGTTCTGAACAAGTGTTACTGTTTTCTGCACAAAAGCGATTCTGCGAAGCAATGTGAACACTTGTGCTTCCCAGGCACAGAGAAGGTGCTAGCAGGGAATTCTCTGCCTGCCTTTCCCCAGTGCTCTGCAAGCTCTCCAGGACAACAGCAAATCTGGGGCTCTGTGCTTTCTTTCGTTCTGAACAAGTGTTACTGTTTTCTGCACAAAAGCGATTCTGCGAAGCAATGTGAACACTTGTGCTTCCCAGGCACAGAGAAGGTGCTAGCAGGGAATTCTCTGCCTGCCTTTCCCCAGTGCTCTGCAAGCTCTCCAGGACAACATAAAATCTGGGGCTCTGTGCTTTCTTTCGTTCTGAACAAGTGTTACTGTTTTCTGCACAAAAGCGATTCTGCGAAGTAATGTGAACACTTGTGCTTCCCAGGCACAGAGAAGGTGCTAGCAGGGAATTCTCTGCCTGCCTTTCCCCAGTGCTCTGCAAGCTCTCCAGGACAACATAAAATCTGGGGCTCTGTGCTTTCTTTCGTTCTGAACAAGTGTTACTGTTTTCTGCACAAAAGCGATTCTGCGAAGCAATGTGAACACTTGTGCTTCCCAGGCACAGAGAAGGTGCTAGCAGGGAATTCTCTGCCTGCCTTTCCCCAGTGCTCTGCAAGCTCTCCAGGACAACATAAAATCTGGGGCTCTGTGCTTTCTTTCGTTCTGAACAAGTGTTACTGTTTTCTGCACAAAAGCGATTCTGCGAAGCAATGTGAACACTTGTGCTTCCCAGGCACAGAGAAGGTGCTAGCAGGGAATTCTCTGCCTGCCTTTCCCCAGTGCTCTGCAAGCTCTCCATGACAACAGCAAATCTGGGGCTCTGTGCTTTCTTTCATTCTGAACAAGTGTTACTGGTTTCTGCACAAAAGCGATTCTGCGAAGCAATGTGAACACTTGTGCTTCCCAGGCACAGAGAAGGTGCTAGCAGGGAATTCTCTGCCTGCCTTTCCCCAGTGCTCTGCAAGCTCTCCAGGACAACATAAAATCTGGGGCTCTGTGCTTTCTTTCGTTCTGAACAACTGTTACTGTTTTCTGCACAAAAGTGATTCTGCGAAGCAATGTGAACACTTCTGCTTCCCAGGCACAGAGAAGGTGCTAGCAGGGAATTCTCTGCCTGCCTTTCCCCAGTGCTCTGCAAGCTCTCCAGGACAACAGCAAATCTGGGGCTCTGTGCTTTCTTTCGTTCTGAACAAGTGTTACTGTTTTCCGCACAAAAGCGATTCTGCGAAGCAATGTGAACAGGCACAGAGAAGGTGCTATCAGGGAATTCTCTGCCTGCCTTTCCTTAGTGCTCTGCAAGCTCTCCAGGACAACATAAAATCTGGGGCTCTGTGCTTTCTTTCGTTCTGAACAAGTGTTACTGTTTTCTGCACAAAAGCGATTCTGCGAAGCAATGTGAACACTTCTGCTTCCCAGGCACAGAGAAGGTGCTAGCAGGGAATTCTCTGCCTGCCTTTCCTCAGTGCTCTGCAAGCTCTCCAGGACAACAGCAAATCTGGGGTTCTGTGCTTTCTTTCATTCTGAACAAGTGTTACTGTTTTCTGCACAAAAGCGATTCTGCGAAGCAATGTGAACACTTCTGCTTCCCAGGCACAGAGAAGGTGCTAGCAGGGAATTCTCTGCCTGCCTTTCCCCAGTGCTCTGCAAGCTCTCCAGGACAACAGCAAATCTGGGGCTCTGTGCTTTCTTTCGTTCTGAACAAGTGTTACTGTTTTCTGCACAAAAGCGATTCTGCGAAGCAATGTGAACACTTGTGCTTCCCAGGCACAGAGAAGGTGCTAGCAGGGAATTCTCTGCCTGCCTTTCCCCAGTGCTCTGCAAGCTCTCCAGGACAACATAAAATCTGGGGCTCTGTGCTTTCTTTCGTTCTGAACAAGTGTTACTGTTTTCTGCACAAAAGCGATTCTGCGAAGCAATGTGAACACTTGTGCTTCCCAGGCACAGAGAAGGTGCTATCAGGGAATTCTCTGCCTGCCTTTCCCCAGTGCTCTGCAAGCTCTCCAGGACAACATAAAATCTGGGGCTCTGTGCTTTCTTTCGTTCTGAACAAGTGTTACTGTTTTCTGCACAAAAGCGATTCTGCGAAGCAATGTGAACACTTGTGCTTCCCAGGCACAGAGAAGGTGCTAGCAGGGAATTCTCTGGCTGCCTTTCCCCAGTGCTCTGCAAGCTCTCCAGGACAACATAAAATCTGGGGCTCTGTGCTTTCTTTCGTTCTGAACAAGTGTTACTGTTTTCTGCACAAAAGCGATTCTGCGAAGCAATGTGAACACTTGTGCTTCCCAGGCACAGAGAAGGTGCTAGCAGGGAATTCTCTGGCTGCCTTTCCCCAGTGCTCTGCAAGCTCTCCAGGACAACATAAAATCTGGGGCTCTGTGCTTTCTTTCGTTCTGAACAAGTGTTACTGTTTTCTGCACAAAAGCGATTCTGCGAAGCAATGTGAACACTTGTGCTTCCCAGGCACAGAGAAGGTGCTAGCAGGGAATTCTCTGCCTGCCTTTCCCCAGTGCTCTGCAAGCTCTCCAGGACAACATAAAATCTGGGGCTCTGTGCTTTCTTTCGTTCTGAACAAGTGTTACTGTTTTCTGCACAAAAGCGATTCTGCGAAGCAATGTGAACACTTGTGCTTCCCAGGCACAGAGAAGGTGCTAGCAGGGAATTCTCTGCCTGCCTTTCCCCAGTGCTCTGCAAGCTCTCCAGGACAACATAAAATCTGGGGCTCTGTGCTTTCTTTCTTTCTGAACAAGTGTTACTGTTTTCTGCACAAAAGCGATTCTGCGAATTAATGTGAACACTTCTGCTTCCCAGGCACAGAGAAGGTGCTAGCAGGGAATTCTCTGCCTGCCTTTCCCCAGTGCTCTGCAAGCTCTCCAGGACAACATAAAATCTGGGGCTCTGTGCTTTCTTTCGTTCTGAACAAGTGTTACTGTTTTCTGCACAAAAGCGATTCTGCGAAGCAATGTGAACACTTCTGCTTCCCAGGCACAGAGAAGGTGCTAGCAGGGAATTCTCTGCCTGCCTTTCCCCAGTGCTCTGCAAGCTCTCCAGGACAACAGCAAATCTGGGGCTCTGTGCTTTCTTTCGTTCTGAACAAGTGTTACTGTTTTCTGCACAAAAGCGATTCTGCGAAGCAATGTGAACACTTGTGCTTCCCAGGCACAGAGAAGGTGCTAGCAGGGAATTCTCTGCCTGCCTTTCCCCAGTGCTCTGCAAGCTCTCCAGGACAACATAAAATCTGGGGCTCTGTGCTTTCTTTCGTTCTGAACAAGTGTTACTGTTTTCTGCACAAAAGCGATTCTGCGAAGCAATGTGAACACTTCTGCTTCCCAGGCACAGAGAAGGTGCTAGCAGGGAATTCTCTGCCTGCCTTTCCCCAGTGCTCTGCAAGCTCTCCAGGACAACATAAAATCTGGGGCTCTGTGCTTTCTTTCATTCTGAACAAGTGTTACTGTTTTCTGCACAAAAGCGATTCTGCGAAGCAATGTGAACACTTCTGCTTCCCAGGCACAGAGAAGGTGCTAGCAGGGAATTCTCTGCCTGCCTTTCCTCAGTGCTCTGCAAGCTCTCCAGGACAACAGCAAATCTGGGGTTCTGTGCTTTCTTTCATTCTGAACAAGTGTTACTGTTTTCTGCACAAAAGCGATTCTGCGAAGCAATGTGAACACTTGTGCTTCCCAGGCACAGAGAAGGTGCTAGCAGGGAATTCTCTGCCTGCCTTTCCCCAGTGCTCTGCAAGCTCTCCAGGACAACATAAAATCTGGGGCTCTGTGCTTTCTTTCGTTCTGAACAAGTGTTACTGTTTTCTGCACAAAAGCGATTCTGCGAAGCAATGTGAACACTTGTGCTTCCCAGGCACAGAGAAGGTGCTAGCAGGGAATTCTCTGCCTGCCTTTCCCCAGTGCTCTGCAAGCTCTCCATGACAACAGCAAATCTGGGGCTCTGTGCTTTCTTTCATTCTGAACAAGTGTTACTGGTTTCTGCACAAAAGCGATTCTGCGAAGCAATGTGAACACTTGTGCTTCCCAGGCACAGAGAAGGTGCTAGCAGGGAATTCTCTGCCTGCCTTTCCCCAGTGCTCTGCAAGCTCTCCAGGACAACATAAAATCTGGGGCTCTGTGCTTTCTTTCGTTCTGAACAACTGTTACTGTTTTCTGCACAAAAGTGATTCTGCGAAGCAATGTGAACACTTCTGCTTCCCAGGCACAGAGAAGGTGCTAGCAGGGAATTCTCTGCCTGCCTTTCCCCAGTGCTCTGCAAGCTCTCCAGGACAACAGCAAATCTGGGGCTCTGTGCTTTCTTTCGTTCTGAACAAGTGTTACTGTTTTCCGCACAAAAGCGATTCTGCGAAGCAATGTGAACAGGCACAGAGAAGGTGCTATCAGGGAATTCTCTGCCTGCCTTTCCTTAGTGCTCTGCAAGCTCTCCAGGACAACATAAAATCTGGGGCTCTGTGCTTTCTTTCGTTCTGAACAAGTGTTACTGTTTTCTGCACAAAAGCGATTCTGCGAAGCAATGTGAACACTTCTGCTTCCCAGGCACAGAGAAGGTGCTAGCAGGGAATTCTCTGCCTGCCTTTCCTCAGTGCTCTGCAAGCTCTCCAGGACAACAGCAAATCTGGGGTTCTGTGCTTTCTTTCATTCTGAACAAGTGTTACTGTTTTCTGCACAAAAGCGATTCTGCGAAGCAATGTGAACACTTCTGCTTCCCAGGCACAGAGAAGGTGCTAGCAGGGAATTCTCTGCCTGCCTTTCCCCAGTGCTCTGCAAGCTCTCCAGGACAACAGCAAATCTGGGGCTCTGTGCTTTCTTTCGTTCTGAACAAGTGTTACTGTTTTCTGCACAAAAGCGATTCTGCGAAGCAATGTGAACACTTGTGCTTCCCAGGCACAGAGAAGGTGCTAGCAGGGAATTCTCTGCCTGCCTTTCCCCAGTGCTCTGCAAGCTCTCCAGGACAACATAAAATCTGGGGCTCTGTGCTTTCTTTCGTTCTGAACAAGTGTTACTGTTTTCTGCACAAAAGCGATTCTGCGAAGCAATGTGAACACTTGTGCTTCCCAGGCACAGAGAAGGTGCTAGCAGGGAATTCTCTGCCTGCCTTTCCCCAGTGCTCTGCAAGCTCTCCAGGACAACATAAAATCTGGGGCTCTGTGCTTTCTTTCGTTCTGAACAAGTGTTACTGTTTTCTGCACAAAAGCGATTCTGCGAAGCAATGTGAACACTTGTGCTTCCCAGGCACAGAGAAGGTGCTAGCAGGGAATTCTCTGGCTGCCTTTCCCCAGTGCTCTGCAAGCTCTCCAGGACAACATAAAATCTGGGGCTCTGTGCTTTCTTTCGTTCTGAACAAGTGTTACTGTTTTCTGCACAAAAGCGATTCTGCGAAGCAATGTGAACACTTGTGCTTCCCAGGCACAGAGAAGGTGCTAGCAGGGAATTCTCTGGCTGCCTTTCCCCAGTGCTCTGCAAGCTCTCCAGGACAACATAAAATCTGGGGCTCTGTGCTTTCTTTCGTTCTGAACAAGTGTTACTGTTTTCTGCACAAAAGCGATTCTGCGAAGCAATGTGAACACTTGTGCTTCCCAGGCACAGAGAAGGTGCTAGCAGGGAATTCTCTGCCTGCCTTTCCCCAGTGCTCTGCAAGCTCTCCAGGACAACATAAAATCTGGGGCTCTGTGCTTTCTTTCGTTCTGAACAAGTGTTACTGTTTTCTGCACAAAAGCGATTCTGCGAAGCAATGTGAACACTTGTGCTTCCCAGGCACAGAGAAGGTGCTAGCAGGGAATTCTCTGCCTGCCTTTCCCCAGTGCTCTGCAAGCTCTCCAGGACAACATAAAATCTGGGGCTCTGTGCTTTCTTTCTTTCTGAACAAGTGTTACTGTTTTCTGCACAAAAGCGATTCTGCGAATTAATGTGAACACTTCTGCTTCCCAGGCACAGAGAAGGTGCTAGCAGGGAATTCTCTGCCTGCCTTTCCCCAGTGCTCTGCAAGCTCTCCAGGACAACATAAAATCTGGGGCTCTGTGCTTTCTTTCGTTCTGAACAAGTGTTACTGTTTTCTGCACAAAAGCGATTCTGCGAAGCAATGTGAACACTTCTGCTTCCCAGGCACAGAGAAGGTGCTAGCAGGGAATTCTCTGCCTGCCTTTCCCCAGTGCTCTGCAAGCTCTCCAGGACAACAGCAAATCTGGGGCTCTGTGCTTTCTTTCGTTCTGAACAAGTGTTACTGTTTTCTGCACAAAAGCGATTCTGCGAAGCAATGTGAACACTTGTGCTTCCCAGGCACAGAGAAGGTGCTAGCAGGGAATTCTCTGCCTGCCTTTCCCCAGTGCTCTGCAAGCTCTCCAGGACAACATAAAATCTGGGGCTCTGTGCTTTCTTTCGTTCTGAACAAGTGTTACTGTTTTCTGCACAAAAGCGATTCTGCGAAGCAATGTGAACACTTCTGCTTCCCAGGCACAGAGAAGGTGCTAGCAGGGAATTCTCTGCCTGCCTTTCCCCAGTGCTCTGCAAGCTCTCCAGGACAACATAAAATCTGGGGCTCTGTGCTTTCTTTCATTCTGAACAAGTGTTACTGTTTTCTGCACAAAAGCGATTCTGCGAAGCAATGTGAACACTTCTGCTTCCCAGGCACAGAGAAGGTGCTAGCAGGGAATTCTCTGCCTGCCTTTCCTCAGTGCTCTGCAAGCTCTCCAGGACAACAGCAAATCTGGGGTTCTGTGCTTTCTTTCATTCTGAACAAGTGTTACTGTTTTCTGCACAAAAGCGATTCTGCGAAGCAATGTGAACACTTGTGCTTCCCAGGCACAGAGAAGGTGCTAGCAGGGAATTCTCTGCCTGCCTTTCCCCAGTGCTCTGCAAGCTCTCCAGGACAACATAAAATCTGGGGTTCTGTGCTTTCTTTCGTTCTGAACAAGTGTTACTGTTTTCTGCACAAAAGCGATTCTGCGAAGCAATGTGAACACTTCTGCTTCCCAGGCACAGAGAAGGTGCTAGCAGGGAATTCTCTGCCTGCCTTTCCCCAGTGCTCTGCAAGCTCTCCAGGACAACCTAAAATCTGGGGCTCTGTGCTTTCTTTCGTTCTGAACAACTGTTACTGTTTTCTGCACAAAAGCGATTCTGCGAAGCAATGTGAACACTTGTGCTTCCCAGGCACAGAGAAGGTGCTAGCAGGGAATTCTCTGCCTGCCTTTCCCCAGTGCTCTGCAAGCTCTCCATGACAACAGCAAATCTGGGGCTCTGTGCTTTCTTTCGTTCTGAACAAGTGTTACTGTTTTCTGCACAAAAGCGATTCTGCGAAGCAATGTGAACACTTCTGCTTCCCAGGCACAGAGAAGGTGCTAGCAGGGAATTCTCTGCCTGCCTTTCCCCAGTGCTCTGCAAGCTCTCCAGGACAACATAAAATCTGGGGCTCTGTGCTTTCTTTCGTTCTGAACAAGTGTTACTGTTTTCTGCACAAAAGCGATTCTGCGAAGCAATGTGAACACTTGTGCTTCCCAGGCACAGAGAAGGTGCTAGCAGGGAATTCTCTGCCTGCCTTTCCCCAGTGCTCTGCAAGCTCTCCAGGACAACATAAAATCTGGGGCTCTGTGCTTTCTTTCGTTCTGAACAAGTGTTACTGTTTTCTGCACAAAAGCGATTCTGCGAAGCAATGTGAACACTTGTGCTTCCCAGGCACAGAGAAGGTGCTAGCAGGGAATTCTCTGCCTGCCTTTCCCCAGTGCTCTGCAAGCTCTCCAGGACAACATAAAATCTGGGGCTCTGTGCTTTCTTTCGTTCTGAACAAGTGTTACTGTTTTCTGCACAAAACCGATTCTGCAAAGCAATGTGAACACTTGTGCTTCCCAGGCACAGAGAAGGTGCTAGCAGGGAATTCTCTGCCTGCCTTTCCCCAGTGCTCTGCAAGCTCTCCAGGACAACAGCAAATCTGGGGCTCTGTGCTTTCTTTCGTTCTGAAAAAGTGTTACTGTTTTCTGCACAAAAGCGATTCTGCGAAGCAATGTGAACAGGCACAGAGAAGGTGCTATCAGGGAATTCTCTGCCTGCCTTTCCTTAGTGCTCTGCAAGCTCTCCAGGACAACATAAAATCTGGGGTTCTGTGCTTTCTTTCATTCTGAACAAGTGTTACTGTTTTCTGCACAAAAGCGATTCTGCGAAGCAATGTGAACACTTGTGCTTCCCAGGCACAGAGAAGGTGCTATCAGGGAATTCTCTGCCTGCCTTTCCTCAGTGCTCTGCAAGCTCTCCAGGACAACATAAAATCTGGGGTTCTGTGCTTTCTTTCATTCTGAACAAGTGTTACTGTTTTCTGCACAAAAGCGATTCTGCGAAGCAATGTGAACACTTGTGCTTCCCAGGCACAGAGAAGGTGCTAGCAGGGAATTCTCTGGCTGCCTTTCCCCAGTGCTCTGCAAGCTCTCCAGGACAACATAAAATCTGGGGCTCTGTGCTTTCTTTCGTTCTGAACAAGTGTTACTGTTTTCTGCACAAAAGCGATTCTGCGAAGCAATGTGAACACTTCTGCTTCCCAGGCACAGAGAAGGTGCTAGCAGGGAATTCTCTGCCTGCCTTTCCCCAGTGCTCTGCAAGCTCTCCAGGACAACAGCAAATCTGGGGCTCTGTGCTTTCTTTCGTTCTGAACAAGTGTTACTGTTTTCTGCACAAAAGCGATTCTGCGAAGCAATGTGAACACTTGTGCTTCCCAGGCACAGAGAAGGTGCTAGCAGGGAATTCTCTGCCTGCCTTTCCCCAGTGCTCTGCAAGCTCTCCAGGACAACATAAAATCTGGGGCTCTGTGCTTTCTTTCGTTCTGAACAAGTGTTACTGTTTTCTGCACAAAAGCGATTCTGCGAAGCAATGTGAACACTTCTGCTTCCCAGGCACAGAGAAGGTGCTAGCAGGGAATTCTCTGCCTGCCTTTCCCCAGTGCTCTGCAAGCTCTCCAGGACAACATAAAATCTGGGGCTCTGTGCTTTCTTTCATTCTGAACAAGTGTTACTGTTTTCTGCACAAAAGCGATTCTGCGAAGCAATGTGAACACTTCTGCTTCCCAGGCACAGAGAAGGTGCTAGCAGGGAATTCTCTGCCTGCCTTTCCTCAGTGCTCTGCAAGCTCTCCAGGACAACAGCAAATCTGGGGTTCTGTGCTTTCTTTCATTCTGAACAAGTGTTACTGTTTTCTGCACAAAAGCGATTCTGCGAAGCAATGTGAACACTTGTGCTTCCCAGGCACAGAGAAGGTGCTAGCAGGGAATTCTCTGCCTGCCTTTCCCCAGTGCTCTGCAAGCTCTCCAGGACAACATAAAATCTGGGGTTCTGTGCTTTCTTTCGTTCTGAACAAGTGTTACTGTTTTCTGCACAAAAGCGATTCTGCGAAGCAATGTGAACACTTCTGCTTCCCAGGCACAGAGAAGGTGCTAGCAGGGAATTCTCTGCCTGCCTTTCCCCAGTGCTCTGCAAGCTCTCCAGGACAACCTAAAATCTGGGGCTCTGTGCTTTCTTTCGTTCTGAACAACTGTTACTGTTTTCTGCACAAAAGCGATTCTGCGAAGCAATGTGAACACTTGTGCTTCCCAGGCACAGAGAAGGTGCTAGCAGGGAATTCTCTGCCTGCCTTTCCCCAGTGCTCTGCAAGCTCTCCATGACAACAGCAAATCTGGGGCTCTGTGCTTTCTTTCGTTCTGAACAAGTGTTACTGTTTTCTGCACAAAAGCGATTCTGCGAAGCAATGTGAACACTTCTGCTTCCCAGGCACAGAGAAGGTGCTAGCAGGGAATTCTCTGCCTGCCTTTCCCCAGTGCTCTGCAAGCTCTCCAGGACAACATAAAATCTGGGGCTCTGTGCTTTCTTTCGTTCTGAACAAGTGTTACTGTTTTCTGCACAAAAGCGATTCTGCGAAGCAATGTGAACACTTGTGCTTCCCAGGCACAGAGAAGGTGCTAGCAGGGAATTCTCTGCCTGCCTTTCCCCAGTGCTCTGCAAGCTCTCCAGGACAACATAAAATCTGGGGCTCTGTGCTTTCTTTCGTTCTGAACAAGTGTTACTGTTTTCTGCACAAAAGCGATTCTGCGAAGCAATGTGAACACTTGTGCTTCCCAGGCACAGAGAAGGTGCTAGCAGGGAATTCTCTGCCTGCCTTTCCCCAGTGCTCTGCAAGCTCTCCAGGACAACATAAAATCTGGGGCTCTGTGCTTTCTTTCGTTCTGAACAAGTGTTACTGTTTTCTGCACAAAACCGATTCTGCAAAGCAATGTGAACACTTGTGCTTCCCAGGCACAGAGAAGGTGCTAGCAGGGAATTCTCTGCCTGCCTTTCCCCAGTGCTCTGCAAGCTCTCCAGGACAACAGCAAATCTGGGGCTCTGTGCTTTCTTTCGTTCTGAAAAAGTGTTACTGTTTTCTGCACAAAAGCGATTCTGCGAAGCAATGTGAACAGGCACAGAGAAGGTGCTATCAGGGAATTCTCTGCCTGCCTTTCCTTAGTGCTCTGCAAGCTCTCCAGGACAACATAAAATCTGGGGTTCTGTGCTTTCTTTCATTCTGAACAAGTGTTACTGTTTTCTGCACAAAAGCGATTCTGCGAAGCAATGTGAACACTTGTGCTTCCCAGGCACAGAGAAGGTGCTATCAGGGAATTCTCTGCCTGCCTTTCCTCAGTGCTCTGCAAGCTCTCCAGGACAACATAAAATCTGGGGTTCTGTGCTTTCTTTCATTCTGAACAAGTGTTACTGTTTTCTGCACAAAAGCGATTCTGCGAAGCAATGTGAACACTTGTGCTTCCCAGGCACAGAGAAGGTGCTAGCAGGGAATTCTCTGGCTGCCTTTCCCCAGTGCTCTGCAAGCTCTCCAGGACAACATAAAATCTGGGGCTCTGTGCTTTCTTTCGTTCTGAACAAGTGTTACTGTTTTCTGCACAAAAGCGATTCTGCGAAGCAATGTGAACACTTGTGCTTCCCAGGCACAGAGAAGGTGCTAGCAGGGAATTCTCTGCCTGCCTTTCCCCAGTGCTCTGCAAGCTCTCCAGGACAACATAAAATCTGGGGCTCTGTGCTTTCTTTCATTCTGAACAAGTGTTACTGTTTTCTGCACAAAAGCGATTCTGCGAAGCAATGTGAACACTTGTGCTTCCCAGGCACAGAGAAGGTGCTAGCAGGGAATTCTCTGCCTGCCTTTCCCCAGTGCTCTGCAAGCTCTCCAGGACAACATAAAATCTGGGGCTCTGTGCTTTCTTTCGTTCTGAACAACTGTTACTGTTTTCTGCACAAAAGCGATTCTGCGAAGCAATGTGAACACTTGTGCTTCCCAGGCACAGAGAAGGTGCTAGCAGGGAATTCTCTGCCTGCCTTTCCCCAGTGCTCTGCAAGCTCTCCAGGACAACAGCAAATCTGGGGCTCTGTGCTTTCTTTCGTTCTGAACAAGTGTTACTGTTTTCTGCACAAAAGCGATTCTGCGAAGCAATGTGAACACTTGTGCTTCCCAGGCACAGAGAAGGTGCTAGCAGGGAATTCTCTGCCTGCCTTTCCCCAGTGCTCTGCAAGCTCTCCAGGACAACATAAAATCTGGGGCTCTGTGCTTTCTTTCGTTCTGAACAAGTGTTACTGTTTTCTGCACAAAAGCGATTCTGCGAAGCAATGTGAACACTTCTGCTTCCCAGGCACAGAGAAGGTGCTAGCAGGGAATTCTCTGCCTGCCTTTCCCCAGTGCTCTGCAAGCTCTCCAGGACAACAGCAAATCTGGGGCTCTGTGCTTTCTTTCATTCTGAACAAGTGTTACTGTTTTCTGCACAAAAGCGATTCTGCGAAGCAATGTGAACACTTGTGCTTCCCAGGCACAGAGAAGGTGCTAGCAGGGAATTCTCTGGCTGCCTTTCCCCAGTGCTCTGCAAGCTCTCCAGGACAACATAAAATCTGGGGCTCTGTGCTTTCTTTCGTTCTGAACAAGTGTTACTGTTTTCTGCACAAAAGCGATTCTGCGAAGCAATGTGAACACTTCTGCTTCCCAGGCACAGAGAAGGTGCTAGCAGGGAATTCTCTGCCTGCCTTTCCCCAGTGCTCTGCAAGCTCTCCAGGACAACAGCAAATCTGGGGCTCTGTGCTTTCTTTCGTTCTGAACAAGTGTTACTGTTTTCTGCACAAAAGCGATTCTGCGAAGCAATGTGAACACTTGTGCTTCCCAGGCACAGAGAAGGTGCTAGCAGGGAATTCTCTGCCTGCCTTTCCCCAGTGCTCTGCAAGCTCTCCAGGACAACATAAAATCTGGGGCTCTGTGCTTTCTTTCGTTCTGAACAAGTGTTACTGTTTTCTGCACAAAAGCGATTCTGCGAAGCAATGTGAACACTTGTGCTTCCCAGGCACAGAGAAGGTGCTAGCAGGGAATTCTCTGCCTGCCTTTCCCCAGTGCTCTGCAAGCTCTCCAGGACAACATAAAATCTGGGGCTCTGTGCTTTCTTTCGTTCTGAACAAGTGTTACTGTTTTCTGCACAAAAGCGATTCTGCGAAGCAATGTGAACACTTGTGCTTCCCAGGCACAGAGAAGGTGCTAGCAGGGAATTCTCTGCCTGCCTTTCCCCAGTGCTCTGCAAGCTCTCCATGACAACAGCAAATCTGGGGCTCTGTGCTTTCTTTCATTCTGAACAAGTGTTACTGGTTTCTGCACAAAAGCTATTCTGCGAAGCAATGTGAACACTTGTGCTTCCCAGGCACAGAGAAGGTGCTAGCAGGGAATTCTCTGCCTGCCTTTCCTCAGTGCTCTGCAAGCTCTCCAGGACAACATAAAATCTGGGGCTCTGTGCTTTCTTTCGTTCTGAACAACTGTTACTGTTTTCTGCACAAAAGTGATTCTGCGAAGCAATGTGAACACTTCTGCTTCCCAGGCACAGAGAAGGTGCTAGCAGGGAATTCTCTGCCTGCCTTTCCCCAGTGCTCTGCAAGCTCTCCAGGACAACAGCAAATCTGGGGCTCTGTGCTTTCTTTCATTCTGAACAAGTGTTACTGTTTTCTGCACAAAAGCGATTCTGCGAAGCAATGTGAACACTTGTGCTTCCCAGGCACAGAGAAGGTGCTAGCAGGGAATTCTCTGCCTGCCTTTCCTCAGTGCTCTGCAATCTCTCCAGGACAACAGCAAATCTGGGGTTCTGTGCTTTCTTTCATTCTGAACAAGTGTTACTGTTTTCTGCACAAAAGCGATTCTGCGAAGCAATGTGAACACTTCTGCTTCCCAGGCACAGAGAAGGTGCTAGCAGGGAATTCTCTGCCTGCCTTTCCCCAGTGCTCTGCAAGCTCTCCAGGACAACAGCAAATCTGGGGCTCTGTGCTTTCTTTCGTTCTGAACAAGTGTTACTGTTTTCTGCACAAAAGCGATTCTGCGAAGCAATGTGAACACTTGTGCTTCCCAGGCACAGAGAAGGTGCTAGCAGGGAATTCTCTGCCTGCCTTTCCCCAGTGCTCTGCAAGCTCTCCAGGACAACATAAAATCTGGGGCTCTGTGCTTTCTTTCGTTCTGAACAAGTGTTACTGTTTTCTGCACAAAAGCGATTCTGCGAAGCAATGTGAACACTTGTGCTTCCCAGGCACAGAGAAGGTGCTAGCAGGGAATTCTCTGCCTGCCTTTCCCCAGTGCTCTGCAAGCTCTCCAGGACAACATAAAATCTGGGGCTCTGTGCTTTCTTTCGTTCTGAACAAGTGTTACTGTTTTCTGCACAAAAGCGATTCTGCGAAGCAATGTGAACACTTCTGCTTCCCAGGCACAGAGAAGGTGCTAGCAGGGAATTCTCTGCCTGCCTTTCCCCAGTGCTCTGCAAGCTCTCCAGGACAACATAAAATCTGGGGCTCTGTGCTTTCTTTCGTTCTGAACAAGTGTTACTGTTTTCTGCACAAAAGCGATTCTGCGAAGCAATGTGAACACTTGTGCTTCCCAGGCACAGAGAAGGTGCTAGCAGGGAATTCTCTGGCTGCCTTTCCCCAGTGCTCTGCAAGCTCTCCAGGACAACATAAAATCTGGGGCTCTGTGCTTTCTTTCGTTCTGAACAAGTGTTACTGTTTTCTGCACAAAAGCGATTCTGCGAAGCAATGTGAACACTTGTGCTTCCCAGGCACAGAGAAGGTGCTAGCAGGGAATTCTCTGCCTGCCTTTCCCCAGTGCTCTGCAAGCTCTCCAGGACAACATAAAATCTGGGGCTCTGTGCTTTCTTTCGTTCTGAACAAGTGTTACTGTTTTCTGCACAAAAGCGATTCTGCGAAGCAATGTGAACACTTCTGCTTCCCAGGCACAGAGAAGGTGCTAGCAGGGAATTCTCTGCCTGCCTTTCCCCAGTGCTCTGCAAGCTCTCCAGGACAACAGCAAATCTGGGGCTCTGTGCTTTCTTTCGTTCTGAACAAGTGTTACTGTTTTCTGCACAAAACCGATTCTGCAAAGCAATGTGAACACTTGTGCTTCCCAGGCACAGAGAAGGTGCTAGCAGGGAATTCTCTGCCTGCCTTTCCCCAGTGCTCTGCAAGCTCTCCAGGACAACATAAAATCTGGGGCTCTGTGCTTTCTTTCGTTCTGAACAAGTGTTACTGTTTTCTGCACAAAAGCGATTCTGCGAAGTAATGTGAACACTTGTGCTTCCCAGGCACAGAGAAGGTGCTAGCAGGGAATTCTCTGCCTGCCTTTCCCCAGTGCTCTGCAAGCTCTCCAGGACAACATAAAATCTGGGGCTCTGTGCTTTCTTTCGTTCTGAACAAGTGTTACTGTTTTCTGCACAAAAGCGATTCTGCGAAGCAATGTGAACACTTGTGCTTCCCAGGCACAGAGAAGGTGCTAGCAGGGAATTCTCTGCCTGCCTTTCCCCAGTGCTCTGCAAGCTCTCCAGGACAACATAAAATCTGGGGCTCTGTGCTTTCTTTCGTTCTGAACAAGTGTTACTGTTTTCTGCACAAAAGCGATTCTGCGAAGCAATGTGAACACTTCTGCTTCCCAGGCACAGAGAAGGTGCTAGCAGGGAATTCTCTGCCTGCCTTTCCCCAGTGCTCTGCAAGCTCTCCATGACAACAGCAAATCTGGGGCTCTGTGCTTTCTTTCATTCTGAACAAGTGTTACTGGTTTCTGCACAAAAGCTATTCTGCGAAGCAATGTGAACACTTGTGCTTCCCAGGCACAGAGAAGGTGCTAGCAGGGAATTCTCTGCCTGCCTTTCCCCAGTGCTCTGCAAGCTCTCCAGGACAACAGCAAATCTGGGGCTCTGTGCTTTCTTTCGTTCTGAACAAGTGTTACTGTTTTCCGCACAAAAGCGATTCTGCGAAGCAATGTGAACAGGCACAGAGAAGGTGCTATCAGGGAATTCTCTGCCTGCCTTTCCTTAGTACTCTGCAAGCTCTCCAGGACAACATAAAATCTGGGGCTCTGTGCTTTCTTTCATTCTGAACAAGTGTTACTGTTTTCTGCACAAAAGCGATTCTGCGAAGCAATGTGAACACTTCTGCTTCCCAGGCACAGAGAAGGTGCTAGCAGGGAATTCTCTGCCTGCCTTTCCTCAGTGCTCTGCAAGCTCTCCAGGACAACAGCAAATCTGGGGTTCTGTGCTTTCTTTCATTCTGAACAAGTGTTACTGTTTTCTGCACAAAAGCGATTCTGCGAAGCAATGTGAACACTTCTGCTTCCCAGGCACAGAGAAGGTGCTAGCAGGGAATTCTCTGCCTGCCTTTCCCCAGTGCTCTGCAAGCTCTCCAGGACAACAGCAAATCTGGGGCTCTGTGCTTTCTTTCGTTCTGAACAAGTGTTACTGTTTTCTGCACAAAAGCGATTCTGCGAAGCAATGTGAACACTTCTGCTTCCCAGGCACAGAGAAGGTGCTAGCAGGGAATTCTCTGCCTGCCTTTCCCCAGTGCTCTGCAAGCTCTCCAGGACAACATAAAATCTGGGGCTCTGTGCTTTCTTTCGTTCTGAACAAGTGTTACTGTTTTCTGCACAAAAGCGATTCTGCGAAGCAATGTGAACACTTGTGCTTCCCAGGCACAGAGAAGGTGCTAGCAGGGAATTCTCTGCCTGCCTTTCCCCAGTGCTCTGCAAGCTCTCCAGGACAACATAAAATCTGGGGCTCTGTGCTTTCTTTCGTTCTGAACAAGTGTTACTGTTTTCTGCACAAAAGCGATTCTGCGAAGCAATGTGAACACTTGTGCTTCCCAGGCACAGAGAAGGTGCTAGCAGGGAATTCTCTGCCTGCCTTTCCCCAGTGCTCTGCAAGCTCTCCAGGACAACAGCAAATCTGGGGCTCTGTGCTTTCTTTCGTTCTGAACAAGTGTTACTGTTTTCTGCACAAAAGCGATTCTGCGAAGCAATGTGAACACTTGTGCTTCCCAGGCACAGAGAAGGTGCTAGCAGGGAATTCTCTGCCTGCCTTTCCCCAGTGCTCTGCAAGCTCTCCAGGACAACATAAAATCTGGGGCTCTGTGCTTTCTTTCGTTCTGAACAAGTGTTACTGTTTTCTGCACAAAAGCGATTCTGCGAAGCAATGTGAACACTTGTGCTTCCCAGGCACAGAGAAGGTGCTAGCAGGGAATTCTCTGCCTGCCTTTCCCCAGTGCTCTGCAAGCTCTCCAGGACAACAGCAAATCTGGGGCTCTGTGCTTTCTTTCGTTCTGAACAAGTGTTACTGTTTTCTGCACAAAACCGATTCTGCAAAGCAATGTGAACACTTCTGCTTCCCAGGCACAGAGAAGGTGCTAGCAGGGAATTCTCTGCCTGCCTTTCCCCAGTGCTCTGCAAGCTCTCCAGGACAACATAAAATCTGGGGCTCTGTGCTTTCTTTCGTTCTGAACAAGTGTTACTGTTTTCTGCACAAAAGCGATTCTGCGAAGCAATGTGAACACTTGTGCTTCCCAGGCACAGAGAAGGTGCTAGCAGGGAATTCTCTGCCTGCCTTTCCCCAGTGCTCTGCAAGCTCTCCAGGACAACAGCAAATCTGGGGCTCTGTGCTTTCTTTCGTTCTGAACAAGTGTTACTGTTTTCTGCACAAAAGCGATTCTGCGAAGCAATGTGAACACTTGTGCTTCCCAGGCACAGAGAAGGTGCTAGCAGGGAATTCTCTGGCTGCCTTTCCCCAGTGCTCTGCAAGCTCTCCAGGACAACATAAAATCTGGGGCTCTGTGCTTTCTTTCGTTCTGAACAAGTGTTACTGTTTTCTGCACAAAAGCGATTCTGCGAAGCAATGTGAACACTTGTGCTTCCCAGGCACAGAGAAGGTGCTAGCAGGGAATTCTCTGCCTGCCTTTCCCCAGTGCTCTGCAAGCTCTCCAGGACAACATAAAATCTGGGGCTCTGTGCTTTCTTTCGTTCTGAACAAGTGTTACTGTTTTCTGCACAAAAGCGATTCTGCGAAGCAATGTGAACACTTGTGCTTCCCAGGCACAGAGAAGGTGCTAGCAGGGAATTCTCTGCCTGCCTTTCCCCAGTGCTCTGCAAGCTCTCCAGGACAACATAAAATCTGGGGCTCTGTGCTTTCTTTCGTTCTGAACAAGTGTTACTGTTTTCTGCACAAAAGCGATTCTGCGAAGCAATGTGAACACTTGTGCTTCCCAGGCACAGAGAAGGTGCTAGCAGGGAATTCTCTGCCTGCCTTTCCCCAGTGCTCTGCAAGCTCTCCAGGACAACAGCAAATCTGGGGCTCTGTGCTTTCTTTCGTTCTGAACAAGTGTTACTGTTTTCTGCACAAAAGCGATTCTGCGAAGCAATGTGAACACTTGTGCTTCCCAGGCACAGAGAAGGTGCTAGCAGGGAATTCTCTGCCTGCCTTTCCCCAGTGCTCTGCAAGCTCTCCAGGACAACATAAAATCTGGGGCTCTGTGCTTTCTTTCGTTCTGAACAAGTGTTACTGTTTTCTGCACAAAAGCGATTCTGCGAAGCAATGTGAACACTTGTGCTTCCCAGGCACAGAGAAGGTGCTAGCAGGGAATTCTCTGCCTGCCTTTCCCCAGTGCTCTGCAAGCTCTCCAGGACAACAGCAAATCTGGGGCTCTGTGCTTTCTTTCGTTCTGAACAAGTGTTACTGTTTTCTGCACAAAAGCGATTCTGCGAAGCAATGTGAACACTTGTGCTTCCCAGGCACAGAGAAGGTGCTAGCAGGGAATTCTCTGCCTGCCTTTCCCCAGTGCTCTGCAAGCTCTCCAGGACAACATAAAATCTGGGGCTCTGTGCTTTCTTTCGTTCTGAACAAGTGTTACTGTTTTCTGCACAAAAGCGATTCTGCGAAGTAATGTGAACACTTGTGCTTCCCAGGCACAGAGAAGGTGCTAGCAGGGAATTCTCTGCCTGCCTTTCCCCAGTGCTCTGCAAGCTCTCCAGGACAACATAAAATCTGGGGCTCTGTGCTTTCTTTCGTTCTGAACAAGTGTTACTGTTTTCTGCACAAAAGCGATTCTGCGAAGCAATGTGAACACTTGTGCTTCCCAGGCACAGAGAAGGTGCTAGCAGGGAATTCTCTGCCTGCCTTTCCCCAGTGCTCTGCAAGCTCTCCAGGACAACATAAAATCTGGGGCTCTGTGCTTTCTTTCGTTCTGAACAAGTGTTACTGTTTTCTGCACAAAAGCGATTCTGCGAAGCAATGTGAACACTTGTGCTTCCCAGGCACAGAGAAGGTGCTAGCAGGGAATTCTCTGCCTGCCTTTCCCCAGTGCTCTGCAAGCTCTCCATGACAACAGCAAATCTGGGGCTCTGTGCTTTCTTTCATTCTGAACAAGTGTTACTGGTTTCTGCACAAAAGCTATTCTGCGAAGCAATGTGAACACTTGTGCTTCCCAGGCACAGAGAAGGTGCTAGCAGGGAATTCTCTGCCTGCCTTTCCCCAGTGCTCTGCAAGCTCTCCAGGACAACATAAAATCTGGGGCTCTGTGCTTTCTTTCGTTCTGAACAACTGTTACTGTTTTCTGCACAAAAGTGATTCTGCGAAGCAATGTGAACACTTCTGCTTCCCAGGCACAGAGAAGGTGCTAGCAGGGAATTCTCTGCCTGCCTTTCCCCAGTGCTCTGCAAGCTCTCCAGGACAACAGCAAATCTGGGGCTCTGTGCTTTCTTTCGTTCTGAACAAGTGTTACTGTTTTCCGCACAAAAGCGATTCTGCGAAGCAATGTGAACAGGCACAGAGAAGGTGCTATCAGGGAATTCTCTGCCTGCCTTTCCTTAGTGCTCTGCAAGCTCTCCAGGACAACATAAAATCTGGGGCTCTGTGCTTTCTTTCGTTCTGAACAAGTGTTACTGTTTTCTGCACAAAAGCGATTCTGCGAAGCAATGTGAACACTTGTGCTTCCCAGGCACAGAGAAGGTGCTAGCAGGGAATTCTCTGGCTGCCTTTCCCCAGTGCTCTGCAAGCTCTCCAGGACAACATAAAATCTGGGGCTCTGTGCTTTCTTTCGTTCTGAACAAGTGTTACTGTTTTCTGCACAAAAGCGATTCTGCGAAGCAATGTGAACACTTGTGCTTCCCAGGCACAGAGAAGGTGCTAGCAGGGAATTCTCTGCCTGCCTTTCCCCAGTGCTCTGCAAGCTCTCCAGGACAACAGCAAATCTGGGGCTCTGTGCTTTCTTTCGTTCTGAACAAGTGTTACTGTTTTCTGCACAAAAGCGATTCTGCGAAGCAATGTGAACACTTGTGCTTCCCAGGCACAGAGAAGGTGCTAGCAGGGAATTCTCTGCCTGCCTTTCCCCAGTGCTCTGCAAGCTCTCCAGGACAACATAAAATCTGGGGCTCTGTGCTTTCTTTCGTTCTGAACAACTGTTACTGTTTTCTGCACAAAAGCGATTCTGCGAAGCAATGTGAACACTTGTGCTTCCCAGGCACAGAGAAGGTGCTATCAGGGAATTCTCTGCCTGCCTTTCCCCAGTGCTCTGCAAGCTCTCCAGGACAACATAAAATCTGGGGCTCTGTGCTTTCTTTCGTTCTGAACAAGTGTTACTGTTTTCTGCACAAAAGCGATTCTGCGAAGCAATGTGAACACTTGTGCTTCCCAGGCACAGAGAAGGTGCTAGCAGGGAATTCTCTGGCTGCCTTTCCCCAGTGCTCTGCAAGCTCTCCAGGACAACATAAAATCTGGGGCTCTGTGCTTTCTTTCGTTCTGAACAAGTGTTACTGTTTTCTGCACAAAAGCGATTCTGCGAAGCAATGTGAACACTTGTGCTTCCCAGGCACAGAGAAGGTGCTAGCAGGGAATTCTCTGCCTGCCTTTCCCCAGTGCTCTGCAAGCTCTCCAGGACAACATAAAATCTGGGGCTCTGTGCTTTCTTTCGTTCTGAACAAGTGTTACTGTTTTCTGCACAAAAGCGATTCTGCGAAGCAATGTGAACACTTGTGCTTCCCAGGCACAGAGAAGGTGCTAGCAGGGAATTCTCTGCCTGCCTTTCCCCAGTGCTCTGCAAGCTCTCCAGGACAACATAAAATCTGGGGCTCTGTGCTTTCTTTCGTTCTGAACAAGTGTTACTGTTTTCTGCACAAAAGCGATTCTGCGAAGCAATGTGAACACTTCTGCTTCCCAGGCACAGAGAAGGTGCTAGCAGGGAATTCTCTGCCTGCCTTTCCCCAGTGCTCTGCAAGCTCTCCAGGACAACATAAAATCTGGGGTTCTGTGCTTTCTTTCGTTCTGAACAAGTGTTACTGTTTTCTGCACAAAAGCGATTCTGCGAAGCAATGTGAACACTTGTGCTTCCCAGGCACAGAGAAGGTGCTAGCAGGGAATTCTCTGCCTGCCTTTCCCCAGTGCTCTGCAAGCTCTCCAGGACAACATAAAATCTGGGGCTCTGTGCTTTCTTTCGTTCTGAACAACTGTTACTGTTTTCTGCACAAAAGCAATTCTGCGAAGCAATGTGAACACTTGTGCTTCCCAGGCACAGAGAAGGTGCTAGCAGGGAATTCTCTGCCTGCCTTTCCCCAGTGCTCTGCAAGCTCTCCATGACAACAGCAAATCTGGGGCTCTGTGCTTTCTTTCATTCTGAACAAGTGTTACTGGTTTCTGCACAAAAGCTATTCTGCGAAGCAATGTGAACACTTGTGCTTCCCAGGCACAGAGAAGGTGCTAGCAGGGAATTCTCTGCCTGCCTTTCCCCAGTGCTCTGCAAGCTCTCCAGGACAACATAAAATCTGGGGCTCTGTGCTTTCTTTCGTTCTGAACAACTGTTACTGTTTTCTGCACAAAAGTGATTCTGCGAAGCAATGTGAACACTTCTGCTTCCCAGGCACAGAGAAGGTGCTAGCAGGGAATTCTCTGCCTGCCTTTCCCCAGTGCTCTGCAAGCTCTCCAGGACAACAGCAAATCTGGGGCTCTGTGCTTTCTTTCGTTCTGAACAAGTGTTACTGTTTTCCGCACAAAAGCGATTCTGCGAATTAATGTGAACACTTCTGCTTCCCAGGCACAGAGAAGGTGCTAGCAGGGAATTCTCTGCCTGCCTTTCCCCAGTGCTCTGCAAGCTCTCCAGGACAACATAAAATCTGGGGCTCTGTGCTTTCTTTCGTTCTGAACAAGTGTTACTGTTTTCTGCACAAAAGCGATTCTGCGAAGCAATGTGAACACTTCTGCTTCCCAGGCACAGAGAAGGTGCTAGCAGGGAATTCTCTGCCTGCCTTTCCCCAGTGCTCTGCAAGCTCTCCAGGACAACAGCAAATCTGGGGCTCTGTGCTTTCTTTCGTTCTGAACAAGTGTTACTGTTTTCTGCACAAAAGCGATTCTGCGAAGCAATGTGAACACTTGTGCTTCCCAGGCACAGAGAAGGTGCTAGCAGGGAATTCTCTGCCTGCCTTTCCCCAGTGCTCTGCAAGCTCTCCAGGACAACATAAAATCTGGGGCTCTGTGCTTTCTTTCGTTCTGAACAAGTGTTACTGTTTTCTGCACAAAAGCGATTCTGCGAAGCAATGTGAACACTTCTGCTTCCCAGGCACAGAGAAGGTGCTAGCAGGGAATTCTCTGCCTGCCTTTCCCCAGTGCTCTGCAAGCTCTCCAGGACAACATAAAATCTGGGGCTCTGTGCTTTCTTTCATTCTGAACAAGTGTTACTGTTTTCTGCACAAAAGCGATTCTGCGAAGCAATGTGAACACTTCTGCTTCCCAGGCACAGAGAAGGTGCTAGCAGGGAATTCTCTGCCTGCCTTTCCTCAGTGCTCTGCAAGCTCTCCAGGACAACAGCAAATCTGGGGTTCTGTGCTTTCTTTCATTCTGAACAAGTGTTACTGTTTTCTGCACAAAAGCGATTCTGCGAAGCAATGTGAACACTTCTGCTTCCCAGGCACAGAGAAGGTGCTAGCAGGGAATTCTCTGCCTGCCTTTCCCCAGTGCTCTGCAAGCTCTCCAGGACAACATAAAATCTGGGGTTCTGTGCTTTCTTTCGTTCTGAACAAGTGTTACTGTTTTCTGCACAAAAGCGATTCTGCGAAGCAATGTGAACACTTGTGCTTCCCAGGCACAGAGAAGGTGCTAGCAGGGAATTCTCTGCCTGCCTTTCCCCAGTGCTCTGCAAGCTCTCCAGGACAACATAAAATCTGGGGCTCTGTGCTTTCTTTCGTTCTGAACAAGTGTTACTGTTTTCTGCACAAAAGCGATTCTGCGAAGCAATGTGAACACTTGTGCTTCCCAGGCACAGAGAAGGTGCTAGCAGGGAATTCTCTGCCTGCCTTTCCCCAGTGCTCTGCAAGCTCTCCAGGACAACAGCAAATCTGGGGCTCTGTGCTTTCTTTCGTTCTGAACAAGTGTTACTGTTTTCTGCACAAAAGCGATTCTGCGAAGCAATGTGAACACTTCTGCTTCCCAGGCACAGAGAAGGTGCTAGCAGGGAATTCTCTGCCTGCCTTTCCCCAGTGCTCTGCAAGCTCTCCAGGACAACATAAAATCTGGGGCTCTGTGCTTTCTTTCGTTCTGAACAACTGTTACTGTTTTCTGCACAAAAGCGATTCTGCGAAGCAATGTGAACACTTGTGCTTCCCAGGCACAGAGAAGGTGCTATCAGGGAATTCTCTGCCTGCCTTTCCCCAGTGCTCTGCAAGCTCTCCAGGACAACATAAAATCTGGGGCTCTGTGCTTTCTTTCGTTCTGAACAAGTGTTACTGTTTTCTGCACAAAAGCGATTCTGCGAAGCAATGTGAACACTTGTGCTTCCCAGGCACAGAGAAGGTGCTAGCAGGGAATTCTCTGGCTGCCTTTCCCCAGTGCTCTGCAAGCTCTCCAGGACAACATAAAATCTGGGGCTCTGTGCTTTCTTTCGTTCTGAACAAGTGTTACTGTTTTCTGCACAAAAGCGATTCTGCGAAGCAATGTGAACACTTGTGCTTCCCAGGCACAGAGAAGGTGCTAGCAGGGAATTCTCTGCCTGCCTTTCCCCAGTGCTCTGCAAGCTCTCCAGGACAACATAAAATCTGGGGCTCTGTGCTTTCTTTCGTTCTGAACAAGTGTTACTGTTTTCTGCACAAAAGCGATTCTGCGAAGCAATGTGAACACTTGTGCTTCCCAGGCACAGAGAAGGTGCTAGCAGGGAATTCTCTGCCTGCCTTTCCCCAGTGCTCTGCAAGCTCTCCAGGACAACATAAAATCTGGGGCTCTGTGCTTTCTTTCGTTCTGAACAAGTGTTACTGTTTTCTGCACAAAAGCGATTCTGCGAAGCAATGTGAACACTTCTGCTTCCCAGGCACAGAGAAGGTGCTAGCAGGGAATTCTCTGCCTGCCTTTCCCCAGTGCTCTGCAAGCTCTCCAGGACAACATAAAATCTGGGGTTCTGTGCTTTCTTTCGTTCTGAACAAGTGTTACTGTTTTCTGCACAAAAGCGATTCTGCGAAGCAATGTGAACACTTGTGCTTCCCAGGCACAGAGAAGGTGCTAGCAGGGAATTCTCTGCCTGCCTTTCCCCAGTGCTCTGCAAGCTCTCCAGGACAACATAAAATCTGGGGCTCTGTGCTTTCTTTCGTTCTGAACAACTGTTACTGTTTTCTGCACAAAAGCGATTCTGCGAAGCAATGTGAACACTTGTGCTTCCCAGGCACAGAGAAGGTGCTAGCAGGGAATTCTCTGCCTGCCTTTCCCCAGTGCTCTGCAAGCTCTCCATGACAACAGCAAATCTGGGGCTCTGTGCTTTCTTTCATTCTGAACAAGTGTTACTGGTTTCTGCACAAAAGCTATTCTGCGAAGCAATGTGAACACTTGTGCTTCCCAGGCACAGAGAAGGTGCTAGCAGGGAATTCTCTGCCTGCCTTTCCCCAGTGCTCTGCAAGCTCTCCAGGACAACATAAAATCTGGGGCTCTGTGCTTTCTTTCGTTCTGAACAACTGTTACTGTTTTCTGCACAAAAGTGATTCTGCGAAGCAATGTGAACACTTCTGCTTCCCAGGCACAGAGAAGGTGCTAGCAGGGAATTCTCTGCCTGCCTTTCCCCAGTGCTCTGCAAGCTCTCCAGGACAACAGCAAATCTGGGGCTCTGTGCTTTCTTTCGTTCTGAACAAGTGTTACTGTTTTCCGCACAAAAGCGATTCTGCGAAGCAATGTGAACAGGCACAGAGAAGGTGCTATCAGGGAATTCTCTGCCTGCCTTTCCTTAGTGCTCTGCAAGCTCTCCAGGACAACATAAAATCTGGGGCTCTGTGCTTTCTTTCGTTCTGAACAATTGTTACTGTTTTCTGCACAAAAGCGATTCTGCGAAGCAATGTGAACACTTCTGCTTCCCAGGCACAGAGAAGGTGCTAGCAGGGAATTCTCTGCCTGCCTTTCCTCAGTGCTCTGCAAGCTCTCCAGGACAACATAAAATCTGGGGCTCTGTGCTTTCTTTCGTTCTGAACAAGTGTTACTGTTTTCTGCACAAAAGCGATTCTGCGAAGCAATGTGAACACTTGTGCTTCCCAGGCACAGAGAAGGTGCTAGCAGGGAATTCTCTGCCTGCCTTTCCCCAGTGCTCTGCAAGCTCTCCAGGACAACATAAAATCTGGGGCTCTGTGCTTTCTTTCGTTCTGAACAAGTGTTACTGTTTTCTGCACAAAAGCGATTCTGCGAAGCAATGTGAACACTTGTGCTTCCCAGGCACAGAGAAGGTGCTAGCAGGGAATTCTCTGCCTGCCTTTCCCCAGTGCTCTGCAAGCTCTCCAGGACAACATAAAATCTGGGGCTCTGTGCTTTCTTTCGTTCTGAACAAGTGTTACTGTTTTCTGCACAAAAGCGATTCTGCGAAGCAATGTGAACACTTGTGCTTCCCAGGCACAGAGAAGGTGCTAGCAGGGAATTCTCTGCCTGCCTTTCCCCAGTGCTCTGCAAGCTCTCCAGGACAACATAAAATCTGGGGCTCTGTGCTTTCTTTCGTTCTGAACAAGTGTTACTGTTTTCTGCACAAAAGCGATTCTGCGAAGCAATGTGAACACTTGTGCTTCCCAGGCACAGAGAAGGTGCTAGCAGGGAATTCTCTGCCTGCCTTTCCCCAGTGCTCTGCAAGCTCTCCAGGACAACATAAAATCTGGGGCTCTGTGCTTTCTTTCGTTCTGAACAAGTGTTACTGTTTTCTGCACAAAAGCGATTCTGCGAAGCAATGTGAACACTTGTGCTTCCCAGGCACAGAGAAGGTGCTAGCAGGGAATTCTCTGCCTGCCTTTCCCCAGTGCTCTGCAAGCTCTCCAGGACAACATAAAATCTGGGGCTCTGTGCTTTCTTTCGTTCTGAACAACTGTTACTGTTTTCTGCACAAAAGCGATTCTGCGAAGCAATGTGAACACTTGTGCTTCCCAGGCACAGAGAAGGTGCTAGCAGGGAATTCTCTGCCTGCCTTTCCCCAGTGCTCTGCAAGCTCTCCATGACAACAGCAAATCTGGGGCTCTGTGCTTTCTTTCATTCTGAACAAGTGTTACTGGTTTCTGCACAAAAGCTATTCTGCGAAGCAATGTGAACACTTGTGCTTCCCAGGCACAGAGAAGGTGCTAGCAGGGAATTCTCTGCCTGCCTTTCCCCAGTGCTCTGCAAGCTCTCCAGGACAACATAAAATCTGGGGCTCTGTGCTTTCTTTCGTTCTGAACAACTGTTACTGTTTTCTGCACAAAAGTGATTCTGCGAAGCAATGTGAACACTTCTGCTTCCCAGGCACAGAGAAGGTGCTAGCAGGGAATTCTCTGCCTGCCTTTCCCCAGTGCTCTGCAAGCTCTCCAGGACAACAGCAAATCTGGGGCTCTGTGCTTTCTTTCGTTCTGAACAAGTGTTACTGTTTTCCGCACAAAAGCGATTCTGCGAAGCAATGTGAACAGGCACAGAGAAGGTGCTATCAGGGAATTCTCTGCCTGCCTTTCCTTAGTGCTCTGCAAGCTCTCCAGGACAACATAAAATCTGGGGCTCTGTGCTTTCTTTCGTTCTGAACAATTGTTACTGTTTTCTGCACAAAAGCGATTCTGCGAAGCAATGTGAACACTTCTGCTTCCCAGGCACAGAGAAGGTGCTAGCAGGGAATTCTCTGCCTGCCTTTCCTCAGTGCTCTGCAAGCTCTCCAGGACAACATAAAATCTGGGGCTCTGTGCTTTCTTTCGTTCTGAACAAGTGTTACTGTTTTCTGCACAAAAGCGATTCTGCGAAGCAATGTGAACACTTGTGCTTCCCAGGCACAGAGAAGGTGCTAGCAGGGAATTCTCTGCCTGCCTTTCCCCAGTGCTCTGCAAGCTCTCCAGGACAACATAAAATCTGGGGCTCTGTGCTTTCTTTCGTTCTGAACAAGTGTTACTGTTTTCTGCACAAAAGCGATTCTGCGAAGCAATGTGAACACTTGTGCTTCCCAGGCACAGAGAAGGTGCTAGCAGGGAATTCTCTGCCTGCCTTTCCCCAGTGCTCTGCAAGCTCTCCAGGACAACATAAAATCTGGGGCTCTGTGCTTTCTTTCGTTCTGAACAAGTGTTACTGTTTTCTGCACAAAAGCGATTCTGCGAAGCAATGTGAACACTTGTGCTTCCCAGGCACAGAGAAGGTGCTAGCAGGGAATTCTCTGCCTGCCTTTCCCCAGTGCTCTGCAAGCTCTCCAGGACAACATAAAATCTGGGGCTCTGTGCTTTCTTTCGTTCTGAACAAGTGTTACTGTTTTCTGCACAAAAGCGATTCTGCGAAGCAATGTGAACACTTGTGCTTCCCAGGCACAGAGAAGGTGCTAGCAGGGAATTCTCTGCCTGCCTTTCCCCAGTGCTCTGCAAGCTCTCCAGGACAACGTAAAATCTGGGGCTCTGTGCTTTCTTTCGTTCTGAACAAGTGTTACTGTTTTCTGCACAAAAGCGATTCTGCGAAGCAATGTGAACACTTGTGCTTCCCAGGCACAGAGAAGGTGCTAGCAGGGAATTCTCTGCCTGCCTTTCCCCAGTGCTCTGCAAGCTCTCCAGGACAACATAAAATCTGGGGCTCTGTGCTTTCTTTCGTTCTGAACAAGTGTTACTGTTTTCTGCACAAAAGCGATTCTGCGAAGCAATGTGAACACTTGTGCTTCCCAGGCACAGAGAAGGTGCTAGCAGGGAATTCTCTGCCTGCCTTTCCCCAGTGCTCTGCAAGCTCTCCAGGACAACATAAAATCTGGGGCTCTGTGCTTTCTTTCGTTCTGAACAAGTGTTACTGTTTTCTGCACAAAAGCGATTCTGCGAATTAATGTGAACACTTCTGCTTCCCAGGCACAGAGAAGGTGCTAGCAGGGAATTCTCTGCCTGCCTTTCCCCAGTGCTCTGCAAGCTCTCCAGGACAACATAAAATCTGGGGCTCTGTGCTTTCTTTCGTTCTGAACAAGTGTTACTGTTTTCTGCACAAAAGCGATTCTGCGAAGCAATGTGAACACTTCTGCTTCCCAGGCACAGAGAAGGTGCTAGCAGGGAATTCTCTGCCTGCCTTTCCCCAGTGCTCTGCAAGCTCTCCAGGACAACAGCAAATCTGGGGCTCTGTGCTTTCTTTCGTTCTGAACAAGTGTTACTGTTTTCTGCACAAAAGCGATTCTGCGAAGCAATGTGAACACTTGTGCTTCCCAGGCACAGAGAAGGTGCTAGCAGGGAATTCTCTGCCTGCCTTTCCCCAGTGCTCTGCAAGCTCTCCAGGACAACATAAAATCTGGGGCTCTGTGCTTTCTTTCGTTCTGAACAAGTGTTACTGTTTTCTGCACAAAAGCGATTCTGCGAAGCAATGTGAACACTTCTGCTTCCCAGGCACAGAGAAGGTGCTAGCAGGGAATTCTCTGCCTGCCTTTCCCCAGTGCTCTGCAAGCTCTCCAGGACAACATAAAATCTGGGGCTCTGTGCTTTCTTTCATTCTGAACAAGTGTTACTGTTTTCTGCACAAAAGCGATTCTGCGAAGCAATGTGAACACTTCTGCTTCCCAGGCACAGAGAAGGTGCTAGCAGGGAATTCTCTGCCTGCCTTTCCTCAGTGCTCTGCAAGCTCTCCAGGACAACAGCAAATCTGGGGTTCTGTGCTTTCTTTCATTCTGAACAAGTGTTACTGTTTTCTGCACAAAAGCGATTCTGCGAAGCAATGTGAACACTTCTGCTTCCCAGGCACAGAGAAGGTGCTAGCAGGGAATTCTCTGCCTGCCTTTCCCCAGTGCTCTGCAAGCTCTCCAGGACAACATAAAATCTGGGGTTCTGTGCTTTCTTTCGTTCTGAACAAGTGTTACTGTTTTCTGCACAAAAGCGATTCTGCGAAGCAATGTGAACACTTGTGCTTCCCAGGCACAGAGAAGGTGCTAGCAGGGAATTCTCTGCCTGCCTTTCCCCAGTGCTCTGCAAGCTCTCCAGGACAACATAAAATCTGGGGCTCTGTGCTTTCTTTCGTTCTGAACAACTGTTACTGTTTTCTGCACAAAAGCGATTCTGCGAAGCAATGTGAACACTTGTGCTTCCCAGGCACAGAGAAGGTGCTAGCAGGGAATTCTCTGCCTGCCTTTCCCCAGTGCTCTGCAAGCTCTCCATGACAACAGCAAATCTGGGGCTCTGTGCTTTCTTTCATTCTGAACAAGTGTTACTGGTTTCTGCACAAAAGCTATTCTGCGAAGCAATGTGAACACTTGTGCTTCCCAGGCACAGAGAAGGTGCTAGCAGGGAATTCTCTGCCTGCCTTTCCCCAGTGCTCTGCAAGCTCTCCAGGACAACATAAAATCTGGGGCTCTGTGCTTTCTTTCGTTCTGAACAACTGTTACTGTTTTCTGCACAAAAGTGATTCTGCGAAGCAATGTGAACACTTGTGCTTCCCAGGCACAGAGAAGGTGCTAGCAGGGAATTCTCTGCCTGCCTTTCCCCAGTGCTCTGCAAGCTCTCCAGGACAACAGCAAATCTGGGGCTCTGTGCTTTCTTTCGTTCTGAACAAGTGTTACTGTTTTCCGCACAAAAGCGATTCTGCGAAGCAATGTGAACAGGCACAGAGAAGGTGCTATCAGGGAATTCTCTGCCTGCCTTTCCTTAGTGCTCTGCAAGCTCTCCAGGACAACATAAAATCTGGGGCTCTGTGCTTTCTTTCGTTCTGAACAAGTGTTACTGTTTTCTGCACAAAAGCGATTCTGCGAAGCAATGTGAACACTTCTGCTTCCCAGGCACAGAGAAGGTGCTAGCAGGGAATTCTCTGCCTGCCTTTCCTCAGTGCTCTGCAAGCTCTCCAGGACAACAGCAAATCTGGGGTTCTGTGCTTTCTTTCATTCTGAACAAGTGTTACTGTTTTCTGCACAAAAGCGATTCTGCGAAGCAATGTGAACACTTCTGCTTCCCAGGCACAGAGAAGGTGCTAGCAGGGAATTCTCTGCCTGCCTTTCCCCAGTGCTCTGCAAGCTCTCCAGGACAACAGCAAATCTGGGGCTCTGTGCTTTCTTTCGTTCTGAACAAGTGTTACTGTTTTCTGCACAAAAGCGATTCTGCGAAGCAATGTGAACACTTGTGCTTCCCAGGCACAGAGAAGGTGCTAGCAGGGAATTCTCTGCCTGCCTTTCCCCAGTGCTCTGCAAGCTCTCCAGGACAACATAAAATCTGGGGCTCTGTGCTTTCTTTCGTTCTGAACAACTGTTACTGTTTTCTGCACAAAAGCGATTCTGCGAAGCAATGTGAACACTTGTGCTTCCCAGGCACAGAGAAGGTGCTATCAGGGAATTCTCTGCCTGCCTTTCCCCAGTGCTCTGCAAGCTCTCCAGGACAACATAAAATCTGGGGCTCTGTGCTTTCTTTCGTTCTGAACAAGTGTTACTGTTTTCTGCACAAAAGCGATTCTGCAAAGCAATGTGAACACTTCTGCTTCCCAGGCACAGAGAAGGTGCTAGCAGGGAATTCTCTGGCTGCCTTTCCCCAGTGCTCTGCAAGCTCTCCAGGACAACATAAAATCTGGGGCTCTGTGCTTTCTTTCGTTCTGAACAAGTGTTACTGTTTTCTGCACAAAAGCGATTCTGCGAAGCAATGTGAACACTTGTGCTTCCCAGGCACAGAGAAGGTGCTAGCAGGGAATTCTCTGCCTGCCTTTCCCCAGTGCTCTGCAAGCTCTCCAGGACAACATAAAATCTGGGGCTCTGTGCTTTCTTTCGTTCTGAACAAGTGTTACTGTTTTCTGCACAAAAGCGATTCTGCGAAGCAATGTGAACACTTGTGCTTCCCAGGCACAGAGAAGGTGCTAGCAGGGAATTCTCTGCCTGCCTTTCCCCAGTGCTCTGCAAGCTCTCCAGGACAACATAAAATCTGGGGCTCTGTGCTTTCTTTCGTTCTGAACAAGTGTTACTGTTTTCTGCACAAAAGCGATTCTGCGAAGCAATGTGAACACTTGTGCTTCCCAGGCACAGAGAAGGTGCTAGCAGGGAATTCTCTGCCTGCCTTTCCCCAGTGCTCTGCAAGCTCTCCAGGACAACATAAAATCTGGGGCTCTGTGCTTTCTTTCGTTCTGAACAAGTGTTACTGTTTTCTGCACAAAAGCGATTCTGCGAATTAATGTGAACACTTCTGCTTCCCAGGCACAGAGAAGGTGCTAGCAGGGAATTCTCTGCCTGCCTTTCCCCAGTGCTCTGCAAGCTCTCCAGGACAACATAAAATCTGGGGCTCTGTGCTTTCTTTCGTTCTGAACAAGTGTTACTGTTTTCTGCACAAAAGCGATTCTGCGAAGCAATGTGAACACTTCTGCTTCCCAGGCACAGAGAAGGTGCTAGCAGGGAATTCTCTGCCTGCCTTTCCCCAGTGCTCTGCAAGCTCTCCAGGACAACAGCAAATCTGGGGCTCTGTGCTTTCTTTCGTTCTGAACAAGTGTTACTGTTTTCTGCACAAAAGCGATTCTGCGAAGCAATGTGAACACTTGTGCTTCCCAGGCACAGAGAAGGTGCTAGCAGGGAATTCTCTGCCTGCCTTTCCCCAGTGCTCTGCAAGCTCTCCAGGACAACATAAAATCTGGGGCTCTGTGCTTTCTTTCGTTCTGAACAAGTGTTACTGTTTTCTGCACAAAAGCGATTCTGCGAAGCAATGTGAACACTTCTGCTTCCCAGGCACAGAGAAGGTGCTAGCAGGGAATTCTCTGCCTGCCTTTCCCCAGTGCTCTGCAAGCTCTCCAGGACAACATAAAATCTGGGGCTCTGTGCTTTCTTTCATTCTGAACAAGTGTTACTGTTTTCTGCACAAAAGCGATTCTGCGAAGCAATGTGAACACTTCTGCTTCCCAGGCACAGAGAAGGTGCTAGCAGGGAATTCTCTGCCTGCCTTTCCTCAGTGCTCTGCAAGCTCTCCAGGACAACAGCAAATCTGGGGTTCTGTGCTTTCTTTCATTCTGAACAAGTGTTACTGTTTTCTGCACAAAAGCGATTCTGCGAAGCAATGTGAACACTTCTGCTTCCCAGGCACAGAGAAGGTGCTAGCAGGGAATTCTCTGCCTGCCTTTCCCCAGTGCTCTGCAAGCTCTCCAGGACAACATAAAATCTGGGGTTCTGTGCTTTCTTTCGTTCTGAACAAGTGTTACTGTTTTCTGCACAAAAGCGATTCTGCGAAGCAATGTGAACACTTGTGCTTCCCAGGCACAGAGAAGGTGCTAGCAGGGAATTCTCTGCCTGCCTTTCCCCAGTGCTCTGCAAGCTCTCCAGGACAACATAAAATCTGGGGCTCTGTGCTTTCTTTCGTTCTGAACAACTGTTACTGTTTTCTGCACAAAAGCGATTCTGCGAAGCAATGTGAACACTTGTGCTTCCCAGGCACAGAGAAGGTGCTAGCAGGGAATTCTCTGCCTGCCTTTCCCCAGTGCTCTGCAAGCTCTCCATGACAACAGCAAATCTGGGGCTCTGTGCTTTCTTTCATTCTGAACAAGTGTTACTGGTTTCTGCACAAAAGCTATTCTGCGAAGCAATGTGAACACTTGTGCTTCCCAGGCACAGAGAAGGTGCTAGCAGGGAATTCTCTGCCTGCCTTTCCCCAGTGCTCTGCAAGCTCTCCAGGACAACATAAAATCTGGGGCTCTGTGCTTTCTTTCGTTCTGAACAACTGTTACTGTTTTCTGCACAAAAGTGATTCTGCGAAGCAATGTGAACACTTGTGCTTCCCAGGCACAGAGAAGGTGCTAGCAGGGAATTCTCTGCCTGCCTTTCCCCAGTGCTCTGCAAGCTCTCCAGGACAACAGCAAATCTGGGGCTCTGTGCTTTCTTTCGTTCTGAACAAGTGTTACTGTTTTCCGCACAAAAGCGATTCTGCGAAGCAATGTGAACAGGCACAGAGAAGGTGCTATCAGGGAATTCTCTGCCTGCCTTTCCTTAGTGCTCTGCAAGCTCTCCAGGACAACATAAAATCTGGGGCTCTGTGCTTTCTTTCGTTCTGAACAAGTGTTACTGTTTTCTGCACAAAAGCGATTCTGCGAAGCAATGTGAACACTTCTGCTTCCCAGGCACAGAGAAGGTGCTAGCAGGGAATTCTCTGCCTGCCTTTCCTCAGTGCTCTGCAAGCTCTCCAGGACAACAGCAAATCTGGGGTTCTGTGCTTTCTTTCATTCTGAACAAGTGTTACTGTTTTCTGCACAAAAGCGATTCTGCGAAGCAATGTGAACACTTCTGCTTCCCAGGCACAGAGAAGGTGCTAGCAGGGAATTCTCTGCCTGCCTTTCCCCAGTGCTCTGCAAGCTCTCCAGGACAACAGCAAATCTGGGGCTCTGTGCTTTCTTTCGTTCTGAACAAGTGTTACTGTTTTCTGCACAAAAGCGATTCTGCGAAGCAATGTGAACACTTGTGCTTCCCAGGCACAGAGAAGGTGCTAGCAGGGAATTCTCTGCCTGCCTTTCCCCAGTGCTCTGCAAGCTCTCCAGGACAACATAAAATCTGGGGCTCTGTGCTTTCTTTCGTTCTGAACAACTGTTACTGTTTTCTGCACAAAAGCGATTCTGCGAAGCAATGTGAACACTTGTGCTTCCCAGGCACAGAGAAGGTGCTATCAGGGAATTCTCTGCCTGCCTTTCCCCAGTGCTCTGCAAGCTCTCCAGGACAACATAAAATCTGGGGCTCTGTGCTTTCTTTCGTTCTGAACAAGTGTTACTGTTTTCTGCACAAAAGCGATTCTGCAAAGCAATGTGAACACTTCTGCTTCCCAGGCACAGAGAAGGTGCTAGCAGGGAATTCTCTGGCTGCCTTTCCCCAGTGCTCTGCAAGCTCTCCAGGACAACATAAAATCTGGGGCTCTGTGCTTTCTTTCGTTCTGAACAAGTGTTACTGTTTTCTGCACAAAAGCGATTCTGCGAAGCAATGTGAACACTTCTGCTTCCCAGGCACAGAGAAGGTGCTAGCAGGGAATTCTCTGCCTGCCTTTCCCCAGTGCTCTGCAAGCTCTCCAGGACAACATAAAATCTGGGGCTCTGTGCTTTCTTTCGTTCTGAACAAGTGTTACTGTTTTCTGCACAAAAGCGATTCTGCGAAGCAATGTGAACACTTGTGCTTCCCAGGCACAGAGAAGGTGCTAGCAGGGAATTCTCTGCCTGCCTTTCCCCAGTGCTCTGCAAGCTCTCCAGGACAACATAAAATCTGGGGCTCTGTGCTTTCTTTCGTTCTGAACAAGTGCTACTGTTTTCTGCACAAAAGCGATTCTGCGAAGCAATGTGAACACTTGTGCTTCCCAGGCACAGAGAAGGTGCTAGCAGGGAATTCTCTGCCTGCCTTTCCCCAGTGCTCTGCAAGCTCTCCAGGACAACATAAAATCTGGGGCTCTGTGCTTTCTTTCGTTCTGAACAAGTGTTACTGTTTTCTGCACAAAAGCGATTCTGCGAATTAATGTGAACACTTCTGCTTCCCAGGCACAGAGAAGGTGCTAGCAGGGAATTCTCTGCCTGCCTTTCCCCAGTGCTCTGCAAGCTCTCCAGGACAACATAAAATCTGGGGCTCTGTGCTTTCTTTCGTTCTGAACAAGTGTTACTGTTTTCTGCACAAAAGCGATTCTGCGAAGCAATGTGAACACTTCTGCTTCCCAGGCACAGAGAAGGTGCTAGCAGGGAATTCTCTGCCTGCCTTTCCCCAGTGCTCTGCAAGCTCTCCAGGACAACAGCAAATCTGGGGCTCTGTGCTTTCTTTCGTTCTGAACAAGTGTTACTGTTTTCTGCACAAAAGCGATTCTGCGAAGCAATGTGAACACTTGTGCTTCCCAGGCACAGAGAAGGTGCTAGCAGGGAATTCTCTGCCTGCCTTTCCCCAGTGCTCTGCAAGCTCTCCAGGACAACATAAAATCTGGGGCTCTGTGCTTTCTTTCGTTCTGAACAAGTGTTACTGTTTTCTGCACAAAAGCGATTCTGCGAAGCAATGTGAACACTTCTGCTTCCCAGGCACAGAGAAGGTGCTAGCAGGGAATTCTCTGCCTGCCTTTCCCCAGTGCTCTGCAAGCTCTCCAGGACAACATAAAATCTGGGGCTCTGTGCTTTCTTTCATTCTGAACAAGTGTTACTGGTTTCTGCACAAAAGCGATTCTGCGAAGCAATGTGAACACTTCTGCTTCCCAGGCACAGAGAAGGTGCTAGCAGGGAATTCTCTGCCTGCCTTTCCTCAGTGCTCTGCAAGCTCTCCAGGACAACAGCAAATCTGGGGTTCTGTGCTTTCTTTCATTCTGAACAAGTGTTACTGTTTTCTGCACAAAAGCGATTCTGCGAAGCAATGTGAACACTTCTGCTTCCCAGGCACAGAGAAGGTGCTAGCAGGGAATTCTCTGCCTGCCTTTCCCCAGTGCTCTGCAAGCTCTCCAGGACAACATAAAATCTGGGGTTCTGTGCTTTCTTTCGTTCTGAACAAGTGTTACTGTTTTCTGCACAAAAGCGATTCTGCGAAGCAATGTGAACACTTGTGCTTCCCAGGCACAGAGAAGGTGCTAGCAGGGAATTCTCTGCCTGCCTTTCCCCAGTGCTCTGCAAGCTCTCCAGGACAACATAAAATCTGGGGCTCTGTGCTTTCTTTCGTTCTGAACAACTGTTACTGTTTTCTGCACAAAAGCGATTCTGCGAAGCAATGTGAACACTTCTGCTTCCCAGGCACAGAGAAGGTGCTAGCAGGGAATTCTCTGCCTGCCTTTCCCCAGTGCTCTGCAAGCTCTCCAGGACAACATAAAATCTGGGGCTCTGTGCTTTCTTTCGTTCTGAACAAGTGTTACTGTTTTCTGCACAAAACCGATTCTGCAAAGCAATGTGAACACTTGTGCTTCCCAGGCACAGAGAAGGTGCTAGCAGGGAATTCTCTGCCTGCCTTTCCCCAGTGCTCTGCAAGCTCTCCAGGACAACAGCAAATCTGGGGCTCTGTGCTTTCTTTCGTTCTGAACAAGTGTTACTGTTTTCTGCACAAAAGCGATTCTGCGAAGCAATGTGAACAGGCACAGAGAAGGTGCTATCAGGGAATTCTCTGCCTGCCTTTCCTTAGTGCTCTGCAAGCTCTCCAGGACAACATAAAATCTGGGGTTCTGTGCTTTCTTTCATTCTGAACAAGTGTTACTGTTTTCTGCACAAAAGCGATTCTGCGAAGCAATGTGAACACTTCTGCTTCCCAGGCACAGAGAAGGTGCTATCAGGGAATTCTCTGCCTGCCTTTCCTCAGTGCTCTGCAAGCTCTCCAGGACAACATAAAATCTGGGGTTCTGTGCTTTCTTTCATTCTGAACAAGTGTTACTGTTTTCTGCACAAAAGCGATTCTGCGAAGCAATGTGAACACTTGTGCTTCCCAGGCACAGAGAAGGTGCTAGCAGGGAATTCTCTGCCTGCCTTTCCCCAGTGCTCTGCAAGCTCTCCAGGACAACATAAAATCTGGGGCTCTGTGCTTTCTTTCGTTCTGAACAAGTGTTACTGTTTTCTGCACAAAAGCGATTCTGCGAAGCAATGTGAACACTTCTGCTTCCCAGGCACAGAGAAGGTGCTAGCAGGGAATTCTCTGCCTGCCTTTCCCCAGTGCTCTGCAAGCTCTCCAGGACAACATAAAATCTGGGGCTCTGTGCTTTCTTTCGTTCTGAACAAGTGTTACTGTTTTCTGCACAAAAGCGATTCTGCGAAGCAATGTGAACACTTGTGCTTCCCAGGCACAGAGAAGGTGCTAGCAGGGAATTCTCTGCCTGCCTTTCCCCAGTGCTCTGCAAGCTCTCCAGGACAACATAAAATCTGGGGCTCTGTGCTTTCTTTCGTTCTGAACAAGTGTTACTGTTTTCTGCACAAAAGCGATTCTGCGAAGCAATGTGAACACTTGTGCTTCCCAGGCACAGAGAAGGTGCTAGCAGGGAATTCTCTGCCTGCCTTTCCCCAGTGCTCTGCAAGCTCTCCAGGACAACATAAAATCTGGGGCTCTGTGCTTTCTTTCGTTCTGAACAAGTGTTACTGTTTTCTGCACAAAAGCGATTCTGCGAAGCAATGTGAACACTTGTGCTTCCCAGGCACAGAGAAGGTGCTAGCAGGGAATTCTCTGCCTGCCTTTCCCCAGTGCTCTGCAAGCTCTCCAGGACAACATAAAATCTGGGGCTCTGTGCTTTCTTTCGTTCTGAACAAGTGTTACTGTTTTCTGCACAAAAGCGATTCTGCGAAGCAATGTGAACACTTGTGCTTCCCAGGCACAGAGAAGGTGCTAGCAGGGAATTCTCTGCCTGCCTTTCCCCAGTGCTCTGCAAGCTCTCCAAGACAACAGCAAATCTGGGGCTCTGTGCTTTCTTTCGTTCTGAACAAGTGTTACTGTTTTCTGCACAAAAGCGATTCTGCGAAGCAATGTGAACACTTGTGCTTCCCAGGCACAGAGAAGGTGCTAGCAGGGAATTCTCTGCCTGCCTTTCCCCAGTGCTCTGCAAGCTCTCCAGGACAACATAAAATCTGGGGCTCTGTGCTTTCTTTCGTTCTGAACAAGTGTTACTGTTTTCTGCACAAAAGCGATTCTGCGAAGTAATGTGAACACTTGTGCTTCCCAGGCACAGAGAAGGTGCTAGCAGGGAATTCTCTGCCTGCCTTTCCCCAGTGCTCTGCAAGCTCTCCATGACAACAGCAAATCTGGGGCTCTGTGCTTTCTTTCATTCTGAACAAGTGTTACTTGTTTCTGCACAAAAGCTATTCTGCGAAGCAATGTGAACAGGCACAGAGAAGGTGCTAGCAGGGAATTCTCTGCCTGCCTTTCCCCAGTGCTCTGCAAGCTCTCCAAGACAACAGCAAATCTGGGGCTCTGTGCTTTCTTTCGTTCTGAACAAGTGTTACTGTTTTCTGCACAAAAGCGATTCTGCGAAGCAATGTGAACACTTGTGCTTCCCAGGCACAGAGAAGGTGCTAGCAGGGAATTCTCTGCCTGCCTTTCCCCAGTGCTCTGCAAGCTCTCCAGGACAACATAAAATCTGGGGCTCTGTGCTTTCTTTCGTTCTGAACAAGTGTTACTGTTTTCTGCACAAAAGCGATTCTGCGAAGTAATGTGAACACTTGTGCTTCCCAGGCACAGAGAAGGTGCTAGCAGGGAATTCTCTGCCTGCCTTTCCCCAGTGCTCTGCAAGCTCTCCATGACAACAGCAAATCTGGGGCTCTGTGCTTTCTTTCATTCTGAACAAGTGTTACTGTTTTCTGCACAAAAGCGATTCTGCGAAGCAATGTGAACACTTCTGCTTCCCAGGCACAGAGAAGGTGCTAGCAGGGAATTCTCTGCCTGCCTTTCCTCAGTGCTCTGCAAGCTCTCCAGGACAACAGCAAATCTGGGGTTCTGTGCTTTCTTTCATTCTGAACAAGTGTTACTGTTTTCTGCACAAAAGCGATTCTGCGAAGCAATGTGAACACTTCTGCTTCCCAGGCACAGAGAAGGTGCTAGCAGGGAATTCTCTGCCTGCCTTTCCCCAGTGCTCTGCAAGCTCTCCAGGACAACAGCAAATCTGGGGCTCTGTGCTTTCTTTCGTTCTGAACAAGTGTTACTGTTTTCTGCACAAAAGCGATTCTGCGAAGCAATGTGAACACTTGTGCTTCCCAGGCACAGAGAAGGTGCTAGCAGGGAATTCTCTGCCTGCCTTTCCCCAGTGCTCTGCAAGCTCTCCAGGACAACATAAAATCTGGGGCTCTGTGCTTTCTTTCGTTCTGAACAACTGTTACTGTTTTCTGCACAAAAGCGATTCTGCGAAGCAATGTGAACACTTGTGCTTCCCAGGCACAGAGAAGGTGCTATCAGGGAATTCTCTGCCTGCCTTTCCCCAGTGCTCTGCAAGCTCTCCAGGACAACATAAAATCTGGGGCTCTGTGCTTTCTTTCGTTCTGAACAAGTGTTACTGTTTTCTGCACAAAAGCGATTCTGCGAAGCAATGTGAACACTTCTGCTTCCCAGGCACAGAGAAGGTGCTAGCAGGGAATTCTCTGGCTGCCTTTCCCCAGTGCTCTGCAAGCTCTCCAGGACAACATAAAATCTGGGGCTCTGTGCTTTCTTTCGTTCTGAACAAGTGTTACTGTTTTCTGCACAAAAGCGATTCTGCGAAGCAATGTGAACACTTCTGCTTCCCAGGCACAGAGAAGGTGCTAGCAGGGAATTCTCTGCCTGCCTTTCCCCAGTGCTCTGCAAGCTCTCCAGGACAACATAAAATCTGGGGCTCTGTGCTTTCTTTCGTTCTGAACAAGTGTTACTGTTTTCTGCACAAAAGCGATTCTGCGAAGCAATGTGAACACTTGTGCTTCCCAGGCACAGAGAAGGTGCTAGCAGGGAATTCTCTGCCTGCCTTTCCCCAGTGCTCTGCAAGCTCTCCAGGACAACATAAAATCTGGGGCTCTGTGCTTTCTTTCGTTCTGAACAAGTGCTACTGTTTTCTGCACAAAAGCGATTCTGCGAAGCAATGTGAACACTTGTGCTTCCCAGGCACAGAGAAGGTGCTAGCAGGGAATTCTCTGCCTGCCTTTCCCCAGTGCTCTGCAAGCTCTCCAGGACAACATAAAATCTGGGGCTCTGTGCTTTCTTTCGTTCTGAACAAGTGTTACTGTTTTCTGCACAAAAGCGATTCTGCGAAGCAATGTGAACACTTGTGCTTCCCAGGCACAGAGAAGGTGCTAGCAGGGAATTCTCTGCCTGCCTTTCCCCAGTGCTCTGCAAGCTCTCCAGGACAACATAAAATCTGGGGCTCTGTGCTTTCTTTCGTTCTGAACAAGTGTTACTGTTTTCTGCACAAAAGCGATTCTGCGAAGCAATGTGAACACTTCTGCTTCCCAGGCACAGAGAAGGTGCTAGCAGGGAATTCTCTGCCTGCCTTTCCCCAGTGCTCTGCAAGCTCTCCAGGACAACAGCAAATCTGGGGCTCTGTGCTTTCTTTCGTTCTGAACAAGTGTTACTGTTTTCTGCACAAAAGCGATTCTGCGAAGCAATGTGAACACTTGTGCTTCCCAGGCACAGAGAAGGTGCTAGCAGGGAATTCTCTGCCTGCCTTTCCCCAGTGCTCTGCAAGCTCTCCAGGACAACATAAAATCTGGGGCTCTGTGCTTTCTTTCGTTCTGAACAAGTGTTACTGTTTTCTGCACAAAAGCGATTCTGCGAAGCAATGTGAACACTTCTGCTTCCCAGGCACAGAGAAGGTGCTAGCAGGGAATTCTCTGCCTGCCTTTCCCCAGTGCTCTGCAAGCTCTCCAGGACAACATAAAATCTGGGGCTCTGTGCTTTCTTTCATTCTGAACAAGTGTTACTGTTTTCTGCACAAAAGCGATTCTGCGAAGCAATGTGAACACTTCTGCTTCCCAGGCACAGAGAAGGTGCTAGCAGGGAATTCTCTGCCTGCCTTTCCTCAGTGCTCTGCAAGCTCTCCAGGACAACAGCAAATCTGGGGTTCTGTGCTTTCTTTCATTCTGAACAAGTGTTACTGTTTTCTGCACAAAAGCGATTCTGCGAAGCAATGTGAACACTTCTGCTTCCCAGGCACAGAGAAGGTGCTAGCAGGGAATTCTCTGCCTGCCTTTCCCCAGTGCTCTGCAAGCTCTCCAGGACAACATAAAATCTGGGGTTCTGTGCTTTCTTTCGTTCTGAACAAGTGTTACTGTTTTCTGCACAAAAGCGATTCTGCGAAGCAATGTGAACACTTGTGCTTCCCAGGCACAGAGAAGGTGCTAGCAGGGAATTCTCTGCCTGCCTTTCCCCAGTGCTCTGCAAGCTCTCCAGGACAACATAAAATCTGGGGCTCTGTGCTTTCTTTCGTTCTGAACAACTGTTACTGTTTTCTGCACAAAAGCGATTCTGCGAAGCAATGTGAACACTTCTGCTTCCCAGGCACAGAGAAGGTGCTAGCAGGGAATTCTCTGCCTGCCTTTCCCCAGTGCTCTGCAAGCTCTCCAGGACAACATAAAATCTGGGGCTCTGTGCTTTCTTTCGTTCTGAACAAGTGTTACTGTTTTCTGCACAAAACCGATTCTGCAAAGCAATGTGAACACTTGTGCTTCCCAGGCACAGAGAAGGTGCTAGCAGGGAATTCTCTGCCTGCCTTTCCCCAGTGCTCTGCAAGCTCTCCAGGACAACAGCAAATCTGGGGCTCTGTGCTTTCTTTCGTTCTGAACAAGTGTTACTGTTTTCTGCACAAAAGCGATTCTGCGAAGCAATGTGAACAGGCACAGAGAAGGTGCTATCAGGGAATTCTCTGCCTGCCTTTCCTTAGTGCTCTGCAAGCTCTCCAGGACAACATAAAATCTGGGGTTCTGTGCTTTCTTTCATTCTGAACAAGTGTTACTGTTTTCTGCACAAAAGCGATTCTGCGAAGCAATGTGAACACTTCTGCTTCCCAGGCACAGAGAAGGTGCTATCAGGGAATTCTCTGCCTGCCTTTCCTCAGTGCTCTGCAAGCTCTCCAGGACAACATAAAATCTGGGGTTCTGTGCTTTCTTTCATTCTGAACAAGTGTTACTGTTTTCTGCACAAAAGCGATTCTGCGAAGCAATGTGAACACTTGTGCTTCCCAGGCACAGAGAAGGTGCTAGCAGGGAATTCTCTGCCTGCCTTTCCCCAGTGCTCTGCAAGCTCTCCAGGACAACATAAAATCTGGGGCTCTGTGCTTTCTTTCGTTCTGAACAAGTGTTACTGTTTTCTGCACAAAAGCGATTCTGCGAAGCAATGTGAACACTTGTGCTTCCCAGGCACAGAGAAGGTGCTAGCAGGGAATTCTCTGCCTGCCTTTCCCCAGTGCTCTGCAAGCTCTCCAGGACAACATAAAATCTGGGGCTCTGTGCTTTCTTTCGTTCTGAACAAGTGTTACTGTTTTCTGCACAAAAGCGATTCTGCGAAGCAATGTGAACACTTGTGCTTCCCAGGCACAGAGAAGGTGCTAGCAGGGAATTCTCTGCCTGCCTTTCCCCAGTGCTCTGCAAGCTCTCCAGGACAACATAAAATCTGGGGCTCTGTGCTTTCTTTCGTTCTGAACAAGTGTTACTGTTTTCTGCACAAAAGCGATTCTGCGAAGCAATGTGAACACTTGTGCTTCCCAGGCACAGAGAAGGTGCTAGCAGGGAATTCTCTGCCTGCCTTTCCCCAGTGCTCTGCAAGCTCTCCAGGACAACATAAAATCTGGGGCTCTGTGCTTTCTTTCGTTCTGAACAAGTGTTACTGTTTTCTGCACAAAAGCGATTCTGCGAAGCAATGTGAACACTTGTGCTTCCCAGGCACAGAGAAGGTGCTAGCAGGGAATTCTCTGCCTGCCTTTCCCCAGTGCTCTGCAAGCTCTCCAGGACAACATAAAATCTGGGGCTCTGTGCTTTCTTTCGTTCTGAACAAGTGTTACTGTTTTCTGCACAAAAGCGATTCTGCGAAGCAATGTGAACACTTCTGCTTCCCAGGCACAGAGAAGGTGCTAGCAGGGAATTCTCTGCCTGCCTTTCCCCAGTGCTCTGCAAGCTCTCCAGGACAACATAAAATCTGGGGCTCTGTGCTTTCTTTCGTTCTGAACAAGTGTTACTGTTTTCTGCACAAAAGCGATTCTGCGAAGTAATGTGAACACTTGTGCTTCCCAGGCACAGAGAAGGTGCTAGCAGGGAATTCTCTGCCTGCCTTTCCCCAGTGCTCTGCAAGCTCTCCATGACAACAGCAAATCTGGGGCTCTGTGCTTTCTTTCATTCTGAACAAGTGTTACTGGTTTCTGCACAAAAGCTATTCTGCGAAGCAATGTGAACAGGCACAGAGAAGGTGCTAGCAGGGAATTCTCTGCCTGCCTTTCCCCAGTGCTCTGCAAGCTCTCCAGGACAACATCAAATCTGGGGCTCTGTGCTTTCTTTCGTTCTGAACAAGTGTTACTGTTTTCTGCACAAAAGCGATTCTGCGAAGCAAAGTGAACACTACTGCTTCCCAGGCACAGAGAAGGTGCTAGCAGGGAATTCTCTGGCTGCCTTTCCCCAGTGCTCTGCAAGCTCTCCAGGACAACATAAAATCTGGGGCTCTGTGCTTTCTTTCGTTCTGAACAAGTGTTACTGTTTTCTGCACAAAAGCGATTCTGCGAAGCAATGTGAACACTTGTGCTTCCCAGGCACAGAGAAGGTGCTAGCAGGGAATTCTCTGCCTGCCTTTCCCCAGTGCTCTGCAAGCTCTCCAGGACAACATAAAATCTGGGGCTCTGTGCTTTCTTTCGTTCTGAACAAGTGTTACTGTTTTCTGCACAAAAGCGATTCTGCGAAGTAATGTGAACACTTGTGCTTCCCAGGCACAGAGAAGGTGCTAGCAGGGAATTCTCTGCCTGCCTTTCCCCAGTGCTCTGCAAGCTCTCCAGGACAACATAAAATCTGGGGCTCTGTGCTTTCTTTCGTTCTGAACAAGTGTTACTGTTTTCTGCACAAAAGCGATTCTGCGAAGCAATGTGAACACTTGTGCTTCCCAGGCACAGAGAAGGTGCTAGCAGGGAATTCTCTGCCTGCCTTTCCCCAGTGCTCTGCAAGCTCTCCAGGACAACATAAAATCTGGGGCTCTGTGCTTTCTTTCGTTCTGAACAAGTGTTACTGGTTTCTGCACAAAAGCTATTCTGCGAAGCAATGTGAACACTTGTGCTTCCCAGGCACAGAGAAGGTGCTAGCAGGGAATTCTCTGCCTGCCTTTCCCCAGTGCTCTGCAAGCTCTCCAGGACAACATAAAATCTGGGGCTCTGTGCTTTCTTTCGTTCTGAACAACTGTTACTGTTTTCTGCACAAAAGTGATTCTGCGAAGCAATGTGAACACTTCTGCTTCCCAGGCACAGAGAAGGTGCTAGCAGGGAATTCTCTGCCTGCCTTTCCCCAGTGCTCTGCAAGCTCTCCAGGACAACAGCAAATCTGGGGCTCTGTGCTTTCTTTTGTTCTGAACAAGTGTTACTGTTTTCCGCACAAAAGCGATTCTGCGAAGCAATGTGAACAGGCACAGAGAAGGTGCTATCAGGGAATTCTCTGCCTGCCTTTCCTTAGTGCTCTGCAAGCTCTCCAGGACAACATAAAATCTGGGGCTCTGTGCTTTCTTTCATTCTGAACAAGTGTTACTGTTTTCTGCACAAAAGCGATTCTGCGAAGCAATGTGAACACTTCTGCTTCCCAGGCACAGAGAAGGTGCTAGCAGGGAATTCTCTGCCTGCCTTTCCTCAGTGCTCTGCAAGCTCTCCAGGACAACAGCAAATCTGGGGTTCTGTGCTTTCTTTCATTCTGAACAAGTGTTACTGTTTTCTGCACAAAAGCGATTCTGCGAAGCAATGTGAACACTTCTGCTTCCCAGGCACAGAGAAGGTGCTAGCAGGGAATTCTCTGCCTGCCTTTCCCCAGTGCTCTGCAAGCTCTCCAGGACAACATAAAATCTGGGGCTCTGTGCTTTCTTTCGTTCTGAACAAGTGTTACTGTTTTCTGCACAAAAGCGATTCTGCGAAGCAATGTGAACACTTGTGCTTCCCAGGCACAGAGAAGGTGCTAGCAGGGAATTCTCTGCCTGCCTTTCCCCAGTGCTCTGCAAGCTCTCCAGGACAACATAAAATCTGGGGCTCTGTGCTTTCTTTCGTTCTGAACAACTGTTACTGTTTTCTGCACAAAAGCGATTCTGCGAAGCAATGTGAACACTTGTGCTTCCCAGGCACAGAGAAGGTGCTAGCAGGGAATTCTCTGCCTGCCTTTCCCCAGTGCTCTGCAAGCTCTCCAGGACAACATAAAATCTGGGGCTCTGTGCTTTCTTTCGTTCTGAACAAGTGTTACTGTTTTCTGCACAAAACCGATTCTGCAAAGCAATGTGAACACTTGTGCTTCCCAGGCACAGAGAAGGTGCTAGCAGGGAATTCTCTGCCTGCCTTTCCCCAGTGCTCTGCAAGCTCTCCAGGACAACAGCAAATCTGGGGCTCTGTGCTTTCTTTCGTTCTGAACAAGTGTTACTGTTTTCTGCACAAAAGCGATTCTGCGAAGCAATGTGAACAGGCACAGAGAAGGTGCTATCAGGGAATTCTCTGCCTGCCTTTCCTTAGTGCTCTGCAAGCTCTCCAGGACAACATAAAATCTGGGGTTCTGTGCTTTCTTTCATTCTGAACAAGTGTTACTGTTTTCTGCACAAAAGCGATTCTGCGAAGCAATGTGAACACTTCTGCTTCCCAGGCACAGAGAAGGTGCTATCAGGGAATTCTCTGCCTGCCTTTCCTCAGTGCTCTGCAAGCTCTCCAGGACAACATAAAATCTGGGGCTCTGTGCTTTCTTTCGTTCTGAACAAGTGTTACTGTTTTCTGCACAAAAGCGATTCTGCGAAGCAATGTGAACACTTCTGCTTCCCAGGCACAGAGAAGGTGCTAGCAGGGAATTCTCTGGCTGCCTTTCCCCAGTGCTCTGCAAGCTCTCCAGGACAACATAAAATCTGGGGCTCTGTGCTTTCTTTCGTTCTGAACAAGTGTTACTGTTTTCTGCACAAAAGCGATTCTGCGAAGCAATGTGAACAGTTCTGCTTCCCAGGCACAGAGAAGGTGCTAGCAGGGAATTCTCTGCCTGCCTTTCCCCAGTGCTCTGCAAGCTCTCCAGGACAAAATAAAATCTGGGGCTCTGTGCTTTCTTTCGTTCTGAACAAGTGTTACTGTTTTCTGCACAAAAGCGATTCTGCGAAGCAATGTGAACACTTGTGCTTCCCAGGCACAGAGAAGGTGCTAGCAGGGAATTCTCTGCCTGCCTTTCCCCAGTGCTCTGCAAGCTCTCCAGGACAACATAAAATCTGGGGCTCTGTGCTTTCTTTCGTTCTGAACAAGTGTTACTGTTTTCTGCACAAAAGCGATTCTGCGAAGCAATGTGAACACTTGTGCTTCCCAGGCACAGAGAAGGTGCTAGCAGGGAATTCTCTGCCTGCCTTTCCCCAGTGCTCTGCAAGCTCTCCAGGACAACATAAAATCTGGTGCTCTGTGCTTTCTTTCGTTCTGAACAAGTGTTACTGTTTTCTGCACAAAAGCGATTCTGCGAAGCAAAGTGAACACTACTGCTTCCCAGGCACAGAGAAGGTGCTAGCAGGGAATTCTCTGCCTGCCTTTCCCCAGTGCTCTGCAAGCTCTCCAGGACAACATAAAATCTGGGGCTCTGTGCTTTCTTTCGTTCTGAACAAGTGTTACTGTTTTCTGCACAAAAGCGATTCTGCGAAGCAATGTGAACACTTCTGCTTCCCAGGCACAGAGAAGGTGCTAGCAGGGAATTCTCTGCCTGCCTTTCCCCAGTGCTCTGCAAGCTCTCCAGGACAACAGCAAATCTGGGGCTCTGTGCTTTCTTTCGTTCTGAACAAGTGTTACTGTTTTCTGCACAAAAGCGATTCTGCGAAGCAATGTGAACACTTGCGCTTCCCAGGCACAGAGAAGGTGCTAGCAGGGAATTCTCTGCCTGCCTTTCCCCAGTGCTCTGCAAGCTCTCCAGGACAACATAAAATCTGGGGCTCTGTGCTTTCTTTCGTTCTGAACAAGTGTTACTGTTTTCTGCACAAAAGCGATTCTGCGAAGTAATGTGAACACTTGTGCTTCCCAGGCACAGAGAAGGTGCTAGCAGGGAATTCTCTGCCTGCCTTTCCCCAGTGCTCTGCAAGCTCTCCATGACAACAGCAAATCTGGGGCTCTGTGCTTTCTTTCATTCTGAACAAGTGTTACTGGTTTCTGCACAAAAGCTACTCTGCGAAGCAATGTGAACAGGCACAGAGAAGGTGCTAGCAGGGAATTCTCTGCCTGCCTTTCCCCAGTGCTCTGCAAGCTCTCCAGGACAACATAAAATCTGGGGCTCTGTGCTTTCTTTCGTTCTGAACAAGTGTTACTGTTTTCTGCACAAAAGCGATTCTGCGAAGCAATGTGAACACTTGTGCTTCCCAGGCACAGAGAAGGTGCTAGCAGGGAATTCTCTGCCTGCCTTTCCCCAGTGCTCTGCAAGCTCTCCAGGACAACAGCAAATCTGGGGCTCTGTGCTTTCTTTCATTCTGAACAAGTGTTACTGTTTTCTGCACAAAAGCAATACTGCAAAGCAATGTGAACACTTGTGCTTCCCAGGCACAGAGAAGGTGCTAGCAGGGAATTCTCTGCCTGCCTTTCCCCAGTGCTCTGCAAGCTCTCCAGGACAACAGCAAATCTGGGGTTCTGTGCTTTCTTTCGTTCTGAACAAGTGTTACTGTTTTCTGCACAAAAGCGATTCTGCGAAGCAAAGTGAACACTACTGCTTCCCAGGCACAGAGAAGGTGCTAGCAGGGAATTCTCTGCCTGCCTTTCCCCAGTGCTCTGCAAGCTCTCCAGGACAACATAAAATCTGGGGCTCTGTGCTTTCTTTCGTTCTGAACAAGTGTTACTGTTTTCTGCACAAAAGCGATTCTGCGAAGCAATGTGAACACTTCTGCTTCCCAGGCACAGAGAAGGTGCTAGCAGGGAATTCTCTGCCTGCCTTTCCCCAGTGCTCTGCAAGCTCTCCAGGACAACATAAAATCTGGGGCTCTGTGCTTTCTTTCGTTCTGAACAAGTGTTACTGTTTTCTGCACAAATGCAATTCTGCGAAGCAATGTGAACACTTCTGCTTCCCAGGCACAGAGAAGGTGCTAGCAGGGAATTCTCTGCCTGCCTTTCCCCAGTGCTCTGCAAGCTCTCCAGGACAACATCAAATCTGGGGCTCTGTGCTTTCTTTCGTTCTGAACAAGTGTTACTGTTTTCTGCACAAAAGCGATTCTGCGAAGCAAAGTGAACACTACTGCTTCCCAGGCACAGAGAAGGTGCTAGCAGGGAATTCTCTGGCTGCCTTTCCCCAGTGCTCTGCAAGCTCTCCAGGACAACATAAAATCTGGGGCTCTGTGCTTTCTTTCGTTCTGAACAAGTGTTACTGTTTTCTGCACAAAAGCGATTCTGCGAAGCAATGTGAACACTTGTGCTTCCCAGGCACAGAGAAGGTGCTAGCAGGGAATTCTCTGCCTGCCTTTCCCCAGTGCTCTGCAAGCTCTCCAGGACAACATAAAATCTGGGGCTCTGTGCTTTCTTTCGTTCTGAACAAGTGTTACTGTTTTCTGCACAAAAGCGATTCTGCGAAGCAATGTGAACACTTCTGCTTCCCAGGCACAGAGAAGGTGCTAGCAGGGAATTCTCTGCCTGCCTTTCCCCAGTGCTCTGCAAGCTCTCCAGGACAACATAAAATCTGGGGCTCTGTGCTTTCTTTCGTTCTGAACAAGTGTTACTGTTTTCTGCACAAAAGCGATTCTGCGAAGCAATGTGAACACTTGTGCTTCCCAGGCACAGAGAAGGTGCTAGCAGGGAATTCTCTGCCTGCCTTTCCCCAGTGCTCTGCAAGCTCTCCAGGACAACATAAAATCTGGGGCTCTGTGCTTTCTTTCGTTCTGAACAAGTGTTACTGTTTTCTGCACAAAAGCGATTCTGCGAAGCAATGTGAACACTTGTGCTTCCCAGGCACAGAGAAGGTGCTAGCAGGGAATTCTCTGCCTGCCTTTCCCCAGTGCTCTGCAAGCTCTCCAGGACAACATAAAATCTGGGGCTCTGTGCTTTCTTTCGTTCTGAACAAGTGTTACTGTTTTCTGCACAAAAGCAATTCTGCGAAGCAATGTGAACACTTCTGCTTCCCAGGCACAGAGAAGGTGCTAGCAGGGAATTCTCTGCCTGCCTTTCCCCAGTGCTCTGCAAGCTCTCCAGGACAACATCAAATCTGGGGCTCTGTGCTTTCTTTCGTTCTGAACAAGTGTTACTGTTTTCTGCACAAAAGCGATTCTGCGAAGCAAAGTGAACACTACTGCTTCCCAGGCACAGAGAAGGTGCTAGCAGGGAATTCTCTGGCTGCCTTTCCCCAGTGCTCTGCAAGCTCTCCAGGACAACATAAAATCTGGGGCTCTGTGCTTTCTTTCGTTCTGAACAAGTGTTACTGTTTTCTGCACAAAAGCGATTCTGCGAAGCAATGTGAACACTTGTGCTTCCCAGGCACAGAGAAGGTGCTAGCAGGGAATTCTCTGCCTGCCTTTCCCCAGTGCTCTGCAAGCTCTCCAGGACAACATAAAATCTGGGGCTCTGTGCTTTCTTTCGTTCTGAACAAGTGTTACTGTTTTCTGCACAAAAGCGATTCTGCGAAGCAATGTGAACACTTGTGCTTCCCAGGCACAGAGAAGGTGCTAGCAGGGAATTCTCTGCCTGCCTTTCCCCAGTGCTCTGCAAGCTCTCCAGGACAACATAAAATCTGGTGCTCTGTGCTTTCTTTCGTTCTGAACAAGTGTTACTGTTTTCTGCACAAAAGCGATTCTGCGAAGCAATGTGAACACTTGTGCTTCCCAGGCACAGAGAAGGTGCTAGCAGGGAATTCTCTGCCTGCCTTTCCCCAGTGCTCTGCAAGCTCTCCAGGACAACATAAAATCTGGGGCTCTGTGCTTTCTTTCGTTCTGAACAAGTGTTACTGTTTTCTGCACAAAAGCGATTCTGCGAAGCAATGTGAACACTTCTGCTTCCCAGGCACAGAGAAGGTGCTAGCAGGGAATTCTCTGCCTGCCTTTCCCCAGTGCTCTGCAAGCTCTCCAGGACAACAGCAAATCTGGGGCTCTGTGCTTTCTTTCGTTCTGAACAAGTGTTACTGTTTTCTGCACAAAAGCGATTCTGCGAAGCAATGTGAACACTTGTGCTTCCCAGGCACAGAGAAGGTGCTAGCAGGGAATTCTCTGCCTGCCTTTCCCCAGTGCTCTGCAAGCTCTCCAGGACAACATAAAATCTGGGGCTCTGTGCTTTCTTTCGTTCTGAACAAGTGTTACTGTTTTCTGCACAAAAGCGATTCTGCGAAGTAATGTGAACACTTGTGCTTCCCAGGCACAGAGAAGGTGCTATCAGGGAATTCTCTGCCTGCCTTTCCCCAGTGCTCTGCAAGCTCTCCATGACAACAGCAAATCTGGGGCTCTGTGCTTTCTTTCATTCTGAACAAGTGTTACTGGTTTCTGCACAAAAGCGATTCTGCGAAGCAATGTGAACACTTGTGCTTCCCAGGCACAGAGAAGGTGCTAGCAGGGAATTCTCTGCCTGCCTTTCCCCAGTGCTCTGCAAGCTCTCCAGGACAACATAAAATCTGGTGCTCTGTGCTTTCTTTCGTTCTGAACAAGTGTTACTGTTTTCTGCACAAAAGCGATTCTGCGAAGCAATGTGAACACTTGTGCTTCCCAGGCACAGAGAAGGTGCTAGCAGGGAATTCTCTGCCTGCCTTTCCCCAGTGCTCTGCAAGCTCTCCAGGACAACATAAAATCTGGGGCTCTGTGCTTTCTTTCGTTCTGAACAACTGTTACTGTTTTCTGCACAAAAGCGATTCTGCGAAGCAATGTGAACACTTGTGCTTCCCAGGCACAGAGAAGGTGCTAGCAGGGAATTCTCTGCCTGCCTTTCCCCAGTGCTCTGCAAGCTCTCCAGGACAACATAAAATCTGGGGCTCTGTGCTTTCTTTCGTTCTGAACAACTGTTACTGTTTTCTGCACAAAAGCGATTCTGCGAAGCAATGTGAACACTTGTGCTTCCCAGGCACAGAGAAGGTGCTAGCAGGGAATTCTCTGCCTGCCTTTCCCCAGTGCTCTGCAAGCTCTCCAGGACAACAGCAAATCTGGGGCTCTGTGCTTTCTTTCATTCTGAACAAGTGTTACTGTTTTCTGCACAAAAGCAATACTGCAAAGCAATGTGAACACTTCTGCTTCCCAGGCACAGAGAAGGTGCTAGCAGGGAATTCTCTGCCTGCCTTTCCCCAGTGCTCTGCAAGCTCTCCAGGACAACAGCAAATCTGGGGCTCTGTGCTTTCTTTCGTTCTGAACAAGTGTTACTGTTTTCTGCACAAAAGCGATTCTGCGAAGCAAAGTGAACACTACTGCTTCCCAGGCACAGAGAAGGTGCTAGCAGGGAATTCTCTGCCTGCCTTTCCCCAGTGCTCTGCAAGCTCTCCAGGACAACATAAAATCTGGGGCTCTGTGCTTTCTTTCGTTCTGAACAAGTGTTACTGTTTTCTGCACAAAAGCGATTCTGCGAAGCAATGTGAACACTTCTGCTTCCCAGGCACAGAGAAGGTGCTAGCAGGGAATTCTCTGCCTGCCTTTCCCCAGTGCTCTGCAAGCTCTCCAGGACAACATAAAATCTGGGGCTCTGTGCTTTCTTTCGTTCTGAACAAGTGTTACTGTTTTCTGCACAAAAGCAATTCTGCGAAGCAATGTGAACACTTCTGCTTCCCAGGCACAGAGAAGGTGCTAGCAGGGAATTCTCTGCCTGCCTTTCCCCAGTGCTCTGCAAGCTCTCCAGGACAACATCAAATCTGGGGCTCTGTGCTTTCTTTCGTTCTGAACAAGTGTTACTGTTTTCTGCACAAAAGCGATTCTGCGAAGCAAAGTGAACACTACTGCTTCCCAGGCACAGAGAAGGTGCTAGCAGGGAATTCTCTGGCTGCCTTTCCCCAGTGCTCTGCAAGCTCTCCAGGACAACATAAAATCTGGGGCTCTGTGCTTTCTTTCGTTCTGAACAAGTGTTACTGTTTTCTGCACAAAAGCGATTCTGCGAAGCAATGTGAACACTTGTGCTTCCCAGGCACAGAGAAGGTGCTAGCAGGGAATTCTCTGCCTGCCTTTCCCCAGTGCTCTGCAAGCTCTCCAGGACAACATAAAATCTGGGGCTCTGTGCTTTCTTTCGTTCTGAACAAGTGTTACTGTTTTCTGCACAAAAGCGATTCTGCGAAGCAATGTGAACACTTCTGCTTCCCAGGCACAGAGAAGGTGCTAGCAGGGAATTCTCTGCCTGCCTTTCCCCAGTGCTCTGCAAGCTCTCCAGGACAACATAAAATCTGGGGCTCTGTGCTTTCTTTCGTTCTGAACAAGTGTTACTGTTTTCTGCACAAAAGCGATTCTGCGAAGCAATGTGAACACTTGTGCTTCCCAGGCACAGAGAAGGTGCTAGCAGGGAATTCTCTGCCTGCCTTTCCCCAGTGCTCTGCAAGCTCTCCAGGACAACAGCAAATCTGGGGCTCTGTGCTTTCTTTCGTTCTGAACAAGTGTTACTGTTTTCTGCACAAAAGCGATTCTGCGAAGCAAAGTGAACACTACTGCTTCCCAGGCACAGAGAAGGTGCTAGCAGGGAATTCTCTGCCTGCCTTTCCCCAGTGCTCTGCAAGCTCTCCAGGACAACATAAAATCTGGGGCTCTGTGCTTTCTTTCGTTCTGAACAAGTGTTACTGTTTTCTGCACAAAAGCGATTCTGCGAAGCAATGTGAACACTTCTGCTTCCCAGGCACAGAGAAGGTGCTAGCAGGGAATTCTCTGCCTGCCTTTCCCCAGTGCTCTGCAAGCTCTCCAGGACAACATAAAATCTGGGGCTCTGTGCTTTCTTTCGTTCTGAACAAGTGTTACTGTTTTCTGCACAAAAGCAATTCTGCGAAGCAATGTAAACACTTCTGCTTCCCAGGCACAGAGAAGGTGCTAGCAGGGAATTCTCTGCCTGCCTTTCCCCAGTGCTCTGCAAGCTCTCCAGGACAACATCAAATCTGGGGCTCTGTGCTTTCTTTCGTTCTGAACAAGTGTTACTGTTTTCTGCACAAAAGCGATTCTGCGAAGCAAAGTGAACACTACTGCTTCCCAGGCACAGAGAAGGTGCTAGCAGGGAATTCTCTGGCTGCCTTTCCCCAGTGCTCTGCAAGCTCTCCAGGACAACATAAAATCTGGGGCTCTGTGCTTTCTTTCGTTCTGAACAAGTGTTACTGTTTTCTGCACAAAAGCGATTCTGCGAAGCAATGTGAACACTTGTGCTTCCCAGGCACAGAGAAGGTGCTAGCAGGGAATTCTCTGCCTGCCTTTCCCCAGTGCTCTGCAAGCTCTCCAGGACAACATAAAATCTGGGGCTCTGTGCTTTCTTTCGTTCTGAACAAGTGTTACTGTTTTCTGCACAAAAGCGATTCTGCGAAGCAATGTGAACACTTCTGCTTCCCAGGCACAGAGAAGGTGCTAGCAGGGAATTCTCTGCCTGCCTTTCCCCAGTGCTCTGCAAGCTCTCCAGGACAACATAAAATCTGGGGCTCTGTGCTTTCTTTCGTTCTGAACAAGTGTTACTGTTTTCTGCACAAAAGCGATTCTGCGAAGCAATGTGAACACTTGTGCTTCCCAGGCACAGAGAAGGTGCTAGCAGGGAATTCTCTGCCTGCCTTTCCCCAGTGCTCTGCAAGCTCTCCAGGACAACATAAAATCTGGGGCTCTGTGCTTTCTTTCGTTCTGAACAACTGTTACTGTTTTCTGCACAAAAGCGATTCTGCGAAGCAATGTGAACACTTGTGCTTCCCAGGCACAGAGAAGGTGCTAGCAGGGAATTCTCTGCCTGCCTTTCCCCAGTGCTCTGCAAGCTCTCCAGGACAACATAAAATCTGGGGCTCTGTGCTTTCTTTCGTTCTGAACAAGTGTTACTGTTTTCTGCACAAAAGCGATTCTGCGAATTAATGTGAACACTTCTGCTTCCCAGGCACAGAGAAGGTGCTAGCAGGGAATTCTCTGCCTGCCTTTCCCCAGTGCTCTGCAAGCTCTCCAGGACAACATAAAATCTGGGGCTCTGTGCTTTCTTTCGTTCTGAACAAGTGTTACTGTTTTCTGCACAAAAGCGATTCTGCGAAGCAATGTGAACACTTGTGCTTCCCAGGCACAGAGAAGGTGCTAGCAGGGAATTCTCTGCCTGCCTTTCCCCAGTGCTCTGCAAGCTCTCCAGGACAACAGCAAATCTGGGGCTCTGTGCTTTCTTTCGTTCTGAACAAGTGTTACTGTTTTCTGCACAAAAGCGATTCTGCGAAGCAATGTGAACACTTGTGCTTCCCAGGCACAGAGAAGGTGCTAGCAGGGAATTCTCTGCCTGCCTTTCCCCAGTGCTCTGCAAGCTCTCCAGGACAACAGCAAATCTGGGGCTCTGTGCTTTCTTTCGTTCTGAACAAGTGTTACTGTTTTCTGCACAAAAGCGATTCTGCGAAGCAATGTGAACACTTGTGCTTCCCAGGCACAGAGAAGGTGCTAGCAGGGAATTCTCTGCCTGCCTTTCCCCAGTGCTCTGCAAGCTCTCCAGGACAACATAAAATCTGGGGCTCTGTGCTTTCTTTCGTTCTGAACAAGTGTTACTGTTTTCTGCACAAAAGCGATTCTGCGAAGTAATGTGAACACTTGTGCTTCCCAGGCACAGAGAAGGTGCTAGCAGGGAATTCTCTGCCTGCCTTTCCCCAGTGCTCTGCAAGCTCTCCAGGACAACAGCAAATCTGGGGCTCTGTGCTTTCTTTCGTTCTGAACAAGTGTTACTGTTTTCTGCACAAAAGCGATTCTGCGAAGCAATGTGAACAGGCACAGAGAAGGTGCTAGCAGGGAATTCTCTGCCTGCCTTTCCCCAGTGCTCTGCAAGCTCTCCAGGACAACATAAAATCTGGGGCTCTGTGCTTTCTTTCGTTCTGAACAAGTGTTACTGTTTTCTGCACAAAAGCGATTCTGCGAAGCAATGTGAACACTTCTGCTTCCCAGGCACAGAGAAGGTGCTAGCAGGGAATTCTCTGGCTGCCTTTCCCCAGTGCTCTGCAAGCTCTCCAGGACAACAGCAAATCTGGGGCTCTGTGCTTTCTTTCATTCTGAACAAGTGTTACTGTTTTCTGCACAAAAGCAATACTGCAAAGCAATGTGAACACTTCTGCTTCCCAGGCACAGAGAAGGTGCTAGCAGGGAATTCTCTGCCTGCCTTTCCCCAGTGCTCTGCAAGCTCTCCAGGACAACAGCAAATCTGGGGCTCTGTGCTTTCTTTCGTTCTGAACAAGTGTTACTGTTTTCTGCACAAAAGCGATTCTGCGAAGCAAAGTGAACACTACTGCTTCCCAGGCACAGAGAAGGTGCTAGCAGGGAATTCTCTGCCTGCCTTTCCCCAGTGCTCTGCAAGCTCTCCAGGACAACATAAAATCTGGGGCTCTGTGCTTTCTTTCGTTCTGAACAAGTGTTACTGTTTTCTGCACAAAAGCGATTCTGCGAAGCAATGTGAACACTTCTGCTTCCCAGGCACAGAGAAGGTGCTAGCAGGGAATTCTCTGCCTGCCTTTCCCCAGTGCTCTGCAAGCTCTCCAGGACAACATAAAATCTGGGGCTCTGTGCTTTCTTTCGTTCTGAACAAGTGTTACTGTTTTCTGCACAAAAGCAATTCTGCGAAGCAATGTGAACACTTCTGCTTCCCAGGCACAGAGAAGGTGCTAGCAGGGAATTCTCTGCCTGCCTTTCCCCAGTGCTCTGCAAGCTCTCCAGGACAACATCAAATCTGGGGCTCTGTGCTTTCTTTCGTTCTGAACAAGTGTTACTGTTTTCTGCACAAAAGCGATTCTGCGAAGCAAAGTGAACACTACTGCTTCCCAGGCACAGAGAAGGTGCTAGCAGGGAATTCTCTGGCTGCCTTTCCCCAGTGCTCTGCAAGCTCTCCAGGACAACATAAAATCTGGGGCTCTGTGCTTTCTTTCGTTCTGAACAAGTGTTACTGTTTTCTGCACAAAAGCGATTCTGCGAAGCAATGTGAACACTTGTGCTTCCCAGGCACAGAGAAGGTGCTAGCAGGGAATTCTCTGCCTGCCTTTCCCCAGTGCTCTGCAAGCTCTCCAGGACAACATAAAATCTGGGGCTCTGTGCTTTCTTTCGTTCTGAACAAGTGTTACTGTTTTCTGCACAAAAGCGATTCTGCGAAGCAATGTGAACACTTGTGCTTCCCAGGCACAGAGAAGGTGCTAGCAGGGAATTCTCTGCCTGCCTTTCCCCAGTGCTCTGCAAGCTCTCCAGGACAACATAAAATCTGGGGCTCTGTGCTTTCTTTCGTTCTGAACAAGTGTTACTGTTTTCTGCACAAAAGCGATTCTGCGAAGCAATGTGAACACTTGTGCTTCCCAGGCACAGAGAAGGTGCTAGCAGGGAATTCTCTGCCTGCCTTTCCCCAGTGCTCTGCAAGCTCTCCAGGACAACATAAAATCTGGGGCTCTGTGCTTTCTTTCGTTCTGAACAACTGTTACTGTTTTCTGCACAAAAGCGATTCTGCGAAGCAATGTGAACACTTCTGCTTCCCAGGCACAGAGAAGGTGCTAGCAGGGAATTCTCTGCCTGCCTTTCCCCAGTGCTCTGCAAGCTCTCCAGGACAACATAAAATCTGGGGCTCTGTGCTTTCTTTCGTTCTGAACAAGTGTTACTGTTTTCTGCACAAAAGCGATTCTGCGAAGCAATGTGAACACTTCTGCTTCCCAGGCACAGAGAAGGTGCTAGCAGGGAATTCTCTGCCTGCCTTTCCCCAGTGCTCTGCAAGCTCTCCAGGACAACATAAAATCTGGGGCTCTGTGCTTTCTTTCGTTCTGAACAAGTGTTACTGTTTTCTGCACAAAAGCGATTCTGCGAAGCAATGTGAACACTTGTGCTTCCCAGGCACAGAGAAGGTGCTAGCAGGGAATTCTCTGCCTGCCTTTCCCCAGTGCTCTGCAAGCTCTCCAGGACAACATAAAATCTGGGGCTCTGTGCTTTCTTTCGTTCTGAACAACTGTTACTGTTTTCTGCACAAAAGCGATTCTGCGAAGCAATGTGAACACTTGTGCTTCCCAGGCACAGAGAAGGTGCTAGCAGGGAATTCTCTGCCTGCCTTTCCCCAGTGCTCTGCAAGCTCTCCAGGACAACATAAAATCTGGGGCTCTGTGCTTTCTTTCGTTCTGAACAAGTGTTACTGTTTTCTGCACAAAAGCGATTCTGCGAATTAATGTGAACACTTCTGCTTCCCAGGCACAGAGAAGGTGCTAGCAGGGAATTCTCTGCCTGCCTTTCCCCAGTGCTCTGCAAGCTCTCCAGGACAACATAAAATCTGGGGCTCTGTGCTTTCTTTCGTTCTGAACAAGTGTTACTGTTTTCTGCACAAAAGCGATTCTGCGAAGCAATGTGAACACTTGTGCTTCCCAGGCACAGAGAAGGTGCTAGCAGGGAATTCTCTGCCTGCCTTTCCCCAGTGCTCTGCAAGCTCTCCAGGACAACATAAAATCTGGTGCTCTGTGCTTTCTTTCGTTCTGAACAAGTGTTACTGTTTTCTGCACAAAAGCGATTCTGCGAAGCAATGTGAACACTTGTGCTTCCCAGGCACAGAGAAGGTGCTAGCAGGGAATTCTCTGCCTGCCTTTCCCCAGTGCTCTGCAAGCTCTCCAGGACAACAGCAAATCTGGGGCTCTGTGCTTTCTTTCGTTCTGAACAAGTGTTACTGTTTTCTGCACAAAAGCGATTCTGCGAAGCAATGTGAACACTTCTGCTTCCCAGGCACAGAGAAGGTGCTAGCAGGGAATTCTCTGCCTGCCTTTCCCCAGTGCTCTGCAAGCTCTCCAGGACAACAGCAAATCTGGGGCTCTGTGCTTTCTTTCGTTCTGAACAAGTGTTACTGTTTTCTGCACAAAAGCGATTCTGCGAAGCAATGTGAACACTTGTGCTTCCCAGGCACAGAGAAGGTGCTAGCAGGGAATTCTCTGCCTGCCTTTCCCCAGTGCTCTGCAAGCTCTCCAGGACAACATAAAATCTGGGGCTCTGTGCTTTCTTTCGTTCTGAACAAGTGTTACTGTTTTCTGCACAAAAGCGATTCTGCGAAGTAATGTGAACACTTGTGCTTCCCAGGCACAGAGAAGGTGCTAGCAGGGAATTCTCTGCCTGCCTTTCCCCAGTGCTCTGCAAGCTCTCCATGACAACATAAAATCTGGGGCTCTGTGCTTTCTTTCATTCTGAACAAGTGTTACTGGTTTCTGCACAAAAGCTATTCTGCGAAGCAATGTGAACAGGCACAGAGAAGGTGCTAGCAGGGAATTCTCTGGCTGCCTTTCCCCAGTGCTCTGCAAGCTCTCCAGGACAACATAAAATCTGGGGCTCTGTGCTTTCTTTCGTTCTGAACAACTGTTACTGTTTTCTGCACAAAAGCGATTCTGCGAAGCAATGTGAACACTTGTGCTTCCCAGGCACAGAGAAGGTGCTAGCAGGGAATTCTCTGGCTGCCTTTCCCCAGTGCTCTGCAAGCTCTCCAGGACAACAGCAAATCTGGGGCTCTGTGCTTTCTTTCATTCTGAACAAGTGTTACTGTTTTCTGCACAAAAGCAATACTGCAAAGCAATGTGAACACTTCTGCTTCCCAGGCACAGAGAAGGTGCTAGCAGGGAATTCTCTGCCTGCCTTTCCCCAGTGCTCTGCAAGCTCTCCAGGACAACAGCAAATCTGGGGCTCTGTGCTTTCTTTCGTTCTGAACAAGTGTTACTGTTTTCTGCACAAAAGCGATTCTGCGAAGCAAAGTGAACACTACTGCTTCCCAGGCACAGAGAAGGTGCTAGCAGGGAATTCTCTGCCTGCCTTTCCCCAGTGCTCTGCAAGCTCTCCAGGACAACATAAAATCTGGGGCTCTGTGCTTTCTTTCGTTCTGAACAAGTGTTACTGTTTTCTGCACAAAAGCGATTCTGCGAAGCAATGTGAACACTTCTGCTTCCCAGGCACAGAGAAGGTGCTAGCAGGGAATTCTCTGCCTGCCTTTCCCCAGTGCTCTGCAAGCTCTCCAGGACAACATAAAATCTGGGGCTCTGTGCTTTCTTTCGTTCTGAACAAGTGTTACTGTTTTCTGCACAAAAGCAATTCTGCGAAGCAATGTGAACACTTCTGCTTCCCAGGCACAGAGAAGGTGCTAGCAGGGAATTCTCTGCCTGCCTTTCCCCAGTGCTCTGCAAGCTCTCCAGGACAACATCAAATCTGGGGCTCTGTGCTTTCTTTCGTTCTGAACAAGTGTTACTGTTTTCTGCACAAAAGCGATTCTGCGAAGCAAAGTGAACACTACTGCTTCCCAGGCACAGAGAAGGTGCTAGCAGGGAATTCTCTGGCTGCCTTTCCCCAGTGCTCTGCAAGCTCTCCAGGACAACATAAAATCTGGGGCTCTGTGCTTTCTTTCGTTCTGAACAAGTGTTACTGTTTTCTGCACAAAAGCGATTCTGCGAAGCAATGTGAACACTTGTGCTTCCCAGGCACAGAGAAGGTGCTAGCAGGGAATTCTCTGCCTGCCTTTCCCCAGTGCTCTGCAAGCTCTCCAGGACAACATAAAATCTGGGGCTCTGTGCTTTCTTTCGTTCTGAACAAGTGTTACTGTTTTCTGCACAAAAGCGATTCTGCGAAGCAATGTGAACACTTCTGCTTCCCAGGCACAGAGAAGGTGCTAGCAGGGAATTCTCTGCCTGCCTTTCCCCAGTGCTCTGCAAGCTCTCCAGGACAACAGCAAATCTGGGGCTCTGTGCTTTCTTTCGTTCTGAACAAGTGTTACTGTTTTCTGCACAAAAGCGATTCTGCGAAGCAATGTGAACACTTGTGCTTCCCAGGCACAGAGAAGGTGCTAGCAGGGAATTCTCTGCCTGCCTTTCCCCAGTGCTCTGCAAGCTCTCCAGGACAACATAAAATCTGGGGCTCTGTGCTTTCTTTCGTTCTGAACAAGTGTTACTGTTTTCTGCACAAAAGCGATTCTGCGAAGTAATGTGAACACTTGTGCTTCCCAGGCACAGAGAAGGTGCTAGCAGGGAATTCTCTGCCTGCCTTTCCCCAGTGCTCTGCAAGCTCTCCATGACAACATAAAATCTGGGGCTCTGTGCTTTCTTTCATTCTGAACAAGTGTTACTGGTTTCTGCACAAAAGCTATTCTGCGAAGCAATGTGAACAGGCACAGAGAAGGTGCTAGCAGGGAATTCTCTGGCTGCCTTTCCCCAGTGCTCTGCAAGCTCTCCAGGACAACATAAAATCTGGGGCTCTGTGCTTTCTTTCGTTCTGAACAACTGTTACTGTTTTCTGCACAAAAGCGATTCTGCGAAGCAATGTGAACACTTGTGCTTCCCAGGCACAGAGAAGGTGCTAGCAGGGAATTCTCTGGCTGCCTTTCCCCAGTGCTCTGCAAGCTCTCCAGGACAACAGCAAATCTGGGGCTCTGTGCTTTCTTTCATTCTGAACAAGTGTTACTGTTTTCTGCACAAAAGCAATACTGCAAAGCAATGTGAACACTTCTGCTTCCCAGGCACAGAGAAGGTGCTAGCAGGGAATTCTCTGCCTGCCTTTCCCCAGTGCTCTGCAAGCTCTCCAGGACAACAGCAAATCTGGGGCTCTGTGCTTTCTTTCGTTCTGAACAAGTGTTACTGTTTTCTGCACAAAAGCGATTCTGCGAAGCAAAGTGAACACTACTGCTTCCCAGGCACAGAGAAGGTGCTAGCAGGGAATTCTCTGCCTGCCTTTCCCCAGTGCTCTGCAAGCTCTCCAGGACAACATAAAATCTGGGGCTCTGTGCTTTCTTTCGTTCTGAACAAGTGTTACTGTTTTCTGCACAAAAGCGATTCTGCGAAGCAATGTGAACACTTCTGCTTCCCAGGCACAGAGAAGGTGCTAGCAGGGAATTCTCTGCCTGCCTTTCCCCAGTGCTCTGCAAGCTCTCCAGGACAACATAAAATCTGGGGCTCTGTGCTTTCTTTCGTTCTGAACAAGTGTTACTGTTTTCTGCACAAAAGCAATTCTGCGAAGCAATGTGAACACTTCTGCTTCCCAGGCACAGAGAAGGTGCTAGCAGGGAATTCTCTGCCTGCCTTTCCCCAGTGCTCTGCAAGCTCTCCAGGACAACATCAAATCTGGGGCTCTGTGCTTTCTTTCGTTCTGAACAAGTGTTACTGTTTTCTGCACAAAAGCGATTCTGCGAAGCAAAGTGAACACTACTGCTTCCCAGGCACAGAGAAGGTGCTAGCAGGGAATTCTCTGGCTGCCTTTCCCCAGTGCTCTGCAAGCTCTCCAGGACAACATAAAATCTGGGGCTCTGTGCTTTCTTTCGTTCTGAACAAGTGTTACTGTTTTCTGCACAAAAGCGATTCTGCGAAGCAATGTGAACACTTGTGCTTCCCAGGCACAGAGAAGGTGCTAGCAGGGAATTCTCTGCCTGCCTTTCCCCAGTGCTCTGCAAGCTCTCCAGGACAACATAAAATCTGGGGCTCTGTGCTTTCTTTCGTTCTGAACAAGTGTTACTGTTTTCTGCACAAAAGCGATTCTGCGAAGCAATGTGAACACTTGTGCTTCCCAGGCACAGAGAAGGTGCTAGCAGGGAATTCTCTGCCTGCCTTTCCCCAGTGCTCTGCAAGCTCTCCAGGACAACATAAAATCTGGTGCTCTGTGCTTTCTTTCGTTCTGAACAAGTGTTACTGTTTTCTGCACAAAAGCGATTCTGCGAAGCAATGTGAACACTTGTGCTTCCCAGGCACAGAGAAGGTGCTAGCAGGGAATTCTCTGCCTGCCTTTCCCCAGTGCTCTGCAAGCTCTCCAGGACAACATAAAATCTGGGGCTCTGTGCTTTCTTTCGTTCTGAACAACTGTTACTGTTTTCTGCACAAAAGCGATTCTGCGAAGCAATGTGAACACTTGTGCTTCCCAGGCACAGAGAAGGTGCTAGCAGGGAATTCTCTGCCTGCCTTTCCCCAGTGCTCTGCAAGCTCTCCAGGACAACATAAAATCTGGGGCTCTGTGCTTTCTTTCGTTCTGAACAAGTGTTACTGTTTTCTGCACAAAAGCGATTCTGCGAATTAATGTGAACACTTCTGCTTCCCAGGCACAGAGAAGGTGCTAGCAGGGAATTCTCTGCCTGCCTTTCCCCAGTGCTCTGCAAGCTCTCCAGGACAACATAAAATCTGGGGCTCTGTGCTTTCTTTCGTTCTGAACAAGTGTTACTGTTTTCTGCACAAAAGCGATTCTGCGAAGCAATGTGAACACTTCTGCTTCCCAGGCACAGAGAAGGTGCTAGCAGGGAATTCTCTGCCTGCCTTTCCCCAGTGCTCTGCAAGCTCTCCAGGACAACAGCAAATCTGGGGCTCTGTGCTTTCTTTCGTTCTGAACAAGTGTTACTGTTTTCTGCACAAAAGCGATTCTGCGAAGCAATGTGAACACTTGTGCTTCCCAGGCACAGAGAAGGTGCTAGCAGGGAATTCTCTGCCTGCCTTTCCCCAGTGCTCTGCAAGCTCTCCAGGACAACATAAAATCTGGGGCTCTGTGCTTTCTTTCGTTCTGAACAAGTGTTACTGTTTTCTGCACAAAAGCGATTCTGCGAAGTAATGTGAACACTTGTGCTTCCCAGGCACAGAGAAGGTGCTAGCAGGGAATTCTCTGCCTGCCTTTCCCCAGTGCTCTGCAAGCTCTCCATGACAACAGCAAATCTGGGGCTCTGTGCTTTCTTTCATTCTGAACAAGTGTTACTGGTTTCTGCACAAAAGCTATTCTGCGAAGCAATGTGAACAGGCACAGAGAAGGTGCTAGCAGGGAATTCTCTGCCTGCCTTTCCCCAGTGCTCTGCAAGCTCTCCAGGACAACATAAAATCTGGGGCTCTGTGCTTTCTTTCGTTCTGAACAAGTGTTACTGTTTTCTGCACAAAAGCGATTCTGCGAAGCAATGTGAACACTTGCGCTTCCCAGGCACAGAGAAGGTGCTAGCAGGGAATTCTCTGCCTGCCTTTCCCCAGTGCTCTGCAAGCTCTCCAGGACAACAGCAAATCTGGGGCTCTGTGCTTTCTTTCGTTCTGAACAAGTGTTACTGTTTTCTGCACAAAAGCAATACTGCAAAGCAATGTGAACACTTCTGCTTCCCAGGCACAGAGAAGGTGCTAGCAGGGAATTCTCTGCCTGCCTTTCCCCAGTGCTCTGCAAGCTCTCCAGGACAACAGCAAATCTGGGGCTCTGTGCTTTCTTTCGTTCTGAACAAGTGTTACTGTTTTCTGCACAAAAGCGATTCTGCGAAGCAAAGTGAACACTACTGCTTCCCAGGCACAGAGAAGGTGCTAGCAGGGAATTCTCTGCCTGCCTTTCCCCAGTGCTCTGCAAGCTCTCCAGGACAACATAAAATCTGGGGCTCTGTGCTTTCTTTCGTTCTGAACAAGTGTTACTGTTTTCTGCACAAAAGCGATTCTGCGAAGCAATGTGAACACTTCTGCTTCCCAGGCACAGAGAAGGTGCTAGCAGGGAATTCTCTGCCTGCCTTTCCCCAGTGCTCTGCAAGCTCTCCAGGACAACATAAAATCTGGGGCTCTGTGCTTTCTTTCGTTCTGAACAAGTGTTACTGTTTTCTGCACAAAAGCAATTCTGCAAAGCAATGTGAACACTTCTGCTTCCCAGGCACAGAGAAGGTGCTAGCAGGGAATTCTCTGCCTGCCTTTCCCCAGTGCTCTGCAAGCTCTCCAGGACAACATCAAATCTGGGGCTCTGTGCTTTCTTTCGTTCTGAACAAGTGTTACTGTTTTCTGCACAAAAGCGATTCTGCGAAGCAAAGTGAACACTACTGCTTCCCAGGCACAGAGAAGGTGCTAGCAGGGAATTCTCTGCCTGCCTTTCCCCAGTGCTCTGCAAGCTCTCCAGGACAACATAAAATCTGGGGCTCTGTGCTTTCTTTCGTTCTGAACAAGTGTTACTGTTTTCTGCACAAAAGCGATTCTGCGAAGCAATGTGAACACTTGTGCTTCCCAGGCACAGAGAAGGTGCTAGCAGGGAATTCTCTGCCTGCCTTTCCCCAGTGCTCTGCAAGCTCTCCAGGACAACATAAAATCTGGGGCTCTGTGCTTTCTTTCGTTCTGAACAACTGTTACTGTTTTCTGCACAAAAGCGATTCTGCGAAGCAATGTGAACACTTGTGCTTCCCAGGCACAGAGAAGGTGCTAGCAGGGAATTCTCTGCCTGCCTTTCCCCAGTGCTCTGCAAGCTCTCCAGGACAACATAAAATCTGGGGCTCTGTGCTTTCTTTCGTTCTGAACAAGTGTTACTGTTTTCTGCACAAAAGCGATTCTGCGAATTAATGTGAACACTTCTGCTTCCCAGGCACAGAGAAGGTGCTAGCAGGGAATTCTCTGCCTGCCTTTCCCCAGTGCTCTGCAAGCTCTCCAGGACAACATAAAATCTGGGGCTCTGTGCTTTCTTTCGTTCTGAACAAGTGTTACTGTTTTCTGCACAAAAGCGATTCTGCGAAGCAATGTGAACACTTGTGCTTCCCAGGCACAGAGAAGGTGCTAGCAGGGAATTCTCTGCCTGCCTTTCCCCAGTGCTCTGCAAGCTCTCCAGGACAACATAAAATCTGGTGCTCTGTGCTTTCTTTCGTTCTGAACAAGTGTTACTGTTTTCTGCACAAAAGCGATTCTGCGAAGCAATGTGAACACTTGTGCTTCCCAGGCACAGAGAAGGTGCTAGCAGGGAATTCTCTGCCTGCCTTTCCCCAGTGCTCTGCAAGCTCTCCAGGACAACATAAAATCTGGGGCTCTGTGCTTTCTTTCGTTCTGAACAAGTGTTACTGTTTTCTGCACAAAAGCGATTCTGCGAAGCAATGTGAACACTTCTGCTTCCCAGGCACAGAGAAGGTGCTAGCAGGGAATTCTCTGCCTGCCTTTCCCCAGTGCTCTGCAAGCTCTCCAGGACAACAGCAAATCTGGGGCTCTGTGCTTTCTTTCGTTCTGAACAAGTGTTACTGTTTTCTGCACAAAAGCGATTCTGCGAAGCAATGTGAACACTTGTGCTTCCCAGGCACAGAGAAGGTGCTAGCAGGGAATTCTCTGCCTGCCTTTCCCCAGTGCTCTGCAAGCTCTCCAGGACAACATAAAATCTGGGGCTCTGTGCTTTCTTTCGTTCTGAACAAGTGTTACTGTTTTCTGCACAAAAGCGATTCTGCGAAGTAATGTGAACACTTGTGCTTCCCAGGCACAGAGAAGGTGCTAGCAGGGAATTCTCTGCCTGCCTTTCCCCAGTGCTCTGCAAGCTCTCCATGACAACAGCAAATCTGGGGCTCTGTGCTTTCTTTCATTCTGAACAAGTGTTACTGGTTTCTGCACAAAAGCTATTCTGCGAAGCAATGTGAACAGGCACAGAGAAGGTGCTAGCAGGGAATTCTCTGGCTGCCTTTCCCCAGTGCTCTGCAAGCTCTCCAGGACAACATAAAATCTGGGGCTCTGTGCTTTCTTTCGTTCTGAACAACTGTTACTGTTTTCTGCACAAAAGCGATTCTGCGAAGCAATGTGAACACTTGTGCTTCCCAGGCACAGAGAAGGTGCTAGCAGGGAATTCTCTGGCTGCCTTTCCCCAGTGCTCTGCAAGCTCTCCAGGACAACAGCAAATCTGGGGCTCTGTGCTTTCTTTCATTCTGAACAAGTGTTACTGTTTTCTGCACAAAAGCAATACTGCAAAGCAATGTGAACACTTCTGCTTCCCAGGCACAGAGAAGGTGCTAGCAGGGAATTCTCTGCCTGCCTTTCCCCAGTGCTCTGCAAGCTCTCCAGGACAACAGCAAATCTGGGGCTCTGTGCTTTCTTTCGTTCTGAACAAGTGTTACTGTTTTCTGCACAAAAGCGATTCTGCGAAGCAAAGTGAACACTACTGCTTCCCAGGCACAGAGAAGGTGCTAGCAGGGAATTCTCTGCCTGCCTTTCCCCAGTGCTCTGCAAGCTCTCCAGGACAACATAAAATCTGGGGCTCTGTGCTTTCTTTCGTTCTGAACAAGTGTTACTGTTTTCTGCACAAAAGCGATTCTGCGAAGCAATGTGAACACTTCTGCTTCCCAGGCACAGAGAAGGTGCTAGCAGGGAATTCTCTGCCTGCCTTTCCCCAGTGCTCTGCAAGCTCTCCAGGACAACATAAAATCTGGGGCTCTGTGCTTTCTTTCGTTCTGAACAAGTGTTACTGTTTTCTGCACAAAAGCAATTCTGCGAAGCAATGTGAACACTTGTGCTTCCCAGGCACAGAGAAGGTGCTAGCAGGGAATTCTCTGCCTGCCTTTCCCCAGTGCTCTGCAAGCTCTCCAGGACAACATCAAATCTGGGGCTCTGTGCTTTCTTTCGTTCTGAACAAGTGTTACTGTTTTCTGCACAAAAGCGATTCTGCGAAGCAAAGTGAACACTACTGCTTCCCAGGCACAGAGAAGGTGCTAGCAGGGAATTCTCTGGCTGCCTTTCCCCAGTGCTCTGCAAGCTCTCCAGGACAACATAAAATCTGGGGCTCTGTGCTTTCTTTCGTTCTGAACAAGTGTTACTGTTTTCTGCACAAAAGCGATTCTGCGAAGCAATGTGAACACTTGTGCTTCCCAGGCACAGAGAAGGTGCTAGCAGGGAATTCTCTGCCTGCCTTTCCCCAGTGCTCTGCAAGCTCTCCAGGACAACATAAAATCTGGGGCTCTGTGCTTTCTTTCGTTCTGAACAACTGTTACTGTTTTCTGCACAAAAGCGATTCTGCGAAGCAATGTGAACACTTGTGCTTCCCAGGCACAGAGAAGGTGCTAGCAGGGAATTCTCTGCCTGCCTTTCCCCAGTGCTCTGCAAGCTCTCCAGGACAACATAAAATCTGGGGCTCTGTGCTTTCTTTCGTTCTGAACAAGTGTTACTGTTTTCTGCAGAAAAGCGATTCTGCGAATTAATGTGAACACTTCTGCTTCCCAGGCACAGAGAAGGTGCTAGCAGGGAATTCTCTGCCTGCCTTTCCCCAGTGCTCTGCAAGCTCTCCAGGACAACATAAAATCTGGGGCTCTGTGCTTTCTTTCGTTCTGAACAAGTGTTACTGTTTTCTGCACAAAAGCGATTCTGCGAAGCAATGTGAACACTTCTGCTTCCCAGGCACAGAGAAGGTGCTAGCAGGGAATTCTCTGCCTGCCTTTCCCCAGTGCTCTGCAAGCTCTCCAGGACAACAGCAAATCTGGGGCTCTGTGCTTTCTTTCGTTCTGAACAAGTGTTACTGTTTTCTGCACAAAAGCGATTCTGCGAAGCAATGTGAACACTTGTGCTTCCCAGGCACAGAGAAGGTGCTAGCAGGGAATTCTCTGCCTGCCTTTCCCCAGTGCTCTGCAAGCTCTCCAGGACAACATAAAATCTGGGGCTCTGTGCTTTCTTTCGTTCTGAACAAGTGTTACTGTTTTCTGCACAAAAGCGATTCTGCGAAGTAATGTGAACACTTGTGCTTCCCAGGCACAGAGAAGGTGCTAGCAGGGAATTCTCTGCCTGCCTTTCCCCAGTGCTCTGCAAGCTCTCCATGACAACAGCAAATCTGGGGCTCTGTGCTTTCTTTCATTCTGAACAAGTGTTACTGGTTTCTGCACAAAAGCTATTCTGCGAAGCAATGTGAACAGGCACAGAGAAGGTGCTAGCAGGGAATTCTCTGCCTGCCTTTCCCCAGTGCTCTGCAAGCTCTCCAGGACAACAGCAAATCTGGGGCTCTGTGCTTTCTTTCGTTCTGAACAAGTGTTACTGTTTTCTGCACAAAAGCAATACTGCAAAGCAATGTGAACACTTCTGCTTCCCAGGCACAGAGAAGGTGCTAGCAGGGAATTCTCTGCCTGCCTTTCCCCAGTGCTCTGCAAGCTCTCCAGGACAACAGCAAATCTGGGGCTCTGTGCTTTCTTTCGTTCTGAACAAGTGTTACTGTTTTCTGCACAAAAGCGATTCTGCGAAGCAAAGTGAACACTACTGCTTCCCAGGCACAGAGAAGGTGCTAGCAGGGAATTCTCTGCCTGCCTTTCCCCAGTGCTCTGCAAGCTCTCCAGGACAACATAAAATCTGGGGCTCTGTGCTTTCTTTCGTTCTGAACAAGTGTTACTGTTTTCTGCACAAAAGCGATTCTGCGAAGCAATGTGAACACTTCTGCTTCCCAGGCACAGAGAAGGTGCTAGCAGGGAATTCTCTGCCTGCCTTTCCCCAGTGCTCTGCAAGCTCTCCAGGACAACAGCAAATCTGGGGCTCTGTGCTTTCTTTCGTTCTGAACAAGTGTTACTGTTTTCTGCACAAAAGCAATTCTGCAAAGCAATGTGAACACTTCTGCTTCCCAGGCACAGAGAAGGTGCTAGCAGGGAATTCTCTGCCTGCCTTTCCCCAGTGCTCTGCAAGCTCTCCAGGACAACATCAAATCTGGGGCTCTGTGCTTTCTTTCGTTCTGAACAAGTGTTACTGTTTTCTGCACAAAAGCGATTCTGCGAAGCAAAGTGAACACTACTGCTTCCCAGGCACAGAGAAGGTGCTAGCAGGGAATTCTCTGGCTGCCTTTCCCCAGTGCTCTGCAAGCTCTCCAGGACAACATAAAATCTGGGGCTCTGTGCTTTCTTTCGTTCTGAACAAGTGTTACTGTTTTCTGCACAAAAGCGATTCTGCGAAGCAATGTGAACACTTGTGCTTCCCAGGCACAGAGAAGGTGCTAGCAGGGAATTCTCTGCCTGCCTTTCCCCAGTGCTCTGCAAGCTCTCCAGGACAACATAAAATCTGGGGCTCTGTGCTTTCTTTCGTTCTGAACAAGTGTTACTGTTTTCTGCACAAAAGCGATTCTGCGAAGCAATGTGAACACTTGTGCTTCCCAGGCACAGAGAAGGTGCTAGCAGGGAATTCTCTGCCTGCCTTTCCCCAGTGCTCTGCAAGCTCTCCAGGACAACATAAAATCTGGGGCTCTGTGCTTTCTTTCGTTCTGAACAAGTGTTACTGTTTTCTGCACAAAAGCGATTCTGCGAAGCAATGTGAACACTTGTGCTTCCCAGGCACAGAGAAGGTGCTAGCAGGGAATTCTCTGCCTGCCTTTCCCCAGTGCTCTGCAAGCTCTCCAGGACAACATAAAATCTGGGGCTCTGTGCTTTCTTTCGTTCTGAACAAGTGTTACTGTTTTCTGCACAAAAGCGATTCTGCGAAGCAATGTGAACACTTGTGCTTCCCAGGCACAGAGAAGGTGCTAGCAGGGAATTCTCTGCCTGCCTTTCCCCAGTGCTCTGCAAGCTCTCCAGGACAACATAAAATCTGGGGCTCTGTGCTTTCTTTCGTTCTGAAGAAGTGTTACTGTTTTCTGCACAAAAGCGATTCTGCGAAGCAATGTGAACACTTGTGCTTCCCAGGCACAGAGAAGGTGCTAGCAGGGAATTCTCTGCCTGCCTTTCCCCAGTGCTCTGCAAGCTCTCCAGGACAACATAAAATCTGGTGCTCTGTGCTTTCTTTCGTTCTGAACAAGTGTTACTGTTTTCTGCACAAAAGCGATTCTGCGAAGCAATGTGAACACTTGTGCTTCCCAGGCACAGAGAAGGTGCTAGCAGGGAATTCTCTGCCTGCCTTTCCCCAGTGCTCTGCAAGCTCTCCAGGACAACATAAAATCTGGGGCTCTGTGCTTTCTTTCGTTCTGAACAACTGTTACTGTTTTCTGCACAAAAGTGATTCTGCGAAGCAATGTGAACACTTCTGCTTCCCAGGCACAGAGAAGGTGCTAGCAGGGAATTCTCTGCCTGCCTTTCCCCAGTGCTCTGCAAGCTCTCCAGGACAACATAAAATCTGGGGCTCTGTGCTTTCTTTCGTTCTGAACAAGTGTTACTGTTTTCCGCACAAAAGCGATTCTGCGAAGCAATGTGAACAGGCACAGAGAAGGTGCTAGCAGGGAATTCTCTGCCTGCCTTTCCTTAGTGCTCTGCAAGCTCTCCAGGACAACATAAAATCTGGGGCTCTGTGCTTTCTTTCGTTCTGAACAAGTGTTACTGTTTTCTGCACAAAAGCGATTCTGCGAAGCAATGTGAACACTTGTGCTTCCCAGGCACAGAGAAGGTGCTAGCAGGGAATTCTCTGCCTGCCTTTCCCCAGTGCTCTGCAAGCTCTCCAGGACAACAGCAAATCTGGGGCTCTGTGCTTTCTTTCGTTCTGAACAAGTGTTACTGTTTTCTGCACAAAAGCGATTCTGCGAAGCAATGTGAACACTTCTGCTTCCCAGGCACAGAGAAGGTGCTAGCAGGGAATTCTCTGCCTGCCTTTCCTCAGTGCTCTGCAAGCTCTCCAGGACAACAGCAAATCTGGGTTTCTGTGCTTTCTTTCATTCTGAACAAGTGTTACTGTTTTCTGCACAAAAGCGATTCTGCGAAGCAATGTGAACACTTCTGCTTCCCAGGCACAGAGAAGGTGCTAGCAGGGAATTCTCTGCCTGCCTTTCCCCAGTGCTCTGCAAGCTCTCCAGGACAACATAAAATCTGGGGCTCTGTGCTTTCTTTCGTTCTGAACAAGTGTTACTGTTTTCTGCACAAAAGCGATTCTGCGAAGCAATGTGAACACTTGTGCTTCCCAGGCACAGAGAAGGTGCTAGCAGGGAATTCTCTGCCTGCCTTTCCCCAGTGCTCTGCAAGCTCTCCAGGACAACATAAAATCTGGGGCTCTGTGCTTTCTTTCATTCTGAACAAGTGTTACTGTTTTCTGCACAAAAGCGATTCTGCGAAGCAATGTGAACACTTGTGCTTCCCAGGCACAGAGAAGGTGCTAGCAGGGAATTCTCTGCCTGCCTTTCCCCAGTGCTCTGCAAGCTCTCCAGGACAACATAAAATCTGGGGCTCTGTGCTTTCTTTCGTTCTGAACAAGTGTTACTGTTTTCTGCACAAAAGCGATTCTGCGAAGCAATGTGAACACTTGTGCTTCCCAGGCACAGAGAAGGTGCTAGCAGGGAATTCTCTGCCTGCCTTTCCCCAGTGCTCTGCAAGCTCTCCAGGACAACATAAAATCTGGGGCTCTGTGCTTTCTTTCGTTCTGAAGAAGTGTTACTGTTTTCTGCACAAAAGCGATTCTGCGAAGCAATGTGAACACTTGTGCTTCCCAGGCACAGAGAAGGTGCTAGCAGGGAATTCTCTGCCTGCCTTTCCCCAGTGCTCTGCAAGCTCTCCAGGACAACATAAAATCTGGTGCTCTGTGCTTTCTTTCGTTCTGAACAAGTGTTACTGTTTTCTGCACAAAAGTGATTCTGCGAAGCAATGTGAACACTTCTGCTTCCCAGGCACAGAGAAGGTGCTAGCAGGGAATTCTCTGCCTGCCTTTCCCCAGTGCTCTGCAAGCTCTCCAGGACAACATAAAATCTGGGGCTCTGTGCTTTCTTTCGTTCTGAACAAGTGTTACTGTTTTCCGCACAAAAGCGATTCTGCGAAGCAATGTGAACAGGCACAGAGAAGGTGCTATCAGGGAATTCTCTGCCTGCCTTTCCTTAGTGCTCTGCAAGCTCTCCAGGACAACATAAAATCTGGGGCTCTGTGCTTTCTTTCGTTCTGAACAAGTGTTACTGTTTTCTGCACAAAAGCGATTCTGCGAAGCAATGTGAACACTTGTGCTTCCCAGGCACAGAGAAGGTGCTAGCAGGGAATTCTCTGCCTGCCTTTCCCCAGTGCTCTGCAAGCTCTCCAGGACAACAGCAAATCTGGGGCTCTGTGCTTTCTTTCGTTCTGAACAAGTGTTACTGTTTTCTGCACAAAAGCGATTCTGCGAAGCAATGTGAACACTTCTGCTTCCCAGGCACAGAGAAGGTGCTAGCAGGGAATTCTCTGCCTGCCTTTCCTCAGTGCTCTGCAAGCTCTCCAGGACAACAGCAAATCTGGGGTTCTGTGCTTTCTTTCATTCTGAACAAGTGTTACTGTTTTCTGCACAAAAGCGATTCTGCGAAGCAATGTGAACACTTCTGCTTCCCAGGCACAGAGAAGGTGCTAGCAGGGAATTCTCTGCCTGCCTTTCCCCAGTGCTCTGCAAGCTCTCCAGGACAACATAAAATCTGGGGCTCTGTGCTTTCTTTCGTTCTGAACAAGTGTTACTGTTTTCTGCACAAAAGCGATTCTGCGAAGCAATGTGAACACTTGTGCTTCCCAGGCACAGAGAAGGTGCTAGCAGGGAATTCTCTGCCTGCCTTTCCCCAGTGCTCTGCAAGCTCTCCAGGACAACATAAAATCTGGGGCTCTGTGCTTTCTTTCGTTCTGAACAAGTGTTACTGTTTTCTGCACAAAAGCGATTCTGCGAAGCAATGTGAACACTTGTGCTTCCCAGGCACAGAGAAGGTGCTAGCAGGGAATTCTCTGCCTGCCTTTCCCCAGTGCTCTGCAAGCTCTCCAGGACAACATAAAATCTGGGGCTCTGTGCTTTCTTTCGTTCTGAAGAAGTGTTACTGTTTTCTGCACAAAAGCGATTCTGCGAAGCAATGTGAACACTTGTGCTTCCCAGGCACAGAGAAGGTGCTAGCAGGGAATTCTCTGCCTGCCTTTCCCCAGTGCTCTGCAAGCTCTCCAGGACAACATAAAATCTGGTGCTCTGTGCTTTCTTTCGTTCTGAACAAGTGTTACTGTTTTCTGCACAAAAGCGATTCTGCGAAGCAATGTGAACACTTGTGCTTCCCAGGCACAGAGAAGGTGCTAGCAGGGAATTCTCTGCCTGCCTTTCCCCAGTGCTCTGCAAGCTCTCCAGGACAACATAAAATCTGGGGCTCTGTGCTTTCTTTCGTTCTGAACAAGTGTTACTGTTTTCCGCACAAAAGCGATTCTGCGAAGCAATGTGAACAGGCACAGAGAAGGTGCTATCAGGGAATTCTCTGCCTGCCTTTCCTTAGTGCTCTGCAAGCTCTCCAGGACAACATAAAATCTGGGGCTCTGTGCTTTCTTTCGTTCTGAACAAGTGTTACTGTTTTCTGCACAAAAGCGATTCTGCGAAGCAATGTGAACACTTGTGCTTCCCAGGCACAGAGAAGGTGCTAGCAGGGAATTCTCTGCCTGCCTTTCCCCAGTGCTCTGCAAGCTCTCCAGGACAACAGCAAATCTGGGGCTCTGTGCTTTCTTTCGTTCTGAACAAGTGTTACTGTTTTCTGCACAAAAGCGATTCTGCGAAGCAATGTGAACACTTGTGCTTCCCAGGCACAGAGAAGGTGCTAGCAGGGAATTCTCTGCCTGCCTTTCCCCAGTGCTCTGCAAGCTCTCCAGGACAACATAAAATCTGGGGCTCTGTGCTTTCTTTCGTTCTGAACAAGTGTTACTGTTTTCCGCACAAAAGCGATTCTGCGAAGCAATGTGAACAGGCACAGAGAAGGTGCTATCAGGGAATTCTCTGCCTGCCTTTCCTTAGTGCTCTGCAAGCTCTCCAGGACAACATAAAATCTGGGGCTCTGTGCTTTCTTTCGTTCTGAACAAGTGTTACTGTTTTCTGCACAAAAGCGATTCTGCGAAGCAATGTGAACACTTGTGCTTCCCAGGCACAGAGAAGGTGCTAGCAGGGAATTCTCTGCCTGCCTTTCCCCAGTGCTCTGCAAGCTCTCCAGGACAACAGCAAATCTGGGGCTCTGTGCTTTCTTTCGTTCTGAACAAGTGTTACTGTTTTCTGCACAAAAGCGATTCTGCGAAGCAATGTGAACACTTGTGCTTCCCAGGCACAGAGAAGGTGCTAGCAGGGAATTCTCTGCCTGCCTTTCCTCAGTGCTCTGCAAGCTCTCCAGGACAACAGCAAATCTGGGTTTCTGTGCTTTCTTTCATTCTGAACAAGTGTTACTGTTTTCTGCACAAAAGCGATTCTGCGAAGCAATGTGAACACTTCTGCTTCCCAGGCACAGAGAAGGTGCTAGCAGGGAATTCTCTGCCTGCCTTTCCCCAGTGCTCTGCAAGCTCTCCAGGACAACATAAAATCTGGGGCTCTGTGCTTTCTTTCGTTCTGAACAAGTGTTACTGTTTTCTGCACAAAAGCGATTCTGCGAAGCAATGTGAACACTTGTGCTTCCCAGGCACAGAGAAGGTGCTAGCAGGGAATTCTCTGCCTGCCTTTCCCCAGTGCTCTGCAAGCTCTCCAGGACAACATAAAATCTGGGGCTCTGTGCTTTCTTTCATTCTGAACAAGTGTTACTGTTTTCTGCACAAAAGCGATTCTGCGAAGCAATGTGAACACTTGTGCTTCCCAGGCACAGAGAAGGTGCTAGCAGGGAATTCTCTGCCTGCCTTTCCCCAGTGCTCTGCAAGCTCTCCAGGACAACATAAAATCTGGGGCTCTGTGCTTTCTTTCGTTCTGAACAAGTGTTACTGTTTTCTGCACAAAAGCGATTCTGCGAAGCAATGTGAACACTTGTGCTTCCCAGGCACAGAGAAGGTGCTAGCAGGGAATTCTCTGCCTGCCTTTCCCCAGTGCTCTGCAAGCTCTCCAGGACAACATAAAATCTGGGGCTCTGTGCTTTCTTTCGTTCTGAACAAGTGTTACTGTTTTCTGCACAAAAGCGATTCTGCGAAGCAATGTGAACACTTGTGCTTCCCAGGCACAGAGAAGGTGCTAGCAGGGAATTCTCTGCCTGCCTTTCCCCAGTGCTCTGCAAGCTCTCCAGGACAACATAAAATCTGGGGCTCTGTGCTTTCTTTCGTTCTGAACAACTGTTACTGTTTTCTGCACAAAAGTGATTCTGCGAAGCAATGTGAACACTTCTGCTTCCCAGGCACAGAGAAGGTGCTAGCAGGGAATTCTCTGCCTGCCTTTCCCCAGTGCTCTGCAAGCTCTCCAGGACAACATAAAATCTGGGGCTCTGTGCTTTCTTTCGTTCTGAACAAGTGTTACTGTTTTCCGCACAAAAGCGATTCTGCGAAGCAATGTGAACAGGCACAGAGAAGGTGCTATCAGGGAATTCTCTGCCTGCCTTTCCTTAGTGCTCTGCAAGCTCTCCAGGACAACATAAAATCTGGGGCTCTGTGCTTTCTTTCGTTCTGAACAAGTGTTACTGTTTTCTGCACAAAAGCGATTCTGCGAAGCAATGTGAACACTTGTGCTTCCCAGGCACAGAGAAGGTGCTAGCAGGGAATTCTCTGCCTGCCTTTCCCCAGTGCTCTGCAAGCTCTCCAGGACAACAGCAAATCTGGGGCTCTGTGCTTTCTTTCGTTCTGAACAAGTGTTACTGTTTTCTGCACAAAAGCGATTCTGCGAAGCAATGTGAACACTTCTGCTTCCCAGGCACAGAGAAGGTGCTAGCAGGGAATTCTCTGCCTGCCTTTCCTCAGTGCTCTGCAAGCTCTCCAGGACAACAGCAAATCTGGGGTTCTGTGCTTTCTTTCATTCTGAACAAGTGTTACTGTTTTCTGCACAAAAGCGATTCTGCGAAGCAATGTGAACACTTCTGCTTCCCAGGCACAGAGAAGGTGCTAGCAGGGAATTCTCTGCCTGCCTTTCCCCAGTGCTCTGCAAGCTCTCCAGGACAACATAAAATCTGGGGCTCTGTGCTTTCTTTCGTTCTGAACAAGTGTTACTGTTTTCTGCACAAAAGCGATTCTGCGAAGCAATGTGAACACTTGTGCTTCCCAGGCACAGAGAAGGTGCTAGCAGGGAATTCTCTGCCTGCCTTTCCCCAGTGCTCTGCAAGCTCTCCAGGACAACATAAAATCTGGGGCTCTGTGCTTTCTTTCGTTCTGAACAAGTGTTACTGTTTTCTGCACAAAAGCGATTCTGCGAAGCAATGTGAACACTTGTGCTTCCCAGGCACAGAGAAGGTGCTAGCAGGGAATTCTCTGCCTGCCTTTCCCCAGTGCTCTGCAAGCTCTCCAGGACAACATAAAATCTGGGGCTCTGTGCTTTCTTTCGTTCTGAACAAGTGTTACTGTTTTCTGCACAAAAGCGATTCTGCGAAGCAATGTGAACACTTGTGCTTCCCAGGCACAGAGAAGGTGCTAGCAGGGAATTCTCTGCCTGCCTTTCCCCAGTGCTCTGCAAGCTCTCCAGGACAACATAAAATCTGGGGCTCTGTGCTTTCTTTCGTTCTGAAGAAGTGTTACTGTTTTCTGCACAAAAGCGATTCTGCGAAGCAATGTGAACACTTGTGCTTCCCAGGCACAGAGAAGGTGCTAGCAGGGAATTCTCTGCCTGCCTTTCCCCAGTGCTCTGCAAGCTCTCCAGGACAACATAAAATCTGGTGCTCTGTGCTTTCTTTCGTTCTGAACAAGTGTTACTGTTTTCTGCACAAAAGCGATTCTGCGAAGCAATGTGAACACTTGTGCTTCCCAGGCACAGAGAAGGTGCTAGCAGGGGATTCTCTGCCTGCCTTTCCCCAGTGCTCTGCAAGCTCTCCAGGACAACATAAAATCTGGGGCTCTGTGCTTTCTTTCGTTCTGAACAACTGTTACTGTTTTCTGCACAAAAGCTATTCTGCGAAGCAATGTGAACAGGCACAGAGAAGGTGCTAGCAGGGAATTCTCTGCCTGCCTTTCCCCAGTGCTCTGCAAGCTCTCCAGGACAACATAAAATCTGGGGCTCTGTGCTTTCTTTCGTTCTGAACAAGTGTTACTGTTTTCTGCACAAAAGCGATTCTGCGAAGCAATGTGAACACTTGTGCTTCCCAGGCACAGAGAAGGTGCTAGCAGGGAATTCTCTGCCTGCCTTTCCCCAGTGCTCTGCAAGCTCTCCAGGACAACATAAAATCTGGGGCTCTGTGCTTTCTTTCGTTCTGAACAAGTGTTACTGTTTTCTGCACAAAAGCAATACTGCAAAGCAATGTGAACACTTCTGCTTCCCAGGCACAGAGAAGGTGCTAGCAGGGAATTCTCTGCCTGCCTTTCCCCAGTGCTCTGCAAGCTCTCCAGGACAACAGCAAATCTGGGGCTCTGTGCTTTCTTTCGTTCTGAACAAGTGTTACTGTTTTCTGCACAAAAGCGATTCTGCGAAGCAATGTGAACAGGCACAGAGAAGGTGCTATCAGGGAATTCTCTGCCTGCCTTTCCTTAGTGCTCTGCAAGCTCTCCAGGACAACATAAAATCTGGGGTTCTGTGCTTTCTTTCGTTCTGAACAAGTGTTACTGTTTTCTGCACAAAAGCGATTCTGCGAAGCAATGTGAACACTTCTGCTTCCCAGGCACAGAGAAGGTGCTAGCAGGGAATTCTCTGCCTGCCTTTCCCCAGTGCTCTGCAAGCTCTCCAGGACAACATAAAATCTGGGGTTCTGTGCTTTCTTTCGTTCTGAACAAGTGTTACTGTTTTCTGCACAAAAGCGATTCTGCGAAGCAATGTGAACACTTCTGCTTCCCAGGCACAGAGAAGGTGCTAGCAGGGAATTCTCTGCCTGCCTTTCCCCAGTGCTCTGCAAGCTCTCCAGGACAACATAAAATCTGGGGCTCTGTGCTTTCTTTCGTTCTGAACAAGTGTTACTGTTTTCTGCACAAAAGCGATTCTGCAAAGCAATGTGAACACTTGTGCTTCCCAGGCACAGAGAAGGTGCTAGCAGGGAATTCTCTGCCTGCCTTTCCCCAGTGCTCTGCAAGCTCTCCAGGACAACATAAAATCTGGGGCTCTGTGCTTTCTTTCGTTCTGAACAAGTGTTACTGTTTTCTGCACAAAAGCGATTCTGCGAAGTAATGTGAACACTTGTGCTTCCCAGGCACAGAGAAGGTGCTAGCAGGGAATTCTCTGCCTGCCTTTCCCCAGTGCTCTGCAAGCTCTCCAGGACAACATAAAATCTGGGGCTCTGTGCTTTCTTTCGTTCTGAACAAGTGTTACTGTTTTCTGCACAAAAGCAATTCTGCAAAGCAATGTGAACACTTGTGCTTCCCAGGCACAGAGAAGGTGCTAGCAGGGAATTCTCTGCCTGCCTTTCCCCAGTGCTCTGCAAGCTCTCCAGGACAACAGCAAATCTGGGGCTCTGTGCTTTCTTTCGTTCTGAACAAGTGTTACTGTTTTCTGCACAAAAGCGATTCTGCGAAGCAAAGTGAACACTTCTGCTTCCCAGGCACAGAGAAGGTGCTAGCAGGGAATTCTCTGCCTGCCTTTCCCCAGTGCTCTGCAAGCTCTCCAGGACAACATAAAATCTGGGGCTCTGTGCTTTCTTTCGTTCTGAACAAGTGTTACTGTTTTCTGCACAAAAGCGATTCTGCGAAGCAATGTGAACACTTGTGCTTCCCAGGCACAGAGAAGGTGCTAGCAGGGAATTCTCTGCCTGCCTTTCCCCAGTGCTCTGCAAGCTCTCCAGGACAACATAAAATCTGGGGCTCTGTGCTTTCTTTCGTTCTGAACAAGTGTTACTGTTTTCTGCACAAAAGCGATTCTGCGAAGCAATGTGAACACTTCTGCTTCCCAGGCACAGAGAAGGTGCTAGCAGGGAATTCTCTGCCTGCCTTTCCCCAGTGCTCTGCAAGCTCTCCAGGACAACATAAAATCTGGGGCTCTGTGCTTTCTTTCGTTCTGAACAAGTGTTACTGTTTTCTGCACAAAAGCGATTCTGCGAAGCAATGTGAACACTTGTGCTTCCCAGGCACAGAGAAGGTGCTAGCAGGGAATTCTCTGCCTGCCTTTCCCCAGTGCTCTGCAAGCTCTCCAGGACAACATAAAATCTGGGGCTCTGTGCTTTCTTTCGTTCTGAACAACTGTTACTGTTTTCTGCACAAAAGCGATTCTGCGAAGCAATGTGAACACTTGTGCTTCCCAGGCACAGAGAAGGTGCTAGCAGGGAATTCTCTGCCTGCCTTTCCCCAGTGCTCTGCAAGCTCTCCAGGACAACATAAAATCTGGGGCTCTGTGCTTTCTTTCGTTCTGAACAAGTGTTACTGTTTTCTGCACAAAAGCGATTCTGCGAATTAATGTGAACACTTCTGCTTCCCAGGCACAGAGAAGGTGCTAGCAGGGAATTCTCTGCCTGCCTTTCCCCAGTGCTCTGCAAGCTCTCCATGACAACAGCAAATCTGGGGCTCTGTGCTTTCTTTCATTCTGAACAAGTGTTACTGGTTTCTGCACAAAAGCTATTCTGCGAAGCAATGTGAACAGGCACAGAGAAGGTGCTAGCAGGGAATTCTCTGCCTGCCTTTCCCCAGTGCTCTGCAAGCTCTCCAGGACAACATAAAATCTGGGGCTCTGTGCTTTCTTTCGTTCTGAACAAGTGTTACTGTTTTCTGCACAAAAGCGATTCTGCGAAGCAATGTGAACACTTCTGCTTCCCAGGCACAGAGAAGGTGCTAGCAGGGAATCCTCTGCCTGCCTTTCCCCAGTGCTCTGCAAGCTCTCCAGGACAACATAAAATCTGGGGCTCTGTGCTTTCTTTCGTTCTGAACAAGTGTTACTGTTTTCTGCACAAAAGCAATTCTGCAAAGCAATGTGAACACTTGTGCTTCCCAGGCACAGAGAAGGTGCTAGCAGGGAATTCTCTGCCTGCCTTTCCCCAGTGCTCTGCAAGCTCTCCAGGACAACATAAAATCTGGGGCTCTGTGCTTTCTTTCGTTCTGAACAAGTGTTACTGTTTTCTGCACAAAAGCGATTCTGCGAAGCAAAGTGAACACTACTGCTTCCCAGGCACAGAGAAGGTGCTAGCAGGGAATTCTCTGCCTGCCTTTCCCCAGTGCTCTGCAAGCTCTCCAGGACAACATAAAATCTGGGGCTCTGTGCTTTCTTTCGTTCTGAACAAGTGTTACTGTTTTCTGCACAAAAGCGATTCTGCGAAGCAATGTGAACACTTCTGCTTCCCAGGCACAGAGAAGGTGCTAGCAGGGAATTCTCTGCCTGCCTTTCCCCAGTGCTCTGCAAGCTCTCCAGGACAACATAAAATCTGGGGCTCTGTGCTTTCTTTCGTTCTGAACAAGTGTTACTGTTTTCTGCACAAAAGCGATTCTGCGAAGCAATGTGAACACTTCTGCTTCCCAGGCACAGAGAAGGTGCTAGCAGGGAATTCTCTGCCTGCCTTTCCCCAGTGCTCTGCAAGCTCTCCAGGACAACATAAAATCTGGGGCTCTGTGCTTTCTTTCGTTCTGAACAAGTGTTACTGTTTTCTGCACAAAAGCGATTCTGCGAAGCAATGTGAACACTTCTGCTTCCCAGGCACAGAGAAGGTGCTAGCAGGGAATTCTCTGCCTGCCTTTCCCCAGTGCTCTGCAAGCTCTCCAGGACAACATAAAATCTGGGGCTCTGTGCTTTCTTTCGTTCTGAACAAGTGTTACTGTTTTCTGCACAAAAGCGATTCTGCGAAGCAATGTGAACACTTGTGCTTCCCAGGCACAGAGAAGGTGCTAGCAGGGAATTCTCTGCCTGCCTTTCCCCAGTGCTCTGCAAGCTCTCCAGGACAACATAAAATCTGGGGCTCTGTGCTTTCTTTCGTTCTGAACAAGTGTTACTGTTTTCTGCACAAAAGCGATTCTGCGAAGCAATGTGAACACTTGTGCTTCCCAGGCACAGAGAAGGTGCTAGCAGGGAATTCTCTGCCTGCCTTTCCCCAGTGCTCTGCAAGCTCTCCAGGACAACATAAAATCTGGGGCTCTGTGCTTTCTTTCGTTCTGAAGAAGTGTTACTGTTTTCTGCACAAAAGCGATTCTGCGAAGCAATGTGAACACTTGTGCTTCCCAGGCACAGAGAAGGTGCTAGCAGGGAATTCTCTGCCTGCCTTTCCCCAGTGCTCTGCAAGCTCTCCAGGACAACATAAAATCTGGTGCTCTGTGCTTTCTTTCGTTCTGAACAAGTGTTACTGTTTTCTGCACAAAAGCGATTCTGCGAAGCAATGTGAACACTTCTGCTTCCCAGGCACAGAGAAGGTGCTAGCAGGGAATCCTCTGCCTGCCTTTCCCCAGTGCTCTGCAAGCTCTCCAGGACAACATAAAATCTGGGGCTCTGTGCTTTCTTTCGTTCTGAACAAGTGTTACTGTTTTCTGCACAAAAGCAATTCTGCAAAGCAATGTGAACACTTGTGCTTCCCAGGCACAGAGAAGGTGCTAGCAGGGAATTCTCTGCCTGCCTTTCCCCAGTGCTCTGCAAGCTCTCCAGGACAACATAAAATCTGGGGCTCTGTGCTTTCTTTCGTTCTGAACAAGTGTTACTGTTTTCTGCACAAAAGCGATTCTGCGAAGCAAAGTGAACACTACTGCTTCCCAGGCACAGAGAAGGTGCTAGCAGGGAATTCTCTGCCTGCCTTTCCCCAGTGCTCTGCAAGCTCTCCAGGACAACATAAAATCTGGGGCTCTGTGCTTTCTTTCGTTCTGAACAAGTGTTACTGTTTTCTGCACAAAAGCGATTCTGCGAAGCAATGTGAACACTTCTGCTTCCCAGGCACAGAGAAGGTGCTAGCAGGGAATTCTCTGCCTGCCTTTCCCCAGTGCTCTGCAAGCTCTCCAGGACAACATAAAATCTGGGGCTCTGTGCTTTCTTTCGTTCTGAACAAGTGTTACTGTTTTCTGCACAAAAGCGATTCTGCGAAGCAATGTGAACACTTCTGCTTCCCAGGCACAGAGAAGGTGCTAGCAGGGAATTCTCTGCCTGCCTTTCCCCAGTGCTCTGCAAGCTCTCCAGGACAACATAAAATCTGGGGCTCTGTGCTTTCTTTCGTTCTGAACAAGTGTTACTGTTTTCTGCACAAAAGCGATTCTGCGAAGCAATGTGAACACTTGTGCTTCCCAGGCACAGAGAAGGTGCTAGCAGGGAATTCTCTGCCTGCCTTTCCCCAGTGCTCTGCAAGCTCTCCAGGACAACATAAAATCTGGGGCTCTGTGCTTTCTTTCGTTCTGAACAAGTGTTACTGTTTTCTGCACAAAAGCGATTCTGCGAAGCAATGTGAACACTTGTGCTTCCCAGGCACAGAGAAGGTGCTAGCAGGGAATTCTCTGCCTGCCTTTCCCCAGTGCTCTGCAAGCTCTCCAGGACAACATAAAATCTGGGGCTCTGTGCTTTCTTTCGTTCTGAACAAGTGTTACTGTTTTCTGCACAAAAGCGATTCTGCGAAGCAATGTGAACACTTGTGCTTCCCAGGCACAGAGAAGGTGCTAGCAGGGAATTCTCTGCCTGCCTTTCCCCAGTGCTCTGCAAGCTCTCCAGGACAACATAAAATCTGGGGCTCTGTGCTTTCTTTCGTTCTGAAGAAGTGTTACTGTTTTCTGCACAAAAGCGATTCTGCGAAGCAATGTGAACACTTGTGCTTCCCAGGCACAGAGAAGGTGCTAGCAGGGAATTCTCTGCCTGCCTTTCCCCAGTGCTCTGCAAGCTCTCCAGGACAACATAAAATCTGGGGCTCTGTGCTTTCTTTCGTTCTGAACAAGTGTTACTGTTTTCTGCACAAAAGCGATTCTGCGAAGCAATGTGAACACTTGTGCTTCCCAGGCACAGAGAAGGTGCTAGCAGGGAATTCTCTGCCTGCCTTTCCCCAGTGCTCTGCAAGCTCTCCAGGACAACATAAAATCTGGGGCTCTGTGCTTTCTTTCGTTCTGAACAACTGTTACTGTTTTCTGCACAAAAGTGATTCTGCGAAGCAATGTGAACACTTCTGCTTCCCAGGCACAGAGAAGGTGCTAGCAGGGAATTCTCTGCCTGCCTTTCCCCAGTGCTCTGCAAGCTCTCCAGGACAACATAAAATCTGGGGCTCTGTGCTTTCTTTCGTTCTGAACAAGTGTTACTGTTTTCCGCACAAAAGCGATTCTGCGAAGCAATGTGAACAGGCACAGAGAAGGTGCTATCAGGGAATTCTCTGCCTGCCTTTCCTTAGTGCTCTGCAAGCTCTCCAGGACAACATAAAATCTGGGGCTCTGTGCTTTCTTTCGTTCTGAACAAGTGTTACTGTTTTCTGCACAAAAGCGATTCTGCGAAGCAATGTGAACACTTGTGCTTCCCAGGCACAGAGAAGGTGCTAGCAGGGAATTCTCTGCCTGCCTTTCCCCAGTGCTCTGCAAGCTCTCCAGGACAACAGCAAATCTGGGGCTCTGTGCTTTCTTTCGTTCTGAACAAGTGTTACTGTTTTCTGCACAAAAGCGATTCTGCGAAGCAATGTGAACACTTCTGCTTCCCAGGCACAGAGAAGGTGCTAGCAGGGAATTCTCTGCCTGCCTTTCCTCAGTGCTCTGCAAGCTCTCCAGGACAACAGCAAATCTGGGGTTCTGTGCTTTCTTTCATTCTGAACAAGTGTTACTGTTTTCTGCACAAAAGCGATTCTGCGAAGCAATGTGAACACTTCTGCTTCCCAGGCACAGAGAAGGTGCTAGCAGGGAATTCTCTGCCTGCCTTTCCCCAGTGCTCTGCAAGCTCTCCAGGACAACATAAAATCTGGGGCTCTGTGCTTTCTTTCGTTCTGAACAAGTGTTACTGTTTTCTGCACAAAAGCGATTCTGCGAAGCAATGTGAACACTTGTGCTTCCCAGGCACAGAGAAGGTGCTAGCAGGGAATTCTCTGCCTGCCTTTCCCCAGTGCTCTGCAAGCTCTCCAGGACAACATAAAATCTGGGGCTCTGTGCTTTCTTTCGTTCTGAACAAGTGTTACTGTTTTCTGCACAAAAGCGATTCTGCGAAGCAATGTGAACACTTGTGCTTCCCAGGCACAGAGAAGGTGCTAGCAGGGAATTCTCTGCCTGCCTTTCCCCAGTGCTCTGCAAGCTCTCCAGGACAACATAAAATCTGGGGCTCTGTGCTTTCTTTCGTTCTGAACAAGTGTTACTGTTTTCTGCACAAAAGCGATTCTGCGAAGCAATGTGAACACTTCTGCTTCCCAGGCACAGAGAAGGTGCTAGCAGGGAATTCTCTGCCTGCCTTTCCCCAGTGCTCTGCAAGCTCTCCAGGACAACATAAAATCTGGGGCTCTGTGCTTTCTTTCGTTCTGAACAAGTGTTACTGTTTTCTGCACAAAAGCGATTCTGCGAAGCAATGTGAACACTTGTGCTTCCCAGGCACAGAGAAGGTGCTAGCAGGGAATTCTCTGCCTGCCTTTCCCCAGTGCTCTGCAAGCTCTCCAGGACAACATAAAATCTGGGGCTCTGTGCTTTCTTTCGTTCTGAACAAGTGTTACTGTTTTCTGCACAAAAGCGATTCTGCGAAGCAATGTGAACACTTCTGCTTCCCAGGCACAGAGAAGGTGCTAGCAGGGAATTCTCTGCCTGCCTTTCCCCAGTGCTCTGCAAGCTCTCCAGGACAACATAAAATCTGGGGCTCTGTGCTTTCTTTCGTTCTGAACAACTGTTACTGTTTTCTGCACAAAAGTGATTCTGCGAAGCAATGTGAACACTTCTGCTTCCCAGGCACAGAGAAGGTGCTAGCAGGGAATTCTCTGCCTGCCTTTCCCCAGTGCTCTGCAAGCTCTCCAGGACAACATAAAATCTGGGGCTCTGTGCTTTCTTTCGTTCTGAACAAGTGTTACTGTTTTCCGCACAAAAGCGATTCTGCGAAGCAATGTGAACAGGCACAGAGAAGGTGCTAGCAGGGAATTCTCTGCCTGCCTTTCCTTAGTGCTCTGCAAGCTCTCCAGGACAACATAAAATCTGGGGCTCTGTGCTTTCTTTCGTTCTGAACAAGTGTTACTGTTTTCTGCACAAAAGCGATTCTGCGAAGCAATGTGAACACTTGTGCTTCCCAGGCACAGAGAAGGTGCTAGCAGGGAATTCTCTGCCTGCCTTTCCCCAGTGCTCTGCAAGCTCTCCAGGACAACAGCAAATCTGGGGCTCTGTGCTTTCTTTCGTTCTGAACAAGTGTTACTGTTTTCTGCACAAAAGCGATTCTGCGAAGCAATGTGAACACTTGTGCTTCCCAGGCACAGAGAAGGTGCTAGCAGGGAATTCTCTGCCTGCCTTTCCCCAGTGCTCTGCAAGCTCTCCAGGACAACATAAAATCTGGGGCTCTGTGCTTTCTTTCGTTCTGAACAAGTGTTACTGTTTTCCGCACAAAAGCGATTCTGCGAAGCAATGTGAACAGGCACAGAGAAGGTGCTATCAGGGAATTCTCTGCCTGCCTTTCCTTAGTGCTCTGCAAGCTCTCCAGGACAACATAAAATCTGGGGCTCTGTGCTTTCTTTCGTTCTGAACAAGTGTTACTGTTTTCTGCACAAAAGCGATTCTGCGAAGCAATGTGAACACTTGTGCTTCCCAGGCACAGAGAAGGTGCTAGCAGGGAATTCTCTGCCTGCCTTTCCCCAGTGCTCTGCAAGCTCTCCAGGACAACAGCAAATCTGGGGCTCTGTGCTTTCTTTCGTTCTGAACAAGTGTTACTGTTTTCTGCACAAAAGCGATTCTGCGAAGCAATGTGAACACTTCTGCTTCCCAGGCACAGAGAAGGTGCTAGCAGGGAATTCTCTGCCTGCCTTTCCCCAGTGCTCTGCAAGCTCTCCAGGACAACATAAAATCTGGGGCTCTGTGCTTTCTTTCGTTCTGAACAAGTGTTACTGTTTTCTGCACAAAAGCGATTCTGCGAAGCAATGTGAACACTTGTGCTTCCCAGGCACAGAGAAGGTGCTAGCAGGGAATTCTCTGCCTGCCTTTCCCCAGTGCTCTGCAAGCTCTCCAGGACAACATAAAATCTGGGGCTCTGTGCTTTCTTTCGTTCTGAACAAGTGTTACTGGTTTCTGCACAAAACCGATTCTGCGAAGCAATGTGAACAGGCACAGAGAAGGTGCTATCAGGGAATTCTCTGCCTGCCTTTCCTTAGTGCTCTGCAAGCTCTCCAGGACAACATAAAATCTGGGGTTCTGTGCTTTCTTTCGTTCTGAACAAGTGTTACTGTTTTCTGCACAAAAGCGATTCTGCGAAGCAATGTGAACACTTCTGCTTCCCAGGCACAGAGAAGGTGCTAGCAGGGAATTCTCTGCCTGCCTTTCCCCAGTGCTCTGCAAGCTCTCCAGGACAACATAAAATCTGGGGTTCTGTGCTTTCTTTCGTTCTGAACAAGTGTTACTGTTTTCTGCACAAAAGCGATTCTGCGAAGCAATGTGAACACTTCTGCTTCCCAGGCACAGAGAAGGTGCTAGCAGGGAATTCTCTGCCTGCCTTTCCCCAGTGCTCTGCAAGCTCTCCAGGACAACATAAAATCTGGGGCTCTGTGCTTTCTTTCGTTCTGAACAAGTGTTACTGTTTTCTGCACAAAAGCGATTCTGCAAAGCAATGTGAACACTTGTGCTTCCCAGGCACAGAGAAGGTGCTAGCAGGGAATTCTCTGCCTGCCTTTCCCCAGTGCTCTGCAAGCTCTCCAGGACAACATAAAATCTGGGGCTCTGTGCTTTCTTTCGTTCTGAACAAGTGTTACTGTTTTCTGCACAAAAGCGATTCTGCGAAGTAATGTGAACACTTGTGCTTCCCAGGCACAGAGAAGGTGCTAGCAGGGAATTCTCTGCCTGCCTTTCCCCAGTGCTCTGCAAGCTCTCCAGGACAACATAAAATCTGGGGCTCTGTGCTTTCTTTCGTTCTGAACAAGTGTTACTGTTTTCTGCACAAAAGCGATTCTGCGAAGCAATGTGAACACTTCTGCTTCCCAGGCACAGAGAAGGTGCTAGCAGGGAATTCTCTGCCTGCCTTTCCCCAGTGCTCTGCAAGCTCTCCAGGACAACATAAAATCTGGGGCTCTGTGCTTTCTTTCGTTCTGAACAAGTGTTACTGTTTTCCGCACAAAAGCGATTCTGCGAAGCAATGTGAACAGGCACAGAGAAGGTGCTATCAGGGAATTCTCTGCCTGCCTTTCCTTAGTGCTCTGCAAGCTCTCCAGGACAACATAAAATCTGGGGCTCTGTGCTTTCTTTCGTTCTGAACAAGTGTTACTGTTTTCTGCACAAAAGCGATTCTGCGAAGCAATGTGAACACTTGTGCTTCCCAGGCACAGAGAAGGTGCTAGCAGGGAATTCTCTGCCTGCCTTTCCCCAGTGCTCTGCAAGCTCTCCAGGACAACAGCAAATCTGGGGCTCTGTGCTTTCTTTCGTTCTGAACAAGTGTTACTGTTTTCTGCACAAAAGCGATTCTGCGAAGCAATGTGAACACTTCTGCTTCCCAGGCACAGAGAAGGTGCTAGCAGGGAATTCTCTGCCTGCCTTTCCTCAGTGCTCTGCAAGCTCTCCAGGACAACAGCAAATCTGGGGTTCTGTGCTTTCTTTCATTCTGAACAAGTGTTACTGTTTTCTGCACAAAAGCGATTCTGCGAAGCAATGTGAACACTTCTGCTTCCCAGGCACAGAGAAGGTGCTAGCAGGGAATTCTCTGCCTGCCTTTCCCCAGTGCTCTGCAAGCTCTCCAGGACAACAGCAAATCTGGGGCTCTGTGCTTTCTTTCGTTCTGAACAAGTGTTACTGTTTTCTGCACAAAAGCGATTCTGCGAAGCAATGTGAACACTTGTGCTTCCCAGGCACAGAGAAGGTGCTAGCAGGGAATTCTCTGCCTGCCTTTCCCCAGTGCTCTGCAAGCTCTCCAGGACAACATAAAATCTGGGGCTCTGTGCTTTCTTTCGTTCTGAACAAGTGTTACTGTTTTCTGCACAAAAGCGATTCTGCGAAGCAATGTGAACACTTGTGCTTCCCAGGCACAGAGAAGGTGCTAGCAGGGAATTCTCTGCCTGCCTTTCCCCAGTGCTCTGCAAGCTCTCCAGGACAACATAAAATCTGGGGCTCTGTGCTTTCTTTCGTTCTGAACAAGTGTTACTGTTTTCTGCACAAAACCGATTCTGCAAAGCAATGTGAACACTTGTGCTTCCCAGGCACAGAGAAGGTGCTAGCAGGGAATTCTCTGCCTGCCTTTCCCCAGTGCTCTGCAAGCTCTCCAGGACAACAGCAAATCTGGGGCTCTGTGCTTTCTTTCGTTCTGAACAAGTGTTACTGTTTTCTGCACAAAAGCGATTCTGCGAAGCAATGTGAACAGGCACAGAGAAGGTGCTATCAGGGAATTCTCTGCCTGCCTTTCCTTAGTGCTCTGCAAGCTCTCCAGGACAACATAAAATCTGGGGTTCTGTGCTTTCTTTCGTTCTGAACAAGTGTTACTGTTTTCTGCACAAAAGCGATTCTGCGAAGCAATGTGAACACTTCTGCTTCCCAGGCACAGAGAAGGTGCTAGCAGGGAATTCTCTGCCTGCCTTTCCCCAGTGCTCTGCAAGCTCTCCAGGACAACATAAAATCTGGGGTTCTGTGCTTTCTTTCGTTCTGAACAAGTGTTACTGTTTTCTGCACAAAAGCGATTCTGCGAAGCAATGTGAACACTTCTGCTTCCCAGGCACAGAGAAGGTGCTAGCAGGGAATTCTCTGCCTGCCTTTCCCCAGTGCTCTGCAAGCTCTCCAGGACAACATAAAATCTGGGGCTCTGTGCTTTCTTTCGTTCTGAACAAGTGTTACTGTTTTCTGCACAAAAGCGATTCTGCAAAGCAATGTGAACACTTGTGCTTCCCAGGCACAGAGAAGGTGCTAGCAGGGAATTCTCTGCCTGCCTTTCCCCAGTGCTCTGCAAGCTCTCCAGGACAACATAAAATCTGGGGCTCTGTGCTTTCTTTCGTTCTGAACAAGTGTTACTGTTTTCTGCACAAAAGCGATTCTGCGAAGCAATGTGAACACTTGTGCTTCCCAGGCACAGAGAAGGTGCTAGCAGGGAATTCTCTGCCTGCCTTTCCCCAGTGCTCTGCAAGCTCTCCAGGACAACATAAAATCTGGGGCTCTGTGCTTTCTTTCGTTCTGAACAAGTGTTACTGTTTTCTGCACAAAAGCAATTCTGCAAAGCAATGTGAACACTTGTGCTTCCCAGGCACAGAGAAGGTGCTAGCAGGGAATTCTCTGCCTGCCTTTCCCCAGTGCTCTGCAAGCTCTCCAGGACAACATCAAATCTGGGGCTCTGTGCTTTCTTTCGTTCTGAACAAGTGTTACTGTTTTCTGCACAAAAGCGATTCTGCGAAGCAAAGTGAACACTTCTGCTTCCCAGGCACAGAGAAGGTGCTAGCAGGGAATTCTCTGCCTGCCTTTCCCCAGTGCTCTGCAAGCTCTCCAGGACAACATAAAATCTGGGGCTCTGTGCTTTCTTTCGTTCTGAACAAGTGTTACTGTTTTCTGCACAAAACCGATTCTGCAAAGCAATGTGAACACTTGTGCTTCCCAGGCACAGAGAAGGTGCTAGCAGGGAATTCTCTGCCTGCCTTTCCCCAGTGCTCTGCAAGCTCTCCAGGACAACATAAAATCTGGGGCTCTGTGCTTTCTTTCGTTCTGAACAAGTGTTACTGTTTTCTGCACAAAACCGATTCTGCAAAGCAATGTGAACACTTGTGCTTCCCAGGCACAGAGAAGGTGCTAGCAGGGAATTCTCTGCCTGCCTTTCCCCAGTGCTCTGCAAGCTCTCCAGGACAACATAAAATCTGGGGCTCTGTGCTTTCTTTCGTTCTGAACAAGTGTTACTGTTTTCTGCACAAAAGCGATTCTGCGAAGCAATGTGAACACTTCTGCTTCCCAGGCACAGAGAAGGTGCTAGCAGGGAATTCTCTGCCTGCCTTTCCCCAGTGCTCTGCAAGCTCTCCAGGACAACATAAAATCTGGGGCTCTGTGCTTTCTTTCGTTCTGAACAAGTGTTACTGTTTTCTGCACAAAAGCAATTCTGCAAAGCAATGTGAACACTTGTGCTTCCCAGGCACAGAGAAGGTGCTAGCAGGGAATTCTCTGCCTGCCTTTCCCCAGTGCTCTGCAAGCTCTCCAGGACAACATCAAATCTGGGGCTCTGTGCTTTCTTTCGTTCTGAACAAGTGTTACTGTTTTCTGCACAAAAGCGATTCTGCGAAGCAATGTGAACAGGCACAGAGAAGGTGCTAGCAGGGAATTCTCTGCCTGCCTTTCCTTAGTGCTCTGCAAGCTCTCCAGGACAACATAAAATCTGGGGTTCTGTGCTTTCTTTCGTTCTGAACAAGTGTTACTGTTTTCTGCACAAAAGCGATTCTGCGAAGCAATGTGAACACTTCTGCTTCCCAGGCACAGAGAAGGTGCTAGCAGGGAATTCTCTGCCTGCCTTTCCCCAGTGCTCTGCAAGCTCTCCAGGACAACATAAAATCTGGGGTTCTGTGCTTTCTTTCGTTCTGAACAAGTGTTACTGTTTTCTGCACAAAAGCGATTCTGCGAGGCAATGTGAACACTTCTGCTTCCCAGGCACAGAGAAGGTGCTAGCAGGGAATTCTCTGCCTGCCTTTCCCCAGTGCTCTGCAAGCTCTCCAGGACAACATAAAATCTGGGGCTCTGTGCTTTCTTTCGTTCTGAACAAGTGTTACTGTTTTCTGCACAAAAGCGATTCTGCAAAGCAATGTGAACACTTGTGCTTCCCAGGCACAGAGAAGGTGCTAGCAGGGAATTCTCTGCCTGCCTTTCCCCAGTGCTCTGCAAGCTCTCCAGGACAACATAAAATCTGGGGCTCTGTGCTTTCTTTCGTTCTGAACAAGTGTTACTGTTTTCTGCACAAAAGCGATTCTGCGAAGCAATGTGAACACTTCTGCTTCCCAGGCACAGAGAAGGTGCTAGCAGGGAATTCTCTGCCTGCCTTTCCCCAGTGCTCTGCAAGCTCTCCAGGACAACATAAAATCTGGGGCTCTGTGCTTTCTTTCGTTCTGAACAAGTGTTACTGTTTTCTGCACAAAAGCGATTCTGCGAAGCAATGTGAACACTTCTGCTTCCCAGGCACAGAGAAGGTGCTAGCAGGGAATTCTCTGCCTGCCTTTCCCCAGTGCTCTGCAAGCTCTCCAGGACAACATAAAATCTGGGGCTCTGTGCTTTCTTTCGTTCTGAACAAGTGTTACTGTTTTCTGCACAAAAGCAATTCTGCAAAGCAATGTGAACACTTGTGCTTCCCAGGCACAGAGAAGGTGCTAGCAGGGAATTCTCTGCCTGCCTTTCCCCAGTGCTCTGCAAGCTCTCCAGGACAACATAAAATCTGGGGCTCTGTGCTTTCTTTCGTTCTGAACAAGTGTTACTGTTTTCTGCACAAAAGCGATTCTGCGAAGCAATGTGAACACTTCTGCTTCCCAGGCACAGAGAAGGTGCTAGCAGGGAATTCTCTGCCTGCCTTTCCCCAGTGCTCTGCAAGCTCTCCAGGACAACATAAAATCTGGGGCTCTGTGCTTTCTTTCGTTCTGAACAAGTGTTACTGTTTTCTGCACAAAAGCGATTCTGCAAAGCAATGTGAACACTTGTGCTTCCCAGGCACAGAGAAGGTGCTAGCAGGGAATTCTCTGCCTGCCTTTCCCCAGTGCTCTGCAAGCTCTCCAGGACAACATAAAATCTGGGGCTCTGTGCTTTCTTTCGTTCTGAACAAGTGTTACTGTTTTCTGCACAAAAGCGATTCTGCGAAGCAATGTGAACACTTCTGCTTCCCAGGCACAGAGAAGGTGCTAGCAGGGAATTCTCTGCCTGCCTTTCCCCAGTGCTCTGCAAGCTCTCCAGGACAACATAAAATCTGGGGCTCTGTGCTTTCTTTCGTTCTGAACAAGTGTTACTGTTTTCTGCACAAAAGCAATTCTGCAAAGCAATGTGAACACTTGTGCTTCCCAGGCACAGAGAAGGTGCTAGCAGGGAATTCTCTGCCTGCCTTTCCCCAGTGCTCTGCAAGCTCTCCAGGACAACATAAAATCTGGGGCTCTGTGCTTTCTTTCGTTCTGAACAAGTGTTACTGTTTTCTGCACAAAAGCGATTCTGCGAAGCAATGTGAACACTTGTGCTTCCCAGGCACAGAGAAGGTGCTAGCAGGGAATTCTCTGCCTGCCTTTCCCCAGTGCTCTGCAAGCTCTCCAGGACAACATAAAATCTGGGGCTCTGTGCTTTCTTTCGTTCTGAACAAGTGTTACTGTTTTCTGCACAAAAGCGATTCTGCGAAGCAATGTGAACACTTGTGCTTCCCAGGCACAGAGAAGGTGCTAGCAGGGAATTCTCTGCCTGCCTTTCCCCAGTGCTCTGCAAGCTCTCCAGGACAACATAAAATCTGGGGCTCTGTGCTTTCTTTCGTTCTGAACAAGTGTTACTGTTTTCTGCACAAAAGCGATTCTGCAAAGCAATGTGAACACTTGTGCTTCCCAGGCACAGAGAAGGTGCTAGCAGGGAATTCTCTGCCTGCCTTTCCCCAGTGCTCTGCAAGCTCTCCAGGACAACATAAAATCTGGGGCTCTGTGCTTTCTTTCGTTCTGAACAAGTGTTACTGTTTTCTGCACAAAAGCGATTCTGCGAAGTAATGTGAACACTTGTGCTTCCCAGGCACAGAGAAGGTGCTAGCAGGGAATTCTCTGCCTGCCTTTCCCCAGTGCTCTGCAAGCTCTCCAGGACAACATAAAATCTGGGGCTCTGTGCTTTCTTTCGTTCTGAACAAGTGTTACTGTTTTCTGCACAAAAGCGATTCTGCGAAGCAATGTGAACACTTGTGCTTCCCAGGCACAGAGAAGGTGCTAGCAGGGAATTCTCTGCCTGCCTTTCCCCAGTGCTCTGCAAGCTCTCCAGGACAACATAAAATCTGGGGCTCTGTGCTTTCTTTCGTTCTGAACAACTGTTACTGTTTTCTGCACAAAAGCGATTCTGCGAAGCAATGTGAACACTTGTGCTTCCCAGGCACAGAGAAGGTGCTAGCAGGGAATTCTCTGCCTGCCTTTCCCCAGTGCTCTGCAAGCTCTCCAGGACAACATAAAATCTGGGGCTCTGTGCTTTCTTTCGTTCTGAACAAGTGTTACTGTTTTCTGCACAAAAGCGATTCTGCGAAGTAATGTGAACACTTGTGCTTCCCAGGCACAGAGAAGGTGCTAGCAGGGAATTCTCTGCCTGCCTTTCCCCAGTGCTCTGCAAGCTCTCCAGGACAACATAAAATCTGGGGCTCTGTGCTTTCTTTCGTTCTGAACAAGTGTTACTGTTTTCTGCACAAAAGCGATTCTGCGAAGCAATGTGAACACTTCTGCTTCCCAGGCACAGAGAAGGTGCTAGCAGGGAATTCTCTGCCTGCCTTTCCCCAGTGCTCTGCAAGCTCTCCAGGACAACATAAAATCTGGGGCTCTGTGCTTTCTTTCGTTCTGAACAAGTGTTACTGTTTTCTGCACAAAAGCGATTCTGCGAAGCAATGTGAACACTTGTGCTTCCCAGGCACAGAGAAGGTGCTAGCAGGGAATTCTCTGCCTGCCTTTCCCCAGTGCTCTGCAAGCTCTCCAGGACAACATAAAATCTGGGGCTCTGTGCTTTCTTTCGTTCTGAACAAGTGTTACTGTTTTCTGCACAAAAGCGATTCTGCGAAGCAATGTGAACACTTGTGCTTCCCAGGCACAGAGAAGGTGCTAGCAGGGAATTCTCTGCCTGCCTTTCCCCAGTGCTCTGCAAGCTCTCCAGGACAACATAAAATCTGGGGCTCTGTGCTTTCTTTCGTTCTGAACAAGTGTTACTGTTTTCTGCACAAAAGCGATTCTGCGAAGCAATGTGAACACTTGTGCTTCCCAGGCACAGAGAAGGTGCTAGCAGGGAATTCTCTGCCTGCCTTTCCCCAGTGCTCTGCAAGCTCTCCAGGACAACATAAAATCTGGGGCTCTGTGCTTTCTTTCGTTCTGAAGAAGTGTTACTGTTTTCTGCACAAAAGCGATTCTGCGAAGCAATGTGAACACTTGTGCTTCCCAGGCACAGAGAAGGTGCTAGCAGGGAATTCTCTGCCTGCCTTTCCCCAGTGCTCTGCAAGCTCTCCAGGACAACATAAAATCTGGTGCTCTGTGCTTTCTTTCGTTCTGAACAAGTGTTACTGTTTTCTGCACAAAAGCGATTCTGCGAAGCAATGTGAACACTTGTGCTTCCCAGGCACAGAGAAGGTGCTAGCAGGGAATTCTCTGCCTGCCTTTCCCCAGTGCTCTGCAAGCTCTCCAGGACAACATAAAATCTGGGGCTCTGTGCTTTCTTTCGTTCTGAACAAGTGTTACTGTTTTCTGCACAAAAGTGATTCTGCGAAGCAATGTGAACACTTCTGCTTCCCAGGCACAGAGAAGGTGCTAGCAGGGAATTCTCTGCCTGCCTTTCCCCAGTGCTCTGCAAGCTCTCCAGGACAACATAAAATCTGGGGCTCTGTGCTTTCTTTCGTTCTGAACAAGTGTTACTGTTTTCCGCACAAAAGCGATTCTGCGAAGCAATGTGAACAGGCACAGAGAAGGTGCTATCAGGGAATTCTCTGCCTGCCTTTCCTTAGTGCTCTGCAAGCTCTCCAGGACAACATAAAATCTGGGGCTCTGTGCTTTCTTTCGTTCTGAACAAGTGTTACTGTTTTCTGCACAAAAGCGATTCTGCGAAGCAATGTGAACACTTGTGCTTCCCAGGCACAGAGAAGGTGCTAGCAGGGAATTCTCTGCCTGCCTTTCCCCAGTGCTCTGCAAGCTCTCCAGGACAACAGCAAATCTGGGGCTCTGTGCTTTCTTTCGTTCTGAACAAGTGTTACTGTTTTCTGCACAAAAGCGATTCTGCGAAGCAATGTGAACACTTCTGCTTCCCAGGCACAGAGAAGGTGCTAGCAGGGAATTCTCTGCCTGCCTTTCCTCAGTGCTCTGCAAGCTCTCCAGGACAACAGCAAATCTGGGGTTCTGTGCTTTCTTTCATTCTGAACAAGTGTTACTGTTTTCTGCACAAAAGCGATTCTGCGAAGCAATGTGAACACTTCTGCTTCCCAGGCACAGAGAAGGTGCTAGCAGGGAATTCTCTGCCTGCCTTTCCCCAGTGCTCTGCAAGCTCTCCAGGACAACATAAAATCTGGGGCTCTGTGCTTTCTTTCGTTCTGAACAAGTGTTACTGTTTTCTGCACAAAAGCGATTCTGCGAAGCAATGTGAACACTTGTGCTTCCCAGGCACAGAGAAGGTGCTAGCAGGGAATTCTCTGCCTGCCTTTCCCCAGTGCTCTGCAAGCTCTCCAGGACAACATAAAATCTGGGGCTCTGTGCTTTCTTTCGTTCTGAACAAGTGTTACTGTTTTCTGCACAAAAGCAATTCTGCAAAGCAATGTGAACACTTGTGCTTCCCAGGCACAGAGAAGGTGCTAGCAGGGAATTCTCTGCCTGCCTTTCCCCAGTGCTCTGCAAGCTCTCCAGGACAACATAAAATCTGGGGCTCTGTGCTTTCTTTCGTTCTGAACAAGTGTTACTGTTTTCTGCACAAAAGCGATTCTGCGAAGCAATGTGAACACTTGTGCTTCCCAGGCACAGAGAAGGTGCTAGCAGGGAATTCTCTGCCTGCCTTTCCCCAGTGCTCTGCAAGCTCTCCAGGACAACATAAAATCTGGGGCTCTGTGCTTTCTTTCGTTCTGAACAAGTGTTACTGTTTTCTGCACAAAAGCGATTCTGCGAAGCAATGTGAACACTTGTGCTTCCCAGGCACAGAGAAGGTGCTAGCAGGGAATTCTCTGCCTGCCTTTCCCCAGTGCTCTGCAAGCTCTCCAGGACAACATAAAATCTGGGGCTCTGTGCTTTCTTTCGTTCTGAACAAGTGTTACTGTTTTCTGCACAAAAGCGATTCTGCGAAGCAATGTGAACACTTCTGCTTCCCAGGCACAGAGAAGGTGCTAGCAGGGAATTCTCTGCCTGCCTTTCCCCAGTGCTCTGCAAGCTCTCCAGGACAACATAAAATCTGGGGCTCTGTGCTTTCTTTCGTTCTGAACAACTGTTACTGTTTTCTGCACAAAAGTGATTCTGCGAAGCAATGTGAACACTTCTGCTTCCCAGGCACAGAGAAGGTGCTAGCAGGGAATTCTCTGCCTGCCTTTCCCCAGTGCTCTGCAAGCTCTCCAGGACAACATAAAATCTGGGGCTCTGTGCTTTCTTTCGTTCTGAACAAGTGTTACTGTTTTCCGCACAAAAGCGATTCTGCGAAGCAATGTGAACAGGCACAGAGAAGGTGCTAGCAGGGAATTCTCTGCCTGCCTTTCCCCAGTGCTCTGCAAGCTCTCCAGGACAACAGCAAATCTGGGGCTCTGTGCTTTCTTTCGTTCTGAACAAGTGTTACTGTTTTCTGCACAAAAGCGATTCTGCGAAGCAATGTGAACACTTCTGCTTCCCAGGCACAGAGAAGGTGCTAGCAGGGAATTCTCTGCCTGCCTTTCCCCAGTGCTCTGCAAGCTCTCCAGGACAACATAAAATCTGGGGCTCTGTGCTTTCTTTCGTTCTGAACAAGTGTTACTGTTTTCTGCACAAAAGCAATTCTGCAAAGCAATGTGAACACTTCTGCTTCCCAGGCACAGAGAAGGTGCTAGCAGGGAATTCTCTGCCTGCCTTTCCCCAGTGCTCTGCAAGCTCTCCAGGACAACATAAAATCTGGGGCTCTGTGCTTTCTTTCGTTCTGAACAAGTGTTACTGTTTTCTGCACAAAAGCGATTCTGCGAAGCAATGTGAACACTTGTGCTTCCCAGGCACAGAGAAGGTGCTAGCAGGGAATTCTCTGCCTGCCTTTCCCCAGTGCTCTGCAAGCTCTCCAGGACAACATAAAATCTGGGGCTCTGTGCTTTCTTTCGTTCTGAACAAGTGTTACTGTTTTCTGCACAAAAGCGATTCTGCGAAGCAATGTGAACACTTGTGCTTCCCAGGCACAGAGAAGGTGCTAGCAGGGAATTCTCTGCCTGCCTTTCCCCAGTGCTCTGCAAGCTCTCCAGGACAACATAAAATCTGGGGCTCTGTGCTTTCTTTCGTTCTGAAGAAGTGTTACTGTTTTCTGCACAAAAGCGATTCTGCGAAGCAATGTGAACACTTGTGCTTCCCAGGCACAGAGAAGGTGCTAGCAGGGAATTCTCTGCCTGCCTTTCCCCAGTGCTCTGCAAGCTCTCCAGGACAACATAAAATCTGGTGCTCTGTGCTTTCTTTCGTTCTGAACAAGTGTTACTGTTTTCTGCACAAAAGCGATTCTGCGAAGCAATGTGAACACTTGTGCTTCCCAGGCACAGAGAAGGTGCTAGCAGGGGATTCTCTGCCTGCCTTTCCCCAGTGCTCTGCAAGCTCTCCAGGACAACATAAAATCTGGGGCTCTGTGCTTTCTTTCGTTCTGAACAACTGTTACTGTTTTCTGCACAAAAGTGATTCTGCGAAGCAATGTGAACACTTCTGCTTCCCAGGCACAGAGAAGGTGCTAGCAGGGAATTCTCTGCCTGCCTTTCCCCAGTGCTCTGCAAGCTCTCCAGGACAACATAAAATCTGGGGCTCTGTGCTTTCTTTCGTTCTGAACAAGTGTTACTGTTTTCCGCACAAAAGCGATTCTGCGAAGCAATGTGAACAGGCACAGAGAAGGTGCTATCAGGGAATTCTCTGCCTGCCTTTCCTTAGTGCTCTGCAAGCTCTCCAGGACAACATAAAATCTGGGGCTCTGTGCTTTCTTTCGTTCTGAACAAGTGTTACTGTTTTCTGCACAAAAGCGATTCTGCGAAGCAATGTGAACACTTGTGCTTCCCAGGCACAGAGAAGGTGCTAGCAGGGAATTCTCTGCCTGCCTTTCCCCAGTGCTCTGCAAGCTCTCCAGGACAACAGCAAATCTGGGGCTCTGTGCTTTCTTTCGTTCTGAACAAGTGTTACTGTTTTCTGCACAAAAGCGATTCTGCGAAGCAATGTGAACACTTCTGCTTCCCAGGCACAGAGAAGGTGCTAGCAGGGAATTCTCTGCCTGCCTTTCCTCAGTGCTCTGCAAGCTCTCCAGGACAACAGCAAATCTGGGGTTCTGTGCTTTCTTTCATTCTGAACAAGTGTTACTGTTTTCTGCACAAAAGCGATTCTGCGAAGCAATGTGAACACTTCTGCTTCCCAGGCACAGAGAAGGTGCTAGCAGGGAATTCTCTGCCTGCCTTTCCCCAGTGCTCTGCAAGCTCTCCAGGACAACAGCAAATCTGGGGCTCTGTGCTTTCTTTCGTTCTGAACAAGTGTTACTGTTTTCTGCACAAAAGCGATTCTGCGAAGCAATGTGAACACTTCTGCTTCCCAGGCACAGAGAAGGTGCTAGCAGGGAATTCTCTGCCTGCCTTTCCCCAGTGCTCTGCAAGCTCTCCAGGACAACATAAAATCTGGGGCTCTGTGCTTTCTTTCGTTCTGAACAAGTGTTACTGTTTTCTGCACAAAAGCGATTCTGCGAAGCAATGTGAACACTTGTGCTTCCCAGGCACAGAGAAGGTGCTAGCAGGGAATTCTCTGCCTGCCTTTCCCCAGTGCTCTGCAAGCTCTCCAGGACAACATAAAATCTGGGGCTCTGTGCTTTCTTTCGTTCTGAAGAAGTGTTACTGGTTTCTGCACAAAACCGATTCTGCAAAGCAATGTGAACACTTGTGCTTCCCAGGCACAGAGAAGGTGCTAGCAGGGAATTCTCTGCCTGCCTTTCCCCAGTGCTCTGCAAGCTCTCCAGGACAACAGCAAATCTGGGGCTCTGTGCTTTCTTTCGTTCTGAACAAGTGTTACTGTTTTCTGCACAAAAGCGATTCTGCGAAGCAATGTGAACAGGCACAGAGAAGGTGCTAGCAGGGAATTCTCTGCCTGCCTTTCCTTAGTGCTCTGCAAGCTCTCCAGGACAACATAAAATCTGGGGTTCTGTGCTTTCTTTCGTTCTGAACAAGTGTTACTGTTTTCTGCACAAAAGCGATTCTGCGAAGCAATGTGAACACTTCTGCTTCCCAGGCACAGAGAAGGTGCTAGCAGGGAATTCTCTGCCTGCCTTTCCCCAGTGCTCTGCAAGCTCTCCAGGACAACATAAAATCTGGGGTTCTGTGCTTTCTTTCGTTCTGAACAAGTGTTACTGTTTTCTGCACAAAAGCGATTCTGCGAAGCAATGTGAACACTTCTGCTTCCCAGGCACAGAGAAGGTGCTAGCAGGGAATTCTCTGCCTGCCTTTCCCCAGTGCTCTGCAAGCTCTCCAGGACAACATAAAATCTGGGGCTCTGTGCTTTCTTTCGTTCTGAACAAGTGTTACTGTTTTCTGCACAAAAGCGATTCTGCGAAGCAATGTGAACACTTGTGCTTCCCAGGCACAGAGAAGGTGCTAGCAGGGAATTCTCTGCCTGCCTTTCCCCAGTGCTCTGCAAGCTCTCCAGGACAACATAAAATCTGGGGCTCTGTGCTTTCTTTCGTTCTGAACAAGTGTTACTGTTTTCTGCACAAAAGCGATTCTGCGAAGTAATGTGAACACTTGTGCTTCCCAGGCACAGAGAAGGTGCTAGCAGGGAATTCTCTGCCTGCCTTTCCCCAGTGCTCTGCAAGCTCTCCAGGACAACATAAAATCTGGGGCTCTGTGCTTTCTTTCGTTCTGAACAAGTGTTACTGTTTTCTGCACAAAAGCGATTCTGCGAAGCAATGTGAACACTTGTGCTTCCCAGGCACAGAGAAGGTGCTAGCAGGGAATTCTCTGCCTGCCTTTCCCCAGTGCTCTGCAAGCTCTCCAGGACAACATAAAATCTGGGGCTCTGTGCTTTCTTTCGTTCTGAACAAGTGTTACTGTTTTCTGCACAAAAGCAATTCTGCAAAGCAATGTGAACACTTGTGCTTCCCAGGCACAGAGAAGGTGCTAGCAGGGAATTCTCTGCCTGCCTTTCCCCAGTGCTCTGCAAGCTCTCCAGGACAACATCAAATCTGGGGCTCTGTGCTTTCTTTCGTTCTGAACAAGTGTTACTGTTTTCTGCACAAAAGCGATTCTGCGAAGCAAAGTGAACACTTCTGCTTCCCAGGCACAGAGAAGGTGCTAGCAGGGAATTCTCTGCCTGCCTTTCCCCAGTGCTCTGCAAGCTCTCCAGGACAACATAAAATCTGGGGCTCTGTGCTTTCTTTCGTTCTGAACAAGTGTTACTGTTTTCTGCACAAAAGCGATTCTGCGAAGCAATGTGAACACTTGTGCTTCCCAGGCACAGAGAAGGTGCTAGCAGGGAATTCTCTGCCTGCCTTTCCCCAGTGCTCTGCAAGCTCTCCAGGACAACATAAAATCTGGGGCTCTGTGCTTTCTTTCGTTCTGAACAAGTGTTACTGTTTTCTGCACAAAAGCGATTCTGCGAAGCAATGTGAACACTTGTGCTTCCCAGGCACAGAGAAGGTGCTAGCAGGGAATTCTCTGCCTGCCTTTCCCCAGTGCTCTGCAAGCTCTCCAGGACAACATAAAATCTGGGGCTCTGTGCTTTCTTTCGTTCTGAACAAGTGTTACTGTTTTCTGCACAAAAGCGATTCTGCGAAGCAATGTGAACACTTGTGCTTCCCAGGCACAGAGAAGGTGCTAGCAGGGAATTCTCTGCCTGCCTTTCCCCAGTGCTCTGCAAGCTCTCCAGGACAACATAAAATCTGGGGCTCTGTGCTTTCTTTCGTTCTGAAGAAGTGTTACTGTTTTCTGCACAAAAGCGATTCTGCGAAGCAATGTGAACACTTGTGCTTCCCAGGCACAGAGAAGGTGCTAGCAGGGAATTCTCTGCCTGCCTTTCCCCAGTGCTCTGCAAGCTCTCCAGGACAACATAAAATCTGGTGCTCTGTGCTTTCTTTCGTTCTGAACAAGTGTTACTGTTTTCTGCACAAAAGCGATTCTGCGAAGCAATGTGAACACTTGTGCTTCCCAGGCACAGAGAAGGTGCTAGCAGGGGATTCTCTGCCTGCCTTTCCCCAGTGCTCTGCAAGCTCTCCAGGACAACATAAAATCTGGGGCTCTGTGCTTTCTTTCGTTCTGAACAACTGTTACTGTTTTCTGCACAAAAGTGATTCTGCGAAGCAATGTGAACACTTCTGCTTCCCAGGCACAGAGAAGGTGCTAGCAGGGAATTCTCTGCCTGCCTTTCCCCAGTGCTCTGCAAGCTCTCCAGGACAACATAAAATCTGGGGCTCTGTGCTTTCTTTCGTTCTGAACAAGTGTTACTGTTTTCCGCACAAAAGCGATTCTGCGAAGCAATGTGAACAGGCACAGAGAAGGTGCTATCAGGGAATTCTCTGCCTGCCTTTCCTTAGTGCTCTGCAAGCTCTCCAGGACAACATAAAATCTGGGGCTCTGTGCTTTCTTTCGTTCTGAACAAGTGTTACTGTTTTCTGCACAAAAGCGATTCTGCGAAGCAATGTGAACACTTGTGCTTCCCAGGCACAGAGAAGGTGCTAGCAGGGAATTCTCTGCCTGCCTTTCCCCAGTGCTCTGCAAGCTCTCCAGGACAACAGCAAATCTGGGGCTCTGTGCTTTCTTTCGTTCTGAACAAGTGTTACTGTTTTCTGCACAAAAGCGATTCTGCGAAGCAATGTGAACACTTCTGCTTCCCAGGCACAGAGAAGGTGCTAGCAGGGAATTCTCTGCCTGCCTTTCCTCAGTGCTCTGCAAGCTCTCCAGGACAACAGCAAATCTGGGGTTCTGTGCTTTCTTTCATTCTGAACAAGTGTTACTGTTTTCTGCACAAAAGCGATTCTGCGAAGCAATGTGAACACTTCTGCTTCCCAGGCACAGAGAAGGTGCTAGCAGGGAATTCTCTGCCTGCCTTTCCCCAGTGCTCTGCAAGCTCTCCAGGACAACAGCAAATCTGGGGCTCTGTGCTTTCTTTCGTTCTGAACAAGTGTTACTGTTTTCTGCACAAAAGCGATTCTGCGAAGCAATGTGAACACTTCTGCTTCCCAGGCACAGAGAAGGTGCTAGCAGGGAATTCTCTGCCTGCCTTTCCCCAGTGCTCTGCAAGCTCTCCAGGACAACATAAAATCTGGGGCTCTGTGCTTTCTTTCGTTCTGAACAAGTGTTACTGTTTTCTGCACAAAAGCGATTCTGCGAAGCAATGTGAACACTTGTGCTTCCCAGGCACAGAGAAGGTGCTAGCAGGGAATTCTCTGCCTGCCTTTCCCCAGTGCTCTGCAAGCTCTCCAGGACAACATAAAATCTGGGGCTCTGTGCTTTCTTTCGTTCTGAACAAGTGTTACTGGTTTCTGCACAAAACCGATTCTGCAAAGCAATGTGAACACTTGTGCTTCCCAGGCACAGAGAAGGTGCTAGCAGGGAATTCTCTGCCTGCCTTTCCCCAGTGCTCTGCAAGCTCTCCAGGACAACAGCAAATCTGGGGCTCTGTGCTTTCTTTCGTTCTGAACAAGTGTTACTGTTTTCTGCACAAAAGCGATTCTGCGAAGCAATGTGAACAGGCACAGAGAAGGTGCTATCAGGGAATTCTCTGCCTGCCTTTCCTTAGTGCTCTGCAAGCTCTCCAGGACAACATAAAATCTGGGGTTCTGTGCTTTCTTTCGTTCTGAACAAGTGTTACTGTTTTCTGCACAAAAGCGATTCTGCGAAGCAATGTGAACACTTCTGCTTCCCAGGCACAGAGAAGGTGCTAGCAGGGAATTCTCTGCCTGCCTTTCCCCAGTGCTCTGCAAGCTCTCCAGGACAACATAAAATCTGGGGTTCTGTGCTTTCTTTCGTTCTGAACAAGTGTTACTGTTTTCTGCACAAAAGCGATTCTGCGAAGCAATGTGAACACTTCTGCTTCCCAGGCACAGAGAAGGTGCTAGCAGGGAATTCTCTGCCTGCCTTTCCCCAGTGCTCTGCAAGCTCTCCAGGACAACATAAAATCTGGGGCTCTGTGCTTTCTTTCGTTCTGAACAAGTGTTACTGTTTTCTGCACAAAAGCGATTCTGCAAAGCAATGTGAACACTTGTGCTTCCCAGGCACAGAGAAGGTGCTAGCAGGGAATTCTCTGCCTGCCTTTCCCCAGTGCTCTGCAAGCTCTCCAGGACAACATAAAATCTGGGGCTCTGTGCTTTCTTTCGTTCTGAACAAGTGTTACTGTTTTCTGCACAAAAGCGATTCTGCGAAGCAATGTGAACACTTGTGCTTCCCAGGCACAGAGAAGGTGCTAGCAGGGAATTCTCTGCCTGCCTTTCCCCAGTGCTCTGCAAGCTCTCCAGGACAACATAAAATCTGGGGCTCTGTGCTTTCTTTCGTTCTGAACAAGTGTTACTGTTTTCTGCACAAAAGCAATTCTGCAAAGCAATGTGAACACTTGTGCTTCCCAGGCACAGAGAAGGTGCTAGCAGGGAATTCTCTGCCTGCCTTTCCCCAGTGCTCTGCAAGCTCTCCAGGACAACATCAAATCTGGGGCTCTGTGCTTTCTTTCGTTCTGAACAAGTGTTACTGTTTTCTGCACAAAAGCGATTCTGCGAAGCAATGTGAACACTTGTGCTTCCCAGGCACAGAGAAGGTGCTAGCAGGGAATTCTCTGCCTGCCTTTCCCCAGTGCTCTGCAAGCTCTCCAGGACAACATAAAATCTGGGGCTCTGTGCTTTCTTTCGTTCTGAACAAGTGTTACTGTTTTCTGCACAAAAGCGATTCTGCAAAGCAATGTGAACACTTGTGCTTCCCAGGCACAGAGAAGGTGCTAGCAGGGAATTCTCTGCCTGCCTTTCCCCAGTGCTCTGCAAGCTCTCCAGGACAACATAAAATCTGGGGCTCTGTGCTTTCTTTCGTTCTGAACAAGTGTTACTGTTTTCTGCACAAAAGCGATTCTGCGAAGCAATGTGAACACTTCTGCTTCCCAGGCACAGAGAAGGTGCTAGCAGGGAATTCTCTGCCTGCCTTTCCCCAGTGCTCTGCAAGCTCTCCAGGACAACATAAAATCTGGGGCTCTGTGCTTTCTTTCGTTCTGAACAAGTGTTACTGGTTTCTGCACAAAAGCGATTCTGCGAAGCAATGTGAACACTTGTGCTTCCCAGGCACAGAGAAGGTGCTAGCAGGGAATTCTCTGCCTGCCTTTCCCCAGTGCTCTGCAAGCTCTCCAGGACAACATAAAATCTGGGGCTCTGTGCTTTCTTTCGTTCTGAACAAGTGTTACTGTTTTCTGCACAAAAGCGATTCTGCGAAGCAATGTGAACACTTCTGCTTCCCAGGCACAGAGAAGGTGCTAGCAGGGAATTCTCTGCCTGCCTTTCCCCAGTGCTCTGCAAGCTCTCCAGGACAACAGCAAATCTGGGGCTCTGTGCTTTCTTTCGTTCTGAACAAGTGTTACTGTTTTCTGCACAAAAGCGATTCTGCGAAGCAATGTGAACACTTCTGCTTCCCAGGCACAGAGAAGGTGCTAGCAGGGAATTCTCTGCCTGCCTTTCCCCAGTGCTCTGCAAGCTCTCCAGGACAACATAAAATCTGGGGCTCTGTGCTTTCTTTCGTTCTGAACAAGTGTTACTGTTTTCTGCACAAAAGCGATTCTGCGAAGCAATGTGAACACTTCTGCTTCCCAGGCACAGAGAAGGTGCTAGCAGGGAATTCTCTGCCTGCCTTTCCCCAGTGCTCTGCAAGCTCTCCAGGACAACATAAAATCTGGGGCTCTGTGCTTTCTTTCGTTCTGAACAAGTGTTACTGTTTTCTGCACAAAAGCGATTCTGCAAAGCAATGTGAACACTTGTGCTTCCCAGGCACAGAGAAGGTGCTAGCAGGGAATTCTCTGCCTGCCTTTCCCCAGTGCTCTGCAAGCTCTCCAGGACAACATAAAATCTGGGGCTCTGTGCTTTCTTTCGTTCTGAACAAGTGTTACTGTTTTCTGCACAAAAGCGATTCTGCGAAGCAATGTGAACACTTCTGCTTCCCAGGCACAGAGAAGGTGCTAGCAGGGAATTCTCTGCCTGCCTTTCCCCAGTGCTCTGCAAGCTCTCCAGGACAACATAAAATCTGGGGCTCTGTGCTTTCTTTCGTTCTGAACAAGTGTTACTGTTTTCTGCACAAAAGCGATTCTGCGAAGCAATGTGAACACTTGTGCTTCCCAGGCACAGAGAAGGTGCTAGCAGGGAATTCTCTGCCTGCCTTTCCCCAGTGCTCTGCAAGCTCTCCAGGACAACATAAAATCTGGGGCTCTGTGCTTTCTTTCGTTCTGAACAAGTGTTACTGTTTTCTGCACAAAAGCGATTCTGCGAAGCAATGTGAACACTTGTGCTTCCCAGGCACAGAGAAGGTGCTAGCAGGGAATTCTCTGCCTGCCTTTCCCCAGTGCTCTGCAAGCTCTCCAGGACAACAGCAAATCTGGGGCTCTGTGCTTTCTTTCGTTCTGAACAAGTGTTACTGTTTTCTGCACAAAAGCGATTCTGCGAAGCAATGTGAACACTTGTGCTTCCCAGGCACAGAGAAGGTGCTAGCAGGGAATTCTCTGCCTGCCTTTCCCCAGTGCTCTGCAAGCTCTCCAGGACAACATAAAATCTGGGGCTCTGTGCTTTCTTTCGTTCTGAACAAGTGTTACTGTTTTCTGCACAAAAGCGATTCTGCGAAGCAATGTGAACACTTGTGCTTCCCAGGCACAGAGAAGGTGCTAGCAGGGAATTCTCTGCCTGCCTTTCCCCAGTGCTCTGCAAGCTCTCCAGGACAACAGCAAATCTGGGGCTCTGTGCTTTCTTTCGTTCTGAACAAGTGTTACTGTTTTCTGCACAAAAGCGATTCTGCGAAGCAATGTGAACACTTCTGCTTCCCAGGCACAGAGAAGGTGCTAGCAGGGAATTCTCTGCCTGCCTTTCCCCAGTGCTCTGCAAGCTCTCCAGGACAACATAAAATCTGGGGCTCTGTGCTTTCTTTCGTTCTGAACAAGTGTTACTGTTTTCTGCACAAAAGCGATTCTGCGAAGCAATGTGAACACTTGTGCTTCCCAGGCACAGAGAAGGTGCTAGCAGGGAATTCTCTGCCTGCCTTTCCCCAGTGCTCTGCAAGCTCTCCAGGACAACATAAAATCTGGGGCTCTGTGCTTTCTTTCGTTCTGAACAAGTGTTACTGTTTTCTGCACAAAAGCGATTCTGCAAAGCAATGTGAACACTTGTGCTTCCCAGGCACAGAGAAGGTGCTAGCAGGGAATTCTCTGCCTGCCTTTCCCCAGTGCTCTGCAAGCTCTCCAGGACAACAGCAAATCTGGGGCTCTGTGCTTTCTTTCGTTCTGAACAAGTGTTACTGTTTTCTGCACAAAAGCGATTCTGCGAAGCAATGTGAACACTTCTGCTTCCCAGGCACAGAGAAGGTGCTAGCAGGGAATTCTCTGCCTGCCTTTCCCCAGTGCTCTGCAAGCTCTCCAGGACAACATAAAATCTGGGGCTCTGTGCTTTCTTTCCTTCTGAACAAGTGTGACTGTTTTCTGCACAAAAGCGATTCTGCGAAGCAATGTGAACACTTGTGCTTCCCAGGCACAGAGAAGGTGCTAGCAGGGAATTCTCTGCCTGCCTTTCCCCAGTGCTCTGCAAGCTCTCCAGGACAACATAAAATCTGGGGCTCTGTGCTTTCTTTCGTTCTGAACAAGTGTTACTGTTTTCTGCACAAAAGCGATTCTGCGAAGCAATGTGAACACTTGTGCTTCCCAGGCACAGAGAAGGTGCTAGCAGGGAATTCTCTGCCTGCCTTTCCCCAGTGCTCTGCAAGCTCTCCAGGACAACATAAAATCTGGGGCTCTGTGCTTTCTTTCGTTCTGAACAAGTGTTACTGTTTTCTGCACAAAAGCGATTCTGCGAAGCAATGTGAACACTTCTGCTTCCCAGGCACAGAGAAGGTGCTAGCAGGGAATTCTCTGCCTGCCTTTCCCCAGTGCTCTGCAAGCTCTCCAGGACAGCATAAAATCTGGGGTTCTGTGCTTTCTTTCGTTCTGAACAAGTGTTACTGTTTTCTGCACAAAAGCAATTCTGCAAAGCAATGTGAACACTTCTGCTTCCCAGGCACAGAGAAGGTGCTAGCAGGGAATTCTCTGCCTGCCTTTCCCCAGTGCTCTGCAAGCTCTCCAGGACAACATAAAATCTGGGGCTCTGTGCTTTCTTTCGTTCTGAACAAGTGTTACTGTTTTCTGCACAAAAGCGATTCTGCAAAGCAATGTGAACACTTGTGCTTCCCAGGCACAGAGAAGGTGCTAGCAGGGAATTCTCTGCCTGCCTTTCCCCAGTGCTCTGCAAGCTCTCCAGGACAACATAAAATCTGGGGCTCTGTGCTTTCTTTCGTTCTGAACAAGTGTTACTGTTTTCTGCACAAAAGCGATTCTGCGAAGCAATGTGAACACTTGTGCTTCCCAGGCACAGAGAAGGTGCTAGCAGGGAATTCTCTGCCTGCCTTTCCCCAGTGCTCTGCAAGCTCTCCAGGACAACAGCAAATCTGGGGCTCTGTGCTTTCTTTCATTCTGAACAAGTGTTACTGTTTTCCGCACAAAAGCGATTCTGCGAAGCAATGTGAACAGGCACAGAGAAGGTGCTATCAGGGAATTCTCTGCCTGCCTTTCCTTAGTGCTCTGCAAGCTCTCCAGGACAACATAAAATCTGGGGCTCTGTGCTTTCTTTCGTTCTGAACAAGTGTTACTGTTTTCTGCACAAAAGCGATTCTGCGAAGCAATGTGAACAGGCACAGAGAAGGTGCTATCAGGGAATTCTCTGCCTGCCTTTCCTTAGTGCTCTGCAAGCTCTCCAGGACAACATAAAATCTGGGGCTCTGTGCTTTCTTTCGTTCTGAACAAGTGTTACTGTTTTCTGCACAAAAGCGATTCTGCAAAGCAATGTGAACACTTGTGCTTCCCAGGCACAGAGAAGGTGCTAGCAGGGAATTCTCTGCCTGCCTTTCCCCAGTGCTCTGCAAGCTCTCCAGGACAACATAAAATCTGGGGCTCTGTGCTTTCTTTCGTTCTGAACAAGTGTTACTGTTTTCTGCACAAAAGCGATTCTGCGAAGCAATGTGAACACTTCTGCTTCCCAGGCACAGAGAAGGTGCTAGCAGGGAATTCTCTGCCTGCCTTTCCCCAGTGCTCTGCAAGCTCTCCAGGACAGCATAAAATCTGGGGTTCTGTGCTTTCTTTCGTTCTGAACAAGTGTTACTGTTTTCTGCACAAAAGCAATTCTGCAAAGCAATGTGAACACTTCTGCTTCCCAGGCACAGAGAAGGTGCTAGCAGGGAATTCTCTGCCTGCCTTTCCCCAGTGCTCTGCAAGCTCTCCAGGACAACATCAAATCTGGGGCTCTGTGCTTTCTTTCGTTCTGAACAAGTGTTACTGTTTTCTGCACAAAAGCGATTCTGCGAAGCAATGTGAACACTTGTGCTTCCCAGGCACAGAGAAGGTGCTAGCAGGGAATTCTCTGCCTGCCTTTCCCCAGTGCTCTGCAAGCTCTCCAGGACAACATAAAATCTGGGGCTCTGTGCTTTCTTTCGTTCTGAACAAGTGTTACTGTTTTCTGCACAAAAGCGATTCTGCGAAGCAATGTGAACACTTGTGCTTCCCAGGCACAGAGAAGGTGCTAGCAGGGAATTCTCTGCCTGCCTTTCCCCAGTGCTCTGCAAGCTCTCCAGGACAACAGCAAATCTGGGGCTCTGTGCTTTCTTTCATTCTGAACAAGTGTTACTGTTTTCCGCACAAAAGCGATTCTGCGAAGCAATGTGAACAGGCACAGAGAAGGTGCTATCAGGGAATTCTCTGCCTGCCTTTCCTTAGTGCTCTGCAAGCTCTCCAGGACAACATAAAATCTGGGGCTCTGTGCTTTCTTTCGTTCTGAACAAGTGTTACTGTTTTCTGCACAAAAGCGATTCTGCGAAGCAATGTGAACAGGCACAGAGAAGGTGCTATCAGGGAATTCTCTGCCTGCCTTTCCTTAGTGCTCTGCAAGCTCTCCAGGACAACATAAAATCTGGGGTTCTGTGCTTTCTTTCGTTCTGAACAAGTGTTACTGTTTTCTGCACAAAAGCGATTCTGCGAAGCAATGTGAACACTTGTGCTTCCCAGGCACAGAGAAGGTGCTAGCAGGGAATTCTCTGCCTGCCTTTCCCCAGTGCTCTGCAAGCTCTCCAGGACAACAGCAAATCTGGGGTTCTGTGCTTTCTTTCATTCTGAACAAGTGTTACTGTTTTCTGCACAAAAGCGATTCTGCGAAGCAATGTGAACACTTCTGCTTCCCAGGCACAGAGAAGGTGCTAGCAGGGAATTCTCTGCCTGCCTTTCCCCAGTGCTCTGCAAGCTCTCCAGGACAACATAAAATCTGGGGCTCTGTGCTTTCTTTCGTTCTGAACAAGTGTTACTGTTTTCTGCACAAAAGCGATTCTGCGAAGCAATGTGAACACTTCTGCTTCCCAGGCACAGAGAAGGTGCTAGCAGGGAATTCTCTGCCTGCCTTTCCCCAGTGCTCTGCAAGCTCTCCAGGACAACATAAAATCTGGGGCTCTGTGCTTTCTTTCGTTCTGAACAAGTGTTACTGTTTTCCGCACAAAAGCGATTCTGCGAAGCAATGTGAACACTTCTGCTTCCCAGGCACAGAGAAGGTGCTAGCAGGGAATTCTCTGCCTGCCTTTCCCCAGTGCTCTGCAAGCTCTCCAGGACAACATAAAATCTGGGGTTCTGTGCTTTCTTTCGTTCTGAACAAGTGTTACTGTTTTCTGCACAAAAGCGATTCTGCGAAGCAATGTGAACACTTGTGCTTCCCAGGCACAGAGAAGGTGCTAGCAGGGAATTCTCTGCCTGCCTTTCCCCAGTGCTCTGCAAGCTCTCCAGGACAACAGCAAATCTGGGGCTCTGTGCTTTCTTTCGTTCTGAACAAGTGTTACTGTTTTCTGCACAAAAGCGATTCTGCGAAGCAATGTGAACACTTGTGCTTCCCAGGCACAGAGAAGGTGCTAGCAGGGAATTCTCTGCCTGCCTTTCCCCAGTGCTCTGCAAGCTCTCCAGGACAACATAAAATCTGGGGCTCTGTGCTTTCTTTCGTTCTGAACAAGTGTTACTGTTTTCTGCACAAAAGCGATTCTGCGAAGCAATGTGAACACTTGTGCTTCCCAGGCACAGAGAAGGTGCTAGCAGGGAATTCTCTGCCTGCCTTTCCCCAGTGCTCTGCAAGCTCTCCAGGACAACATAAAATCTGGGGCTCTGTGCTTTCTTTCGTTCTGAACAAGTGTTACTGTTTTCTGCACAAAAGCGATTCTGCGAAGCAATGTGAACACTTGTGCTTCCCAGGCACAGAGAAGGTGCTAGCAGGGAATTCTCTGCCTGCCTTTCCCCAGTGCTCTGCAAGCTCTCCAGGACAACATAAAATCTGGGGCTCTGTGCTTTCTTTCGTTCTGAACAAGTGTTACTGTTTTCTGCACAAAAGCGATTCTGCGAAGCAATGTGAACACTTGTGCTTCCCAGGCACAGAGAAGGTGCTAGCAGGGAATTCTCTGCCTGCCTTTCCCCAGTGCTCTGCAAGCTCTCCAGGACAACAGCAAATCTGGGGCTCTGTGCTTTCTTTCATTCTGAACAAGTGTTAATGGTTTCTGCACAAAAGCTATTCTGCGAAGCAATGTGAACAGGCACAGAGAAGGTGCTAGCAGGGAATTCTCTGCCTGCCTTTCCCCAGTGCTCTGCAAGCTCTCCAGGACAACATAAAATCTGGGGCTCTGTGCTTTCTTTCGTTCTGAACAAGTGTTACTGTTTTCTGCACAAAAGCGATTCTGCGAATTAATGTGAACACTTCTGCTTCCCAGGCACAGAGAAGGTGCTAGCAGGGAATTCTCTGCCTGCCTTTCCCCAGTGCTCTGCAAGCTCTCCAGGACAACATAAAATCTGGGGCTCTGTGCTTTCTTTCGTTCTGAACAAGTGTTACTGTTTTCTGCACAAAAGCGATTCTGCGAAGCAATGTGAACACTTCTGCTTCCCAGGCACAGAGAAAGTGCTAGCAGGGAATTCTCTGCCTGCCTTTCCCCAGTGCTCTGCAAGCTCTCCAGGACAACAGCAAATCTGGGGCTCTGTGCTTTCTTTCGTTCTGAACAAGTGTTACTGTTTTCTGCACAAAAGCGATTCTGCGAAGCAATGTGAACACTTGTGCTTCCCAGGCACAGAGAAGGTGCTAGCAGGGAATTCTCTGCCTGCCTTTCCCCAGTGCTCTGCAAGCTCTCCAGGACAACATAAAATCTGGGGCTCTGTGCTTTCTTTCGTTCTGAACAAGTGTTACTGTTTTCTGCACAAAAGCGATTCTGCGAAGTAATGTGAACACTTGTGCTTCCCAGGCACAGAGAAGGTGCTAGCAGGGAATTCTCTGCCTGCCTTTCCCCAGTGCTCTGCAAGCTCTCCATGACAACAGCAAATCTGGGGCTCTGTGCTTTCTTTCATTCTGAACAAGTGTTACTGGTTTCTGCACAAAAGCTATTCTGCGAAGCAATGTGAACAGGCACAGAGAAGGTGCTAGCAGGGAATTCTCTGCCTGCCTTTCCCCAGTGCTCTGCAAGCTCTCCAGGACAACATAAAATCTGGGGCTCTGTGCTTTCTTTCGTTCTGAACAAGTGTTACTGTTTTCTGCACAAAAGCGATTCTGCGAAGCAATGTGAACACTTGTGCTTCCCAGGCACAGAGAAGGTGCTAGCAGGGAATTCTCTGCCTGCCTTTCCCCAGTGCTCTGCAAGCTCTCCAGGACAACATAAAATCTGGGGCTCTGTGCTTTCTTTCGTTCTGAACAAGTGTTACTGTTTTCTGCACAAAAGCGATTCTGCGAAGCAATGTGAACACTTCTGCTTCCCAGGCACAGAGAAGGTGCTAGCAGGGAATTCTCTGCCTGCCTTTCCCCAGTGCTCTGCAAGCTCTCCAGGACAACATAAAATCTGGGGCTCTGTGCTTTCTTTCGTTCTGAACAAGTGTTACTGGTTTCTGCACAAAACCGATTCTGCAAAGCAATGTGAACACTTCTGCTTCCCAGGCACAGAGAAGGTGCTAGCAGGGAATTCTCTGCCTGCCTTTCCCCAGTGCTCTGCAAGCTCTCCAGGACAACAGCAAATCTGGGGCTCTGTGCTTTCTTTCGTTCTGAACAAGTGTTACTGTTTTCTGCACAAAAGCGATTCTGCGAAGCAATGTGAACAGGCACAGAGAAGGTGCTATCAGGGAATTCTCTGCCTGCCTTTCCTTAGTGCTCTGCAAGCTCTCCAGGACAACATAAAATCTGGGGTTCTGTGCTTTCTTTCGTTCTGAACAAGTGTTACTGTTTTCTGCACAAAAGCGATTCTGCGAAGCAATGTGAACACTTCTGCTTCCCAGGCACAGAGAAGGTGCTAGCAGGGAATTCTCTGCCTGCCTTTCCCCAGTGCTCTGCAAGCTCTCCAGGACAACATAAAATCTGGGGTTCTGTGCTTTCTTTCATTCTGAACAAGTGTTACTGTTTTCTGCACAAAAGCGATTCTGCGAAGCAATGTGAACACTTCTGCTTCCCAGGCACAGAGAAGGTGCTAGCAGGGAATTCTCTGCCTGCCTTTCCCCAGTGCTCTGCAAGCTCTCCAGGACAACATAAAATCTGGGGCTCTGTGCTTTCTTTCGTTCTGAACAAGTGTTACTGTTTTCTGCACAAAAGCGATTCTGCGAAGCAATGTGAACACTTCTGCTTCCCAGGCACAGAGAAGGTGCTAGCAGGGAATTCTCTGCCTGCCTTTCCCCAGTGCTCTGCAAGCTCTCCAGGACAACATAAAATCTGGGGCTCTGTGCTTTCTTTCGTTCTGAACAAGTGTTACTGTTTTCCGCACAAAAGCGATTCTGCGAAGCAATGTGAACACTTCTGCTTCCCAGGCACAGAGAAGGTGCTAGCAGGGAATTCTCTGCCTGCCTTTCCCCAGTGCTCTGCAAGCTCTCCAGGACAACATAAAATCTGGGGTTCTGTGCTTTCTTTCGTTCTGAACAAGTGTTACTGTTTTCTGCACAAAAGCGATTCTGCGAAGCAATGTGAACACTTGTGCTTCCCAGGCACAGAGAAGGTGCTAGCAGGGAATTCTCTGCCTGCCTTTCCCCAGTGCTCTGCAAGCTCTCCAGGACAACAGCAAATCTGGGGCTCTGTGCTTTCTTTCGTTCTGAACAAGTGTTACTGTTTTCTGCACAAAAGCGATTCTGCGAAGCAATGTGAACAGGCACAGAGAAGGTGCTAGCAGGGAATTCTCTGCCTGCCTTTCCTTAGTGCTCTGCAAGCTCTCCAGGACAACATAAAATCTGGGGTTCTGTGCTTTCTTTCGTTCTGAACAAGTGTTACTGTTTTCTGCACAAAAGCGATTCTGCGAAGCAATGTGAACACTTCTGCTTCCCAGGCACAGAGAAGGTGCTAGCAGGGAATTCTCTGCCTGCCTTTCCCCAGTGCTCTGCAAGCTCTCCAGGACAACAGCAAATCTGGGGCTCTGTGCTTTCTTTCGTTCTGAACAAGTGTTACTGTTTTCTGCACAAAAGCGATTCTGCGAAGCAATGTGAACACTTGTGCTTCCCAGGCACAGAGAAGGTGCTAGCAGGGAATTCTCTGCCTGCCTTTCCCCAGTGCTCTGCAAGCTCTCCAGGACAACATCAAATCTGGGGCTCTGTGCTTTCTTTCGTTCTGAACAAGTGTTACTGTTTTCTGCACAAAAGCGATTCTGCGAAGCAATGTGAACACTTGTGCTTCCCAGGCACAGAGAAGGTGCTAGCAGGGAATTCTCTGCCTGCCTTTCCCCAGTGCTCTGCAAGCTCTCCAGGACAACATAAAATCTGGGGTTCTGTGCTTTCTTTCGTTCTGAACAAGTGTTACTGTTTTCTGCACAAAAGCGATTCTGCGAAGCAATGTGAACACTTGTGCTTCCCAGGCACAGAGAAGGTGCTAGCAGGGAATTCTCTGCCTGCCTTTCCCCAGTGCTCTGCAAGCTCTCCAGGACAACATAAAATCTGGGGCTCTGTGCTTTCTTTCGTTCTGAACAAGTGTTACTGTTTTCTGCACAAAAGCGATTCTGCGAAGCAATGTGAACACTTGTGCTTCCCAGGCACAGAGAAGGTGCTAGCAGGGAATTCTCTGCCTGCCTTTCCCCAGTGCTCTGCAAGCTCTCCAGGACAACAGCAAATCTGGGGCTCTGTGCTTTCTTTCGTTCTGAACAAGTGTTACTGTTTTCTGCACAAAAGCGATTCTGCGAAGCAATGTGAACACTTCTGCTTCCCAGGCACAGAGAAGGTGCTAGCAGGGAATTCTCTGCCTGCCTTTCCCCAGTGCTCTGCAAGCTCTCCAGGACAACATAAAATCTGGGGCTCTGTGCTTTCTTTCCTTCTGAACAAGTGTTACTGTTTTCTGCACAAAAGCGATTCTGCGAAGCAATGTGAACACTTGTGCTTCCCAGGCACAGAGAAGGTGCTAGCAGGGAATTCTCTGCCTGCCTTTCCCCAGTGCTCTGCAAGCTCTCCAGGACAACATAAAATCTGGGGCTCTGTGCTTTCTTTCGTTCTGAACAAGTGTTACTGTTTTCTGCACAAAAGCGATTCTGCAAAGCAATGTGAACACTTGTGCTTCCCAGGCACAGAGAAGGTGCTAGCAGGGAATTCTCTGCCTGCCTTTCCCCAGTGCTCTGCAAGCTCTCCAGGACAACATAAAATCTGGGGCTCTGTGCTTTCTTTCGTTCTGAACAAGTGTTACTGTTTTCTGCACAAAAGCGATTCTGCGAAGCAATGTGAACACTTGTGCTTCCCAGGCACAGAGAAGGTGCTAGCAGGGAATTCTCTGCCTGCCTTTCCCCAGTGCTCTGCAAGCTCTCCAGGACAGCATAAAATCTGGGGTTCTGTGCTTTCTTTCGTTCTGAACAAGTGTTACTGTTTTCTGCACAAAAGCAATTCTGCAAAGCAATGTGAACACTTCTGCTTCCCAGGCACAGAGAAGGTGCTAGCAGGGAATTCTCTGCCTGCCTTTCCCCAGTGCTCTGCAAGCTCTCCAGGACAACAGCAAATCTGGGGCTCTGTGCTTTCTTTCGTTCTGAACAAGTGTTACTGTTTTCTGCACAAAAGCGATTCTGCGAAGCAAAGTGAACACTACTGCTTCCCAGGCACAGAGAAGGTGCTAGCAGGGAATTCTCTGGCTGCCTTTCCCCAGTGCTCTGCAAGCTCTCCAGGACAACATAAAATCTGGGGCTCTGTGCTTTCTTTCGTTCTGAACAAGTGTTACTGTTTTCTGCACAAAAGCGATTCTGCGAAGCAATGTGAACACTTGTGCTTCCCAGGCACAGAGAAGGTGCTAGCAGGGAATTCTCTGCCTGCCTTTCCCCAGTGCTCTGCAAGCTCTCCAGGACAACATAAAATCTGGGGCTCTGTGCTTTCTTTCGTTCTGAACAAGTGTTACTGTTTTCTGCACAAAAGCGATTCTGCGAAGCAATGTGAACACTTGTGCTTCCCAGGCACAGAGAAGGTGCTAGCAGGGAATTCTCTGCCTGCCTTTCCCCAGTGCTCTGCAAGCTCTCCAGGACAACAGCAAATCTGGGGCTCTGTGCTTTCTTTCATTCTGAACAAGTGTTACTGTTTTCCGCACAAAAGCGATTCTGCGAAGCAATGTGAACAGGCACAGAGAAGGTGCTATCAGGGAATTCTCTGCCTGCCTTTCCTTAGTGCTCTGCAAGCTCTCCAGGACAACATAAAATCTGGGGCTCTGTGCTTTCTTTCGTTCTGAACAAGTGTTACTGTTTTCTGCACAAAAGCGATTCTGCGAAGCAATGTGAACAGGCACAGAGAAGGTGCTATCAGGGAATTCTCTGCCTGCCTTTCCTTAGTGCTCTGCAAGCTCTCCAGGACAACATAAAATCTGGGGTTCTGTGCTTTCTTTCGTTCTGAACAAGTGTTACTGTTTTCTGCACAAAAGCGATTCTGCGAAGCAATGTGAACACTTGTGCTTCCCAGGCACAGAGAAGGTGCTAGCAGGGAATTCTCTGCCTGCCTTTCCCCAGTGCTCTGCAAGCTCTCCAGGACAACAGCAAATCTGGGGTTCTGTGCTTTCTTTCATTCTGAACAAGTGTTACTGTTTTCTGCACAAAAGCGATTCTGCGAAGCAATGTGAACACTTCTGCTTCCCAGGCACAGAGAAGGTGCTAGCAGGGAATTCTCTGCCTGCCTTTCCCCAGTGCTCTGCAAGCTCTCCAGGACAACATAAAATCTGGGGCTCTGTGCTTTCTTTCGTTCTGAACAAGTGTTACTGTTTTCTGCACAAAAGCGATTCTGCGAAGCAATGTGAACACTTCTGCTTCCCAGGCACAGAGAAGGTGCTAGCAGGGAATTCTCTGCCTGCCTTTCCCCAGTGCTCTGCAAGCTCTCCAGGACAACATAAAATCTGGGGCTCTGTGCTTTCTTTCGTTCTGAACAAGTGTTACTGTTTTCCGCACAAAAGCGATTCTGCGAAGCAATGTGAACACTTCTGCTTCCCAGGCACAGAGAAGGTGCTAGCAGGGAATTCTCTGCCTGCCTTTCCCCAGTGCTCTGCAAGCTCTCCAGGACAACATAAAATCTGGGGTTCTGTGCTTTCTTTCGTTCTGAACAAGTGTTACTGTTTTCTGCACAAAAGCGATTCTGCGAAGCAATGTGAACACTTGTGCTTCCCAGGCACAGAGAAGGTGCTAGCAGGGAATTCTCTGCCTGCCTTTCCCCAGTGCTCTGCAAGCTCTCCAGGACAACAGCAAATCTGGGGCTCTGTGCTTTCTTTCGTTCTGAACAAGTGTTACTGTTTTCTGCACAAAAGCGATTCTGCGAAGCAATGTGAACACTTGTGCTTCCCAGGCACAGAGAAGGTGCTAGCAGGGAATTCTCTGCCTGCCTTTCCCCAGTGCTCTGCAAGCTCTCCAGGACAACAGCAAATCTGGGGCTCTGTGCTTTCTTTCGTTCTGAACAAGTGTTACTGTTTTCTGCACAAAAGCGATTCTGCGAAGCAATGTGAACACTTGTGCTTCCCAGGCACAGAGAAGGTGCTAGCAGGGAATTCTCTGCCTGCCTTTCCCCAGTGCTCTGCAAGCTCTCCAGGACAACATAAAATCTGGGGCTCTGTGCTTTCTTTCGTTCTGAACAAGTGTTACTGTTTTCTGCACAAAAGCGATTCTGCGAAGCAATGTGAACACTTCTGCTTCCCAGGCACAGAGAAGGTGCTAGCAGGGAATTCTCTGCCTGCCTTTCCCCAGTGCTCTGCAAGCTCTCCAGGACAACATAAAATCTGGGGCTCTGTGCTTTCTTTCGTTCTGAACAAGTGTTACTGTTTTCTGCACAAAAGCGATTCTGCGAAGCAATGTGAACACTTGTGCTTCCCAGGCACAGAGAAGGTGCTAGCAGGGAATTCTCTGCCTGCCTTTCCCCAGTGCTCTGCAAGCTCTCCAGGACAACAGCAAATCTGGGGCTCTGTGCTTTCTTTCATTCTGAACAAGTGTTAATGGTTTCTGCACAAAAGCTATTCTGCGAAGCAATGTGAACAGGCACAGAGAAGGTGCTAGCAGGGAATTCTCTGCCTGCCTTTCCCCAGTGCTCTGCAAGCTCTCCAGGACAACATAAAATCTGGGGCTCTGTGCTTTCTTTCGTTCTGAACAAGTGTTACTGTTTTCTGCACAAAAGCGATTCTGCGAAGCAATGTGAACACTTGTGCTTCCCAGGCACAGAGAAGGTGCTAGCAGGGAATTCTCTGCCTGCCTTTCCCCAGTGCTCTGCAAGCTCTCCAGGACAACATAAAATCTGGGGCTCTGTGCTTTCTTTCGTTCTGAACAAGTGTTACTGTTTTCTGCACAAAAGCGATTCTGCGAAGCAATGTGAACACTTCTGCTTCCCAGGCACAGAGAAAGTGCTAGCAGGGAATTCTCTGCCTGCCTTTCCCCAGTGCTCTGCAAGCTCTCCAGGACAACAGCAAATCTGGGGCTCTGTGCTTTCTTTCGTTCTGAACAAGTGTTACTGTTTTCCGCACAAAAGCGATTCTGCGAAGCAATGTGAACACTTCTGCTTCCCAGGCACAGAGAAGGTGCTAGCAGGGAATTCTCTGCCTGCCTTTCCCCAGTGCTCTGCAAGCTCTCCAGGACAACATAAAATCTGGGGTTCTGTGCTTTCTTTCGTTCTGAACAAGTGTTACTGTTTTCTGCACAAAAGCGATTCTGCGAAGCAATGTGAACACTTGTGCTTCCCAGGCACAGAGAAGGTGCTAGCAGGGAATTCTCTGCCTGCCTTTCCCCAGTGCTCTGCAAGCTCTCCAGGACAACAGCAAATCTGGGGCTCTGTGCTTTCTTTCGTTCTGAACAAGTGTTACTGTTTTCTGCACAAAAGCGATTCTGCGAAGCAATGTGAACAGGCACAGAGAAGGTGCTAGCAGGGAATTCTCTGCCTGCCTTTCCTTAGTGCTCTGCAAGCTCTCCAGGACAACATAAAATCTGGGGTTCTGTGCTTTCTTTCGTTCTGAACAAGTGTTACTGTTTTCTGCACAAAAGCGATTCTGCGAAGCAATGTGAACACTTGTGCTTCCCAGGCACAGAGAAGGTGCTAGCAGGGAATTCTCTGCCTGCCTTTCCCCAGTGCTCTGCAAGCTCTCCAGGACAACAGCAAATCTGGGGCTCTGTGCTTTCTTTCGTTCTGAACAAGTGTTACTGTTTTCTGCACAAAAGCGATTCTGCGAAGCAATGTGAACACTTGTGCTTCCCAGGCACAGAGAAGGTGCTAGCAGGGAATTCTCTGCCTGCCTTTCCCCAGTGCTCTGCAAGCTCTCCAGGACAACATAAAATCTGGGGTTCTGTGCTTTCTTTCGTTCTGAACAAGTGTTACTGTTTTCTGCACAAAAGCGATTCTGCGAAGCAATGTGAACACTTGTGCTTCCCAGGCACAGAGAAGGTGCTAGCAGGGAATTCTCTGCCTGCCTTTCCCCAGTGCTCTGCAAGCTCTCCAGGACAACATAAAATCTGGGGCTCTGTGCTTTCTTTCGTTCTGAACAAGTGTTACTGTTTTCTGCACAAAAGCGATTCTGCAAAGCAATGTGAACACTTGTGCTTCCCAGGCACAGAGAAGGTGCTAGCAGGGAATTCTCTGCCTGCCTTTCCCCAGTGCTCTGCAAGCTCTCCAGGACAACATAAAATCTGGGGCTCTGTGCTTTCTTTCGTTCTGAACAAGTGTTACTGTTTTCTGCACAAAAGCGATTCTGCGAAGCAATGTGAACACTTCTGCTTCCCAGGCACAGAGAAGGTGCTAGCAGGGAATTCTCTGCCTGCCTTTCCCCAGTGCTCTGCAAGCTCTCCAGGACAGCATAAAATCTGGGGTTCTGTGCTTTCTTTCGTTCTGAACAAGTGTTACTGTTTTCTGCACAAAAGCAATTCTGCAAAGCAATGTGAACACTTCTGCTTCCCAGGCACAGAGAAGGTGCTAGCAGGGAATTCTCTGCCTGCCTTTCCCCAGTGCTCTGCAAGCTCTCCAGGACAACAGCAAATCTGGGGCTCTGTGCTTTCTTTCGTTCTGAACAAGTGTTACTGTTTTCTGCACAAAAGCGATTCTGCGAAGCAAAGTGAACACTTGTGCTTCCCAGGCACAGAGAAGGTGCTAGCAGGGAATTCTCTGGCTGCCTTTCCCCAGTGCTCTGCAAGCTCTCCAGGACAACATAAAATCTGGGGCTCTGTGCTTTCTTTCGTTCTGAACAAGTGTTACTGTTTTCTGCACAAAAGCGATTCTGCGAAGCAATGTGAACACTTGTGCTTCCCAGGCACAGAGAAGGTGCTAGCAGGGAATTCTCTGCCTGCCTTTCCCCAGTGCTCTGCAAGCTCTCCAGGACAACATAAAATCTGGGGCTCTGTGCTTTCTTTCGTTCTGAACAAGTGTTACTGTTTTCTGCACAAAAGCGATTCTGCGAAGCAATGTGAACACTTGTGCTTCCCAGGCACAGAGAAGGTGCTAGCAGGGAATTCTCTGCCTGCCTTTCCCCAGTGCTCTGCAAGCTCTCCAGGACAACAGCAAATCTGGGGCTCTGTGCTTTCTTTCATTCTGAACAAGTGTTACTGTTTTCCGCACAAAAGCGATTCTGCGAAGCAATGTGAACAGGCACAGAGAAGGTGCTATCAGGGAATTCTCTGCCTGCCTTTCCTTAGTGCTCTGCAAGCTCTCCAGGACAACATAAAATCTGGGGCTCTGTGCTTTCTTTCGTTCTGAACAAGTGTTACTGTTTTCTGCACAAAAGCGATTCTGCGAAGCAATGTGAACAGGCACAGAGAAGGTGCTATCAGGGAATTCTCTGCCTGCCTTTCCTTAGTGCTCTGCAAGCTCTCCAGGACAACATAAAATCTGGGGTTCTGTGCTTTCTTTCGTTCTGAACAAGTGTTACTGTTTTCTGCACAAAAGCGATTCTGCGAAGCAATGTGAACACTTGTGCTTCCCAGGCACAGAGAAGGTGCTAGCAGGGAATTCTCTGCCTGCCTTTCCCCAGTGCTCTGCAAGCTCTCCAGGACAACAGCAAATCTGGGGTTCTGTGCTTTCTTTCATTCTGAACAAGTGTTACTGTTTTCTGCACAAAAGCGATTCTGCGAAGCAATGTGAACACTTCTGCTTCCCAGGCACAGAGAAGGTGCTAGCAGGGAATTCTCTGCCTGCCTTTCCCCAGTGCTCTGCAAGCTCTCCAGGACAACATAAAATCTGGGGCTCTGTGCTTTCTTTCGTTCTGAACAAGTGTTACTGTTTTCTGCACAAAAGCGATTCTGCGAAGCAATGTGAACACTTCTGCTTCCCAGGCACAGAGAAGGTGCTAGCAGGGAATTCTCTGCCTGCCTTTCCCCAGTGCTCTGCAAGCTCTCCAGGACAACATAAAATCTGGGGCTCTGTGCTTTCTTTCGTTCTGAACAAGTGTTACTGTTTTCCGCACAAAAGCGATTCTGCGAAGCAATGTGAACACTTCTGCTTCCCAGGCACAGAGAAGGTGCTAGCAGGGAATTCTCTGCCTGCCTTTCCCCAGTGCTCTGCAAGCTCTCCAGGACAACATAAAATCTGGGGTTCTGTGCTTTCTTTCGTTCTGAACAAGTGTTACTGTTTTCTGCACAAAAGCGATTCTGCGAAGCAATGTGAACACTTGTGCTTCCCAGGCACAGAGAAGGTGCTAGCAGGGAATTCTCTGCCTGCCTTTCCCCAGTGCTCTGCAAGCTCTCCAGGACAACAGCAAATCTGGGGCTCTGTGCTTTCTTTCGTTCTGAACAAGTGTTACTGTTTTCTGCACAAAAGCGATTCTGCGAAGCAATGTGAACACTTGTGCTTCCCAGGCACAGAGAAGGTGCTAGCAGGGAATTCTCTGCCTGCCTTTCCCCAGTGCTCTGCAAGCTCTCCAGGACAACAGCAAATCTGGGGCTCTGTGCTTTCTTTCGTTCTGAACAAGTGTTACTGTTTTCTGCACAAAAGCGATTCTGCGAAGCAATGTGAACACTTGTGCTTCCCAGGCACAGAGAAGGTGCTAGCAGGGAATTCTCTGCCTGCCTTTCCCCAGTGCTCTGCAAGCTCTCCAGGACAACATAAAATCTGGGGCTCTGTGCTTTCTTTCGTTCTGAACAAGTGTTACTGTTTTCTGCACAAAAGCGATTCTGCGAAGCAATGTGAACACTTCTGCTTCCCAGGCACAGAGAAGGTGCTAGCAGGGAATTCTCTGCCTGCCTTTCCCCAGTGCTCTGCAAGCTCTCCAGGACAACATAAAATCTGGGGCTCTGTGCTTTCTTTCGTTCTGAACAAGTGTTACTGTTTTCTGCACAAAAGCGATTCTGCGAAGCAATGTGAACACTTGTGCTTCCCAGGCACAGAGAAGGTGCTAGCAGGGAATTCTCTGCCTGCCTTTCCCCAGTGCTCTGCAAGCTCTCCAGGACAACAGCAAATCTGGGGCTCTGTGCTTTCTTTCATTCTGAACAAGTGTTAATGGTTTCTGCACAAAAGCTATTCTGCGAAGCAATGTGAACAGGCACAGAGAAGGTGCTAGCAGGGAATTCTCTGCCTGCCTTTCCCCAGTGCTCTGCAAGCTCTCCAGGACAACATAAAATCTGGGGCTCTGTGCTTTCTTTCGTTCTGAACAAGTGTTACTGTTTTCTGCACAAAAGCGATTCTGCGAAGCAATGTGAACACTTGTGCTTCCCAGGCACAGAGAAGGTGCTAGCAGGGAATTCTCTGCCTGCCTTTCCCCAGTGCTCTGCAAGCTCTCCAGGACAACATAAAATCTGGGGCTCTGTGCTTTCTTTCGTTCTGAACAAGTGTTACTGTTTTCTGCACAAAAGCGATTCTGCGAAGCAATGTGAACACTTCTGCTTCCCAGGCACAGAGAAAGTGCTAGCAGGGAATTCTCTGCCTGCCTTTCCCCAGTGCTCTGCAAGCTCTCCAGGACAACAGCAAATCTGGGGCTCTGTGCTTTCTTTCGTTCTGAACAAGTGTTACTGTTTTCTGCACAAAAGCGATTCTGCGAAGCAATGTGAACACTTCTGCTTCCCAGGCACAGAGAAGGTGCTAGCAGGGAATTCTCTGCCTGCCTTTCCCCAGTGCTCTGCAAGCTCTCCAGGACAACAGCAAATCTGGGGCTCTGTGCTTTCTTTCGTTCTGAACAAGTGTTACTGTTTTCTGCACAAAAGCGATTCTGCGAAGCAATGTGAACACTTCTGCTTCCCAGGCACAGAGAAGGTGCTAGCAGGGAATTCTCTGCCTGCCTTTCCCCAGTGCTCTGCAAGCTCTCCAGGACAACATAAAATCTGGGGCTCTGTGCTTTCTTTCGTTCTGAACAAGTGTGACTGTTTTCTGCACAAAAGCGATTCTGCGAAGCAATGTGAACACTTGTGCTTCCCAGGCACAGAGAAGGTGCTAGCAGGGAATTCTCTGCCTGCCTTTCCCCAGTGCTCTGCAAGCTCTCCAGGACAACATAAAATCTGGGGCTCTGTGCTTTCTTTCGTTCTGAACAAGTGTTACTGTTTTCTGCACAAAAGCGATTCTGCAAAGCAATGTGAACACTTGTGCTTCCCAGGCACAGAGAAGGTGCTAGCAGGGAATTCTCTGCCTGCCTTTCCCCAGTGCTCTGCAAGCTCTCCAGGACAACATAAAATCTGGGGCTCTGTGCTTTCTTTCGTTCTGAACAAGTGTTACTGTTTTCTGCACAAAAGCGATTCTGCGAAGCAATGTGAACACTTCTGCTTCCCAGGCACAGAGAAGGTGCTAGCAGGGAATTCTCTGCCTGCCTTTCCCCAGTGCTCTGCAAGCTCTCCAGGACAGCATAAAATCTGGGGTTCTGTGCTTTCTTTCGTTCTGAACAAGTGTTACTGTTTTCTGCACAAAAGCAATTCTGCAAAGCAATGTGAACACTTCTGCTTCCCAGGCACAGAGAAGGTGCTAGCAGGGAATTCTCTGCCTGCCTTTCCCCAGTGCTCTGCAAGCTCTCCAGGACAACAGCAAATCTGGGGCTCTGTGCTTTCTTTCGTTCTGAACAAGTGTTACTGTTTTCTGCACAAAAGCGATTCTGCGAAGCAAAGTGAACACTACTGCTTCCCAGGCACAGAGAAGGTGCTAGCAGGGAATTCTCTGGCTGCCTTTCCCCAGTGCTCTGCAAGCTCTCCAGGACAACATAAAATCTGGGGCTCTGTGCTTTCTTTCGTTCTGAACAAGTGTTACTGTTTTCTGCACAAAAGCGATTCTGCGAAGCAATGTGAACACTTGTGCTTCCCAGGCACAGAGAAGGTGCTAGCAGGGAATTCTCTGCCTGCCTTTCCCCAGTGCTCTGCAAGCTCTCCAGGACAACATAAAATCTGGGGCTCTGTGCTTTCTTTCGTTCTGAACAAGTGTTACTGTTTTCTGCACAAAAGCGATTCTGCGAAGCAATGTGAACACTTGTGCTTCCCAGGCACAGAGAAGGTGCTAGCAGGGAATTCTCTGCCTGCCTTTCCCCAGTGCTCTGCAAGCTCTCCAGGACAACAGCAAATCTGGGGCTCTGTGCTTTCTTTCATTCTGAACAAGTGTTACTGTTTTCTGCACAAAAGCGATTCTGCGAAGCAATGTGAACACTTGTGCTTCCCAGGCACAGAGAAGGTGCTAGCAGGGAATTCTCTGCCTGCCTTTCCCCAGTGCTCTGCAAGCTCTCCAGGACAACATAAAATCTGGGGCTCTGTGCTTTCTTTCGTTCTGAACAAGTGTTACTGTTTTCTGCACAAAAGCGATTCTGCGAAGCAATGTGAACACTTCTGCTTCCCAGGCACAGAGAAGGTGCTAGCAGGGAATTCTCTGCCTGCCTTTCCCCAGTGCTCTGCAAGCTCTCCAGGACAACATAAAATCTGGGGCTCTGTGCTTTCTTTCGTTCTGAACAAGTGTTACTGTTTTCCGCACAAAAGCGATTCTGCGAAGCAATGTGAACACTTCTGCTTCCCAGGCACAGAGAAGGTGCTAGCAGGGAATTCTCTGCCTGCCTTTCCCCAGTGCTCTGCAAGCTCTCCAGGACAACATAAAATCTGGGGTTCTGTGCTTTCTTTCGTTCTGAACAAGTGTTACTGTTTTCTGCACAAAAGCGATTCTGCGAAGCAATGTGAACACTTGTGCTTCCCAGGCACAGAGAAGGTGCTAGCAGGGAATTCTCTGCCTGCCTTTCCCCAGTGCTCTGCAAGCTCTCCAGGACAACAGCAAATCTGGGGCTCTGTGCTTTCTTTCGTTCTGAACAAGTGTTACTGTTTTCTGCACAAAAGCGATTCTGCGAAGCAATGTGAACACTTGTGCTTCCCAGGCACAGAGAAGGTGCTAGCAGGGAATTCTCTGCCTGCCTTTCCCCAGTGCTCTGCAAGCTCTCCAGGACAACAGCAAATCTGGGGCTCTGTGCTTTCTTTCGTTCTGAACAAGTGTTACTGTTTTCTGCACAAAAGCGATTCTGCGAAGCAATGTGAACACTTGTGCTTCCCAGGCACAGAGAAGGTGCTAGCAGGGAATTCTCTGCCTGCCTTTCCCCAGTGCTCTGCAAGCTCTCCAGGACAACATAAAATCTGGGGCTCTGTGCTTTCTTTCGTTCTGAACAAGTGTTACTGTTTTCTGCACAAAAGCGATTCTGCGAAGCAATGTGAACACTTCTGCTTCCCAGGCACAGAGAAGGTGCTAGCAGGGAATTCTCTGCCTGCCTTTCCCCAGTGCTCTGCAAGCTCTCCAGGACAACATAAAATCTGGGGCTCTGTGCTTTCTTTCGTTCTGAACAAGTGTTACTGTTTTCTGCACAAAAGCGATTCTGCGAAGCAATGTGAACACTTGTGCTTCCCAGGCACAGAGAAGGTGCTAGCAGGGAATTCTCTGCCTGCCTTTCCCCAGTGCTCTGCAAGCTCTCCAGGACAACAGCAAATCTGGGGCTCTGTGCTTTCTTTCATTCTGAACAAGTGTTAATGGTTTCTGCACAAAAGCTATTCTGCGAAGCAATGTGAACAGGCACAGAGAAGGTGCTAGCAGGGAATTCTCTGCCTGCCTTTCCCCAGTGCTCTGCAAGCTCTCCAGGACAACATAAAATCTGGGGCTCTGTGCTTTCTTTCGTTCTGAACAAGTGTTACTGTTTTCTGCACAAAAGCGATTCTGCGAAGCAATGTGAACACTTGTGCTTCCCAGGCACAGAGAAGGTGCTAGCAGGGAATTCTCTGCCTGCCTTTCCCCAGTGCTCTGCAAGCTCTCCAGGACAACATAAAATCTGGGGCTCTGTGCTTTCTTTCGTTCTGAACAAGTGTTACTGTTTTCTGCACAAAAGCGATTCTGCGAAGCAATGTGAACACTTCTGCTTCCCAGGCACAGAGAAAGTGCTAGCAGGGAATTCTCTGCCTGCCTTTCCCCAGTGCTCTGCAAGCTCTCCAGGACAACAGCAAATCTGGGGCTCTGTGCTTTCTTTCGTTCTGAACAAGTGTTACTGTTTTCTGCACAAAAGCGATTCTGCGAAGCAATGTGAACACTTGTGCTTCCCAGGCACAGAGAAGGTGCTAGCAGGGAATTCTCTGCCTGCCTTTCCCCAGTGCTCTGCAAGCTCTCCAGGACAACATAAAATCTGGGGCTCTGTGCTTTCTTTCGTTCTGAACAAGTGTTACTGTTTTCTGCACAAAAGCGATTCTGCGAAGCAATGTGAACAGGCACAGAGAAGGTGCTAGCAGGGAATTCTCTGCCTGCCTTTCCTTAGTGCTCTGCAAGCTCTCCAGGACAACATAAAATCTGGGGTTCTGTGCTTTCTTTCGTTCTGAACAAGTGTTACTGTTTTCTGCACAAAAGCGATTCTGCGAAGCAATGTGAACACTTCTGCTTCCCAGGCACAGAGAAGGTGCTAGCAGGGAATTCTCTGCCTGCCTTTCCCCAGTGCTCTGCAAGCTCTCCAGGACAACAGCAAATCTGGGGCTCTGTGCTTTCTTTCGTTCTGAACAAGTGTTACTGTTTTCTGCACAAAAGCGATTCTGCGAAGCAATGTGAACACTTGTGCTTCCCAGGCACAGAGAAGGTGCTAGCAGGGAATTCTCTGCCTGCCTTTCCCCAGTGCTCTGCAAGCTCTCCAGGACAACAGCAAATCTGGGGCTCTGTGCTTTCTTTCGTTCTGAACAAGTGTTACTGTTTTCTGCACAAAAGCGATTCTGCGAAGCAATGTGAACACTTGTGCTTCCCAGGCACAGAGAAGGTGCTAGCAGGGAATTCTCTGCCTGCCTTTCCCCAGTGCTCTGCAAGCTCTCCAGGACAACATAAAATCTGGGGTTCTGTGCTTTCTTTCGTTCTGAACAAGTGTTACTGTTTTCTGCACAAAAGCGATTCTGCGAAGCAATGTGAACACTTGTGCTTCCCAGGCACAGAGAAGGTGCTAGCAGGGAATTCTCTGCCTGCCTTTCCCCAGTGCTCTGCAAGCTCTCCAGGACAACATAAAATCTGGGGCTCTGTGCTTTCTTTCGTTCTGAACAAGTGTTACTGTTTTCTGCACAAAAGCGATTCTGCGAAGCAATGTGAACACTTGTGCTTCCCAGGCACAGAGAAGGTGCTAGCAGGGAATTCTCTGCCTGCCTTTCCCCAGTGCTCTGCAAGCTCTCCAGGACAACAGCAAATCTGGGGCTCTGTGCTTTCTTTCGTTCTGAACAAGTGTTACTGTTTTCTGCACAAAAGCGATTCTGCGAAGCAATGTGAACACTTCTGCTTCCCAGGCACAGAGAAGGTGCTAGCAGGGAATTCTCTGCCTGCCTTTCCCCAGTGCTCTGCAAGCTCTCCAGGACAACATAAAATCTGGGGCTCTGTGCTTTCTTTCCTTCTGAACAAGTGTGACTGTTTTCTGCACAAAAGCGATTCTGCGAAGCAATGTGAACACTTGTGCTTCCCAGGCACAGAGAAGGTGCTAGCAGGGAATTCTCTGCCTGCCTTTCCCCAGTGCTCTGCAAGCTCTCCAGGACAACATAAAATCTGGGGTTCTGTGCTTTCTTTCGTTCTGAACAAGTGTTACTGTTTTCTGCACAAAAGCGATTCTGCAAAGCAATGTGAACACTTGTGCTTCCCAGGCACAGAGAAGGTGCTAGCAGGGAATTCTCTGCCTGCCTTTCCCCAGTGCTCTGCAAGCTCTCCAGGACAACATAAAATCTGGGGCTCTGTGCTTTCTTTCGTTCTGAACAAGTGTTACTGTTTTCTGCACAAAAGCGATTCTGCGAAGCAATGTGAACACTTCTGCTTCCCAGGCACAGAGAAGGTGCTAGCAGGGAATTCTCTGCCTGCCTTTCCCCAGTGCTCTGCAAGCTCTCCAGGACAGCATAAAATCTGGGGTTCTGTGCTTTCTTTCGTTCTGAACAAGTGTTACTGTTTTCTGCACAAAAGCAATTCTGCAAAGCAATGTGAACACTTCTGCTTCCCAGGCACAGAGAAGGTGCTAGCAGGGAATTCTCTGCCTGCCTTTCCCCAGTGCTCTGCAAGCTCTCCAGGACAACAGCAAATCTGGGGCTCTGTGCTTTCTTTCGTTCTGAACAAGTGTTACTGTTTTCTGCACAAAAGCGATTCTGCGAAGCAAAGTGAACACTACTGCTTCCCAGGCACAGAGAAGGTGCTAGCAGGGAATTCTCTGGCTGCCTTTCCCCAGTGCTCTGCAAGCTCTCCAGGACAACATAAAATCTGGGGCTCTGTGCTTTCTTTCGTTCTGAACAAGTGTTACTGTTTTCTGCACAAAAGCGATTCTGCGAAGCAATGTGAACACTTGTGCTTCCCAGGCACAGAGAAGGTGCTAGCAGGGAATTCTCTGCCTGCCTTTCCCCAGTGCTCTGCAAGCTCTCCAGGACAACATAAAATCTGGGGCTCTGTGCTTTCTTTCGTTCTGAACAAGTGTTACTGTTTTCTGCACAAAAGCGATTCTGCGAAGCAATGTGAACACTTGTGCTTCCCAGGCACAGAGAAGGTGCTAGCAGGGAATTCTCTGCCTGCCTTTCCCCAGTGCTCTGCAAGCTCTCCAGGACAACAGCAAATCTGGGGCTCTGTGCTTTCTTTCATTCTGAACAAGTGTTAATGGTTTCTGCACAAAAGCTATTCTGCGAAGCAATGTGAACAGGCACAGAGAAGGTGCTAGCAGGGAATTCTCTGCCTGCCTTTCCCCAGTGCTCTGCAAGCTCTCCAGGACAACATAAAATCTGGGGCTCTGTGCTTTCTTTCGTTCTGAACAAGTGTTACTGTTTTCTGCACAAAAGCGATTCTGCGAAGCAATGTGAACACTTGTGCTTCCCAGGCACAGAGAAGGTGCTAGCAGGGAATTCTCTGCCTGCCTTTCCCCAGTGCTCTGCAAGCTCTCCAGGACAACATAAAATCTGGGGCTCTGTGCTTTCTTTCGTTCTGAACAAGTGTTACTGTTTTCTGCACAAAAGCGATTCTGCGAAGCAATGTGAACACTTCTGCTTCCCAGGCACAGAGAAAGTGCTAGCAGGGAATTCTCTGCCTGCCTTTCCCCAGTGCTCTGCAAGCTCTCCAGGACAACAGCAAATCTGGGGCTCTGTGCTTTCTTTCGTTCTGAACAAGTGTTACTGTTTTCTGCACAAAAGCGATTCTGCGAAGCAATGTGAACACTTGTGCTTCCCAGGCACAGAGAAGGTGCTAGCAGGGAATTCTCTGCCTGCCTTTCCCCAGTGCTCTGCAAGCTCTCCAGGACAACATAAAATCTGGGGCTCTGTGCTTTCTTTCGTTCTGAACAAGTGTTACTGTTTTCTGCACAAAAGCGATTCTGCGAAGCAATGTGAACACTTGTGCTTCCCAGGCACAGAGAAGGTGCTAGCAGGGAATTCTCTGCCTGCCTTTCCCCAGTGCTCTGCAAGCTCTCCAGGACAACATAAAATCTGGGGCTCTGTGCTTTCTTTCGTTCTGAACAAGTGTTACTGTTTTCTGCACAAAAGCGATTCTGCAAAGCAATGTGAACACTTGTGCTTCCCAGGCACAGAGAAGGTGCTAGCAGGGAATTCTCTGCCTGCCTTTCCCCAGTGCTCTGCAAGCTCTCCAGGACAACATAAAATCTGGGGCTCTGTGCTTTCTTTCGTTCTGAACAAGTGTTACTGTTTTCTGCACAAAAGCGATTCTGCGAAGCAATGTGAACACTTCTGCTTCCCAGGCACAGAGAAGGTGCTAGCAGGGAATTCTCTGCCTGCCTTTCCCCAGTGCTCTGCAAGCTCTCCAGGACAGCATAAAATCTGGGGTTCTGTGCTTTCTTTCGTTCTGAACAAGTGTTACTGTTTTCTGCACAAAAGCAATTCTGCAAAGCAATGTGAACACTTCTGCTTCCCAGGCACAGAGAAGGTGCTAGCAGGGAATTCTCTGCCTGCCTTTCCCCAGTGCTCTGCAAGCTCTCCAGGACAACAGCAAATCTGGGGCTCTGTGCTTTCTTTCGTTCTGAACAAGTGTTACTGTTTTCTGCACAAAAGCGATTCTGCGAAGCAAAGTGAACACTACTGCTTCCCAGGCACAGAGAAGGTGCTAGCAGGGAATTCTCTGGCTGCCTTTCCCCAGTGCTCTGCAAGCTCTCCAGGACAACATAAAATCTGGGGCTCTGTGCTTTCTTTCGTTCTGAACAAGTGTTACTGTTTTCTGCACAAAAGCGATTCTGCGAAGCAATGTGAACACTTGTGCTTCCCAGGCACAGAGAAGGTGCTAGCAGGGAATTCTCTGCCTGCCTTTCCCCAGTGCTCTGCAAGCTCTCCAGGACAACATAAAATCTGGGGCTCTGTGCTTTCTTTCGTTCTGAACAAGTGTTACTGTTTTCTGCACAAAAGCGATTCTGCGAAGCAATGTGAACACTTGTGCTTCCCAGGCACAGAGAAGGTGCTAGCAGGGAATTCTCTGCCTGCCTTTCCCCAGTGCTCTGCAAGCTCTCCAGGACAACAGCAAATCTGGGGCTCTGTGCTTTCTTTCATTCTGAACAAGTGTTACTGTTTTCCGCACAAAAGCGATTCTGCGAAGCAATGTGAACAGGCACAGAGAAGGTGCTATCAGGGAATTCTCTGCCTGCCTTTCCTTAGTGCTCTGCAAGCTCTCCAGGACAACATAAAATCTGGGGCTCTGTGCTTTCTTTCGTTCTGAACAAGTGTTACTGTTTTCTGCACAAAAGCGATTCTGCGAAGCAATGTGAACAGGCACAGAGAAGGTGCTATCAGGGAATTCTCTGCCTGCCTTTCCTTAGTGCTCTGCAAGCTCTCCAGGACAACATAAAATCTGGGGTTCTGTGCTTTCTTTCGTTCTGAACAAGTGTTACTGTTTTCTGCACAAAAGCGATTCTGCGAAGCAATGTGAACACTTGTGCTTCCCAGGCACAGAGAAGGTGCTAGCAGGGAATTCTCTGCCTGCCTTTCCCCAGTGCTCTGCAAGCTCTCCAGGACAACAGCAAATCTGGGGTTCTGTGCTTTCTTTCATTCTGAACAAGTGTTACTGTTTTCTGCACAAAAGCGATTCTGCGAAGCAATGTGAACACTTCTGCTTCCCAGGCACAGAGAAGGTGCTAGCAGGGAATTCTCTGCCTGCCTTTCCCCAGTGCTCTGCAAGCTCTCCAGGACAACATAAAATCTGGGGCTCTGTGCTTTCTTTCGTTCTGAACAAGTGTTACTGTTTTCTGCACAAAAGCGATTCTGCGAAGCAATGTGAACACTTCTGCTTCCCAGGCACAGAGAAGGTGCTAGCAGGGAATTCTCTGCCTGCCTTTCCCCAGTGCTCTGCAAGCTCTCCAGGACAACATAAAATCTGGGGCTCTGTGCTTTCTTTCGTTCTGAACAAGTGTTACTGTTTTCCGCACAAAAGCGATTCTGCGAAGCAATGTGAACACTTCTGCTTCCCAGGCACAGAGAAGGTGCTAGCAGGGAATTCTCTGCCTGCCTTTCCCCAGTGCTCTGCAAGCTCTCCAGGACAACAGCAAATCTGGGGTTCTGTGCTTTCTTTCGTTCTGAACAAGTGTTACTGTTTTCTGCACAAAAGCGATTCTGCGAAGCAATGTGAACACTTGTGCTTCCCAGGCACAGAGAAGGTGCTAGCAGGGAATTCTCTGCCTGCCTTTCCCCAGTGCTCTGCAAGCTCTCCAGGACAACAGCAAATCTGGGGCTCTGTGCTTTCTTTCGTTCTGAACAAGTGTTACTGTTTTCTGCACAAAAGCGATTCTGCGAAGCAATGTGAACACTTGTGCTTCCCAGGCACAGAGAAGGTGCTAGCAGGGAATTCTCTGCCTGCCTTTCCCCAGTGCTCTGCAAGCTCTCCAGGACAACAGCAAATCTGGGGCTCTGTGCTTTCTTTCGTTCTGAACAAGTGTTACTGTTTTCTGCACAAAAGCGATTCTGCGAAGCAATGTGAACACTTGTGCTTCCCAGGCACAGAGAAGGTGCTAGCAGGGAATTCTCTGCCTGCCTTTCCCCAGTGCTCTGCAAGCTCTCCAGGACAACATAAAATCTGGGGCTCTGTGCTTTCTTTCGTTCTGAACAAGTGTTACTGTTTTCTGCACAAAAGCGATTCTGCGAAGCAATGTGAACACTTCTGCTTCCCAGGCACAGAGAAGGTGCTAGCAGGGAATTCTCTGCCTGCCTTTCTCCAGTGCTCTGCAAGCTCTCCAGGACAACATAAAATCTGGGGCTCTGTGCTTTCTTTCGTTCTGAACAAGTGTTACTGTTTTCTGCACAAAAGCGATTCTGCGAAGCAATGTGAACACTTGTGCTTCCCAGGCACAGAGAAGGTGCTAGCAGGGAATTCTCTGCCTGCCTTTCCCCAGTGCTCTGCAAGCTCTCCAGGACAACAGCAAATCTGGGGCTCTGTGCTTTCTTTCATTCTGAACAAGTGTTAATGGTTTCTGCACAAAAGCTATTCTGCGAAGCAATGTGAACAGGCACAGAGAAGGTGCTAGCAGGGAATTCTCTGCCTGCCTTTCCCCAGTGCTCTGCAAGCTCTCCAGGACAACATAAAATCTGGGGCTCTGTGCTTTCTTTCGTTCTGAACAAGTGTTACTGTTTTCTGCACAAAAGCGATTCTGCGAAGCAATGTGAACACTTGTGCTTCCCAGGCACAGAGAAGGTGCTAGCAGGGAATTCTCTGCCTGCCTTTCCCCAGTGCTCTGCAAGCTCTCCAGGACAACATAAAATCTGGGGCTCTGTGCTTTCTTTCGTTCTGAACAAGTGTTACTGTTTTCTGCACAAAAGCGATTCTGCGAAGCAATGTGAACACTTCTGCTTCCCAGGCACAGAGAAAGTGCTAGCAGGGAATTCTCTGCCTGCCTTTCCCCAGTGCTCTGCAAGCTCTCCAGGACAACAGCAAATCTGGGGCTCTGTGCTTTCTTTCGTTCTGAACAAGTGTTACTGTTTTCTGCACAAAAGCGATTCTGCGAAGCAATGTGAACACTTGTGCTTCCCAGGCACAGAGAAGGTGCTAGCAGGGAATTCTCTGCCTGCCTTTCCCCAGTGCTCTGCAAGCTCTCCAGGACAACATAAAATCTGGGGCTCTGTGCTTTCTTTCGTTCTGAACAAGTGTTACTGTTTTCTGCACAAAAGCGATTCTGCGAAGTAATGTGAACACTTGTGCTTCCCAGGCACAGAGAAGGTGCTAGCAGGGAATTCTCTGCCTGCCTTTCCCCAGTGCTCTGCAAGCTCTCCATGACAACAGCAAATCTGGGGCTCTGTGCTTTCTTTCATTCTGAACAAGTGTTACTGGTTTCTGCACAAAAGCTATTCTGCGAAGCAATGTGAACAGGCACAGAGAAGGTGCTAGAAGGGAATTCTCTGCCTGCCTTTCCCCAGTGCTCTGCAAGCTCTCCAGGACAACATAAAATCTGGGGCTCTGTGCTTTCTTTCGTTCTGAACAAGTGTTACTGTTTTCTGCACAAAAGCGATTCTGCGAAGCAATGTGAACACTTCTGCTTCCCAGGCACAGAGAAGGTGCTAGCAGGGAATTCTCTGCCTGCCTTTCCCCAGTGCTCTGCAAGCTCTCCAGGACAACATAAAATCTGGGGCTCTGTGCTTTCTTTCGTTCTGAACAAGTGTTACTGGTTTCTGCACAAAACCGATTCTGCAAAGCAATGTGAACACTTCTGCTTCCCAGGCACAGAGAAGGTGCTAGCAGGGAATTCTCTGCCTGCCTTTCCCCAGTGCTCTGCAAGCTCTCCAGGACAACAGCAAATCTGGGGCTCTGTGCTTTCTTTCGTTCTGAACAAGTGTTACTGTTTTCTGCACAAAAGCGATTCTGCGAAGCAATGTGAACAGGCACAGAGAAGGTGCTATCAGGGAATTCTCTGCCTGCCTTTCCTTAGTGCTCTGCAAGCTCTCCAGGACAACATAAAATCTGGGGTTCTGTGCTTTCTTTCGTTCTGAACAAGTGTTACTGTTTTCTGCACAAAAGCGATTCTGCGAAGCAATGTGAACACTTCTGCTTCCCAGGCACAGAGAAGGTGCTAGCAGGGAATTCTCTGCCTGCCTTTCCCCAGTGCTCTGCAAGCTCTCCAGGACAACATAAAATCTGGGGTTCTGTGCTTTCTTTCATTCTGAACAAGTGTTACTGTTTTCTGCACAAAAGCGATTCTGCGAAGCAATGTGAACACTTCTGCTTCCCAGGCACAGAGAAGGTGCTAGCAGGGAATTCTCTGCCTGCCTTTCCCCAGTGCTCTGCAAGCTCTCCAGGACAACATAAAATCTGGGGCTCTGTGCTTTCTTTCGTTCTGAACAAGTGTTACTGTTTTCTGCACAAAAGCGATTCTGCGAAGCAATGTGAACACTTCTGCTTCCCAGGCACAGAGAAGGTGCTAGCAGGGAATTCTCTGCCTGCCTTTCCCCAGTGCTCTGCAAGCTCTCCAGGACAACATAAAATCTGGGGCTCTGTGCTTTCTTTCGTTCTGAACAAGTGTTACTGTTTTCCGCACAAAAGCGATTCTGCGAAGCAATGTGAACACTTGTGCTTCCCAGGCACAGAGAAGGTGCTAGCAGGGAATTCTCTGCCTGCCTTTCCCCAGTGCTCTGCAAGCTCTCCAGGACAACATCAAATCTGGGGTTCTGTGCTTTCTTTCGTTCTGAACAAGTGTTACTGTTTTCTGCACAAAAGCGATTCTGCGAAGCAATGTGAACACTTGTGCTTCCCAGGCACAGAGAAGGTGCTAGCAGGGAATTCTCTGCCTGCCTTTCCCCAGTGCTCTGCAAGCTCTCCAGGACAACAGCAAATCTGGGGCTCTGTGCTTTCTTTCGTTCTGAACAAGTGTTACTGTTTTCTGCACAAAAGCGATTCTGCGAAGCAATGTGAACAGGCACAGAGAAGGTGCTAGCAGGGAATTCTCTGCCTGCCTTTCCCCAGTGCTCTGCAAGCTCTCCAGGACAACATCAAATCTGGGGCTCTGTGCTTTCTTTCGTTCTGAACAAGTGTTACTGTTTTCTGCACAAAAGCGATTCTGCGAAGCAAAGTGAACACTTCTGCTTCCCAGGCACAGAGAAGGTGCTAGCAGGGAATTCTCTGCCTGCCTTTCCCCAGTGCTCTGCAAGCTCTCCAGGACAACATAAAATCTGGGGCTCTGTGCTTTCTTTCGTTCTGAACAAGTGTTACTGTTTTCTGCACAAAAGCGATTCTGCGAAGCAATGTGAACACTTGTGCTTCCCAGGCACAGAGAAGGTGCTAGCAGGGAATTCTCTGCCTGCCTTTCCCCAGTGCTCTGCAAGCTCTCCAGGACAACATAAAATCTGGGGCTCTGTGCTTTCTTTCGTTCTGAACAAGTGTTACTGTTTTCTGCACAAAAGCGATTCTGCGAAGCAATGTGAACACTTGTGCTTCCCAGGCACAGAGAAGGTGCTAGCAGGGAATTCTCTGCCTGCCTTTCCCCAGTGCTCTGCAAGCTCTCCAGGACAACATAAAATCTGGGGCTCTGTGCTTTCTTTCGTTCTGAACAAGTGTTACTGTTTTCTGCACAAAAGCGATTCTGCGAAGCAATGTGAACACTTGTGCTTCCCAGGCACAGAGAAGGTGCTAGCAGGGAATTCTCTGCCTGCCTTTCCCCAGTGCTCTGCAAGCTCTCCAGGACAACATAAAATCTGGGGCTCTGTGCTTTCTTTCGTTCTGAACAAGTGTTACTGTTTTCTGCACAAAAGCGATTCTGCGAAGCAATGTGAACACTTCTGCTTCCCAGGCACAGAGAAGGTGCTAGCAGGGAATTCTCTGCCTGCCTTTCCCCAGTGCTCTGCAAGCTCTCCAGGACAACATAAAATCTGGGGCTCTGTGCTTTCTTTCGTTCTGAACAAGTGTTACTGTTTTCTGCACAAAAGCGATTCTGCGAAGCAATGTGAACACTTGTGCTTCCCAGGCACAGAGAAGGTGCTAGCAGGGAATTCTCTGCCTGCCTTTCCCCAGTGCTCTGCAAGCTCTCCAGGACAACATAAAATCTGGGGCTCTGTGCTTTCTTTCGTTCTGAACAAGTGTTACTGTTTTCTGCACAAAAGCGATTCTGCGAAGCAATGTGAACACTTGTGCTTCCCAGGCACAGAGAAGGTGCTAGCAGGGAATTCTCTGCCTGCCTTTCCCCAGTGCTCTGCAAGCTCTCCAGGACAACAGCAAATCTGGGGCTCTGTGCTTTCTTTCGTTCTGAACAAGTGTTACTGTTTTCTGCACAAAAGCGATTCTGCGAAGCAATGTGAACACTTCTGCTTCCCAGGCACAGAGAAAGTGCTAGCAGGGAATTCTCTGCCTGCCTTTCCCCAGTGCTCTGCAAGCTCTCCAGGACAACATAAAATCTGGGGCTCTGTGCTTTCTTTCGTTCTGAACAAGTGTTACTGTTTTCTGCACAAAAGCGATTCTGCGAAGCAATGTGAACACTTCTGCTTCCCAGGCACAGAGAAGGTGCTAGCAGGGAATTCTCTGCCTGCCTTTCCCCAGTGCTCTGCAAGCTCTCCAGGACAACATAAAATCTGGGGCTCTGTGCTTTCTTTCGTTCTGAACAAGTGTTACTGTTTTCCGCACAAAAGCGATTCTGCGAAGCAATGTGAACACTTCTGCTTCCCAGGCACAGAGAAGGTGCTAGCAGGGAATTCTCTGCCTGCCTTTCCCCAGTGCTCTGCAAGCTCTCCAGGACAACATAAAATCTGGGGTTCTGTGCTTTCTTTCATTCTGAACAAGTGTTACTGTTTTCTGCACAAAAGCGATTCTGCGAAGCAATGTGAACACTTCTGCTTCCCAGGCACAGAGAAGGTGCTAGCAGGGAATTCTCTGCCTGCCTTTCCCCAGTGCTCTGCAAGCTCTCCAGGACAACATAAAATCTGGGGCTCTGTGCTTTCTTTCGTTCTGAACAAGTGTTACTGTTTTCTGCACAAAAGCGATTCTGCGAAGCAATGTGAACACTTCTGCTTCCCAGGCACAGAGAAGGTGCTAGCAGGGAATTCTCTGCCTGCCTTTCCCCAGTGCTCTGCAAGCTCTCCAGGACAACATAAAATCTGGGGCTCTGTGCTTTCTTTCGTTCTGAACAAGTGTTACTGTTTTCCGCACAAAAGCGATTCTGCGAAGCAATGTGAACACTTCTGCTTCCCAGGCACAGAGAAGGTGCTAGCAGGGAATTCTCTGCCTGCCTTTCCCCAGTGCTCTGCAAGCTCTCCAGGACAACATAAAATCTGGGGTTCTGTGCTTTCTTTCGTTCTGAACAAGTGTTACTGTTTTCTGCACAAAAGCGATTCTGCGAAGCAATGTGAACACTTGTGCTTCCCAGGCACAGAGAAGGTGCTAGCAGGGAATTCTCTGCCTGCCTTTCCCCAGTGCTCTGCAAGCTCTCCAGGACAACAGCAAATCTGGGGCTCTGTGCTTTCTTTCATTCTGAACAAGTGTTACTGGTTTCTGCACAAAAGCTATTCTGCGAAGCAATGTGAACAGGCACAGAGAAGGTGCTAGCAGGGAATTCTCTGCCTGCCTTTCCCCAGTGCTCTGCAAGCTCTCCAGGACAACATAAAATCTGGGGCTCTGTGCTTTCTTTCGTTCTGAACAAGTGTTACTGTTTTCTGCACAAAAGCGATTCTGCGAATTAATGTGAACACTTGTGCTTCCCAGGCACAGAGAAGGTGCTAGCAGGGAATTCTCTGCCTGCCTTTCCCCAGTGCTCTGCAAGCTCTCCAGGACAACATAAAATCTGGGGCTCTGTGCTTTCTTTCGTTCTGAACAAGTGTTACTGTTTTCTGCACAAAAGCGATTCTGCGAAGCAATGTGAACACTTCTGCTTCCCAGGCACAGAGAAGGTGCTAGCAGGGAATTCTCTGCCTGCCTTTCCCCAGTGCTCTGCAAGCTCTCCAGGACAACATAAAATCTGGGGCTCTGTGCTTTCTTTCGTTCTGAACAAGTGTTACTGTTTTCTGCACAAAAGCGATTCTGCGAAGCAATGTGAACACTTGTGCTTCCCAGGCACAGAGAAGGTGCTAGCAGGGAATTCTCTGCCTGCCTTTCCCCAGTGCTCTGCAAGCTCTCCAGGACAACATAAAATCTGGGGCTCTGTGCTTTCTTTCGTTCTGAACAAGTGTTACTGTTTTCTGCACAAAAGCGATTCTGCGAAGCAATGTGAACACTTCTGCTTCCCAGGCACAGAGAAGGTGCTAGCAGGGAATTCTCTGCCTGCCTTTCCCCAGTGCTCTGCAAGCTCTCCAGGACAACATAAAATCTGGGGCTCTGTGCTTTCTTTCGTTCTGAACAAGTGTTACTGTTTTCTGCACAAAAGCGATTCTGCGAAGCAATGTGAACACTTGTGCTTCCCAGGCACAGAGAAGGTGCTAGCAGGGAATTCTCTGCCTGCCTTTCCCCAGTGCTCTGCAAGCTCTCCAGGACAACATAAAATCTGGGGCTCTGTGCTTTCTTTCGTTCTGAACAAGTGTTACTGTTTTCTGCACAAAAGCGATTCTGCGAAGCAATGTGAACACTTGTGCTTCCCAGGCACAGAGAAGGTGCTAGCAGGGAATTCTCTGCCTGCCTTTCCCCAGTGCTCTGCAAGCTCTCCAGGACAACAGCAAATCTGGGGCTCTGTGCTTTCTTTCGTTCTGAACAAGTGTTACTGTTTTCTGCACAAAAGCGATTCTGCGAAGCAATGTGAACACTTCTGCTTCCCAGGCACAGAGAAAGTGCTAGCAGGGAATTCTCTGCCTGCCTTTCCCCAGTGCTCTGCAAGCTCTCCAGGACAACATAAAATCTGGGGCTCTGTGCTTTCTTTCGTTCTGAACAAGTGTTACTGTTTTCTGCACAAAAGCGATTCTGCGAAGCAATGTGAACACTTGTGCTTCCCAGGCACAGAGAAGGTGCTAGCAGGGAATTCTCTGCCTGCCTTTCCCCAGTGCTCTGCAAGCTCTCCAGGACAACATAAAATCTGGGGTTCTGTGCTTTCTTTCGTTCTGAACAAGTGTTACTGTTTTCTGCACAAAAGCGATTCTGCAAAGCAATGTGAACACTTGTGCTTCCCAGGCACAGAGAAGGTGCTAGCAGGGAATTCTCTGCCTGCCTTTCCCCAGTGCTCTGCAAGCTCTCCAGGACAACATAAAATCTGGGGCTCTGTGCTTTCTTTCGTTCTGAACAAGTGTTACTGTTTTCTGCACAAAAGCGATTCTGCGAAGCAATGTGAACACTTCTGCTTCCCAGGCACAGAGAAGGTGCTAGCAGGGAATTCTCTGCCTGCCTTTCCCCAGTGCTCTGCAAGCTCTCCAGGACAGCATAAAATCTGGGGTTCTGTGCTTTCTTTCGTTCTGAACAAGTGTTACTGTTTTCTGCACAAAAGCAATTCTGCAAAGCAATGTGAACACTTCTGCTTCCCAGGCACAGAGAAGGTGCTAGCAGGGAATTCTCTGCCTGCCTTTCCCCAGTGCTCTGCAAGCTCTCCAGGACAACAGCAAATCTGGGGCTCTGTGCTTTCTTTCGTTCTGAACAAGTGTTACTGTTTTCTGCACAAAAGCGATTCTGCGAAGCAAAGTGAACACTACTGCTTCCCAGGCACAGAGAAGGTGCTAGCAGGGAATTCTCTGGCTGCCTTTCCCCAGTGCTCTGCAAGCTCTCCAGGACAACATAAAATCTGGGGCTCTGTGCTTTCTTTCGTTCTGAACAAGTGTTACTGTTTTCTGCACAAAAGCGATTCTGCGAAGCAATGTGAACACTTGTGCTTCCCAGGCACAGAGAAGGTGCTAGCAGGGAATTCTCTGCCTGCCTTTCCCCAGTGCTCTGCAAGCTCTCCAGGACAACATAAAATCTGGGGCTCTGTGCTTTCTTTCGTTCTGAACAAGTGTTACTGTTTTCTGCACAAAAGCGATTCTGCGAAGCAATGTGAACACTTGTGCTTCCCAGGCACAGAGAAGGTGCTAGCAGGGAATTCTCTGCCTGCCTTTCCCCAGTGCTCTGCAAGCTCTCCAGGACAACAGCAAATCTGGGGCTCTGTGCTTTCTTTCATTCTGAACAAGTGTTAATGGTTTCTGCACAAAAGCTATTCTGCGAAGCAATGTGAACAGGCACAGAGAAGGTGCTAGCAGGGAATTCTCTGCCTGCCTTTCCCCAGTGCTCTGCAAGCTCTCCAGGACAACATAAAATCTGGGGCTCTGTGCTTTCTTTCGTTCTGAACAAGTGTTACTGTTTTCTGCACAAAAGCGATTCTGCGAAGCAATGTGAACACTTGTGCTTCCCAGGCACAGAGAAGGTGCTAGCAGGGAATTCTCTGCCTGCCTTTCCCCAGTGCTCTGCAAGCTCTCCAGGACAACATAAAATCTGGGGCTCTGTGCTTTCTTTCGTTCTGAACAAGTGTTACTGTTTTCTGCACAAAAGCGATTCTGCGAAGCAATGTGAACACTTCTGCTTCCCAGGCACAGAGAAAGTGCTAGCAGGGAATTCTCTGCCTGCCTTTCCCCAGTGCTCTGCAAGCTCTCCAGGACAACAGCAAATCTGGGGCTCTGTGCTTTCTTTCGTTCTGAACAAGTGTTACTGTTTTCTGCACAAAAGCGATTCTGCGAAGCAATGTGAACACTTGTGCTTCCCAGGCACAGAGAAGGTGCTAGCAGGGAATTCTCTGCCTGCCTTTCCCCAGTGCTCTGCAAGCTCTCCAGGACAACATAAAATCTGGGGCTCTGTGCTTTCTTTCGTTCTGAACAAGTGTTACTGTTTTCTGCACAAAAGCGATTCTGCGAAGCAATGTGAACAGGCACAGAGAAGGTGCTAGCAGGGAATTCTCTGCCTGCCTTTCCTTAGTGCTCTGCAAGCTCTCCAGGACAACATAAAATCTGGGGTTCTGTGCTTTCTTTCGTTCTGAACAAGTGTTACTGTTTTCTGCACAAAAGCGATTCTGCGAAGCAATGTGAACACTTCTGCTTCCCAGGCACAGAGAAGGTGCTAGCAGGGAATTCTCTGCCTGCCTTTCCCCAGTGCTCTGCAAGCTCTCCAGGACAACAGCAAATCTGGGGCTCTGTGCTTTCTTTCGTTCTGAACAAGTGTTACTGTTTTCTGCACAAAAGCGATTCTGCGAAGCAATGTGAACACTTGTGCTTCCCAGGCACAGAGAAGGTGCTAGCAGGGAATTCTCTGCCTGCCTTTCCCCAGTGCTCTGCAAGCTCTCCAGGACAACAGCAAATCTGGGGCTCTGTGCTTTCTTTCGTTCTGAACAAGTGTTACTGTTTTCTGCACAAAAGCGATTCTGCGAAGCAATGTGAACACTTGTGCTTCCCAGGCACAGAGAAGGTGCTAGCAGGGAATTCTCTGCCTGCCTTTCCCCAGTGCTCTGCAAGCTCTCCAGGACAACATAAAATCTGGGGTTCTGTGCTTTCTTTCGTTCTGAACAAGTGTTACTGTTTTCTGCACAAAAGCGATTCTGCGAAGCAATGTGAACACTTGTGCTTCCCAGGCACAGAGAAGGTGCTAGCAGGGAATTCTCTGCCTGCCTTTCCCCAGTGCTCTGCAAGCTCTCCAGGACAACATAAAATCTGGGGCTCTGTGCTTTCTTTCGTTCTGAACAAGTGTTACTGTTTTCTGCACAAAAGCGATTCTGCGAAGCAATGTGAACACTTGTGCTTCCCAGGCACAGAGAAGGTGCTAGCAGGGAATTCTCTGCCTGCCTTTCCCCAGTGCTCTGCAAGCTCTCCAGGACAACAGCAAATCTGGGGCTCTGTGCTTTCTTTCGTTCTGAACAAGTGTTACTGTTTTCTGCACAAAAGCGATTCTGCGAAGCAATGTGAACACTTCTGCTTCCCAGGCACAGAGAAGGTGCTAGCAGGGAATTCTCTGCCTGCCTTTCCCCAGTGCTCTGCAAGCTCTCCAGGACAACATAAAATCTGGGGCTCTGTGCTTTCTTTCCTTCTGAACAAGTGTGACTGTTTTCTGCACAAAAGCGATTCTGCGAAGCAATGTGAACACTTGTGCTTCCCAGGCACAGAGAAGGTGCTAGCAGGGAATTCTCTGCCTGCCTTTCCCCAGTGCTCTGCAAGCTCTCCAGGACAACATAAAATCTGGGGCTCTGTGCTTTCTTTCGTTCTGAACAAGTGTTACTGTTTTCTGCACAAAAGCGATTCTGCAAAGCAATGTGAACACTTGTGCTTCCCAGGCACAGAGAAGGTGCTAGCAGGGAATTCTCTGCCTGCCTTTCCCCAGTGCTCTGCAAGCTCTCCAGGACAACATAAAATCTGGGGCTCTGTGCTTTCTTTCGTTCTGAACAAGTGTTACTGTTTTCTGCACAAAAGCGATTCTGCGAAGCAATGTGAACACTTCTGCTTCCCAGGCACAGAGAAGGTGCTAGCAGGGAATTCTCTGCCTGCCTTTCCCCAGTGCTCTGCAAGCTCTCCAGGACAGCATAAAATCTGGGGTTCTGTGCTTTCTTTCGTTCTGAACAAGTGTTACTGTTTTCTGCACAAAAGCAATTCTGCAAAGCAATGTGAACACTTCTGCTTCCCAGGCACAGAGAAGGTGCTAGCAGGGAATTCTCTGCCTGCCTTTCCCCAGTGCTCTGCAAGCTCTCCAGGACAACAGCAAATCTGGGGCTCTGTGCTTTCTTTCGTTCTGAACAAGTGTTACTGTTTTCTGCACAAAAGCGATTCTGCGAAGCAAAGTGAACACTACTGCTTCCCAGGCACAGAGAAGGTGCTAGCAGGGAATTCTCTGGCTGCCTTTCCCCAGTGCTCTGCAAGCTCTCCAGGACAACATAAAATCTGGGGCTCTGTGCTTTCTTTCGTTCTGAACAAGTGTTACTGTTTTCTGCACAAAAGCGATTCTGCGAAGCAATGTGAACACTTGTGCTTCCCAGGCACAGAGAAGGTGCTAGCAGGGAATTCTCTGCCTGCCTTTCCCCAGTGCTCTGCAAGCTCTCCAGGACAACATAAAATCTGGGGCTCTGTGCTTTCTTTCGTTCTGAACAAGTGTTACTGTTTTCTGCACAAAAGCGATTCTGCGAAGCAATGTGAACACTTGTGCTTCCCAGGCACAGAGAAGGTGCTAGCAGGGAATTCTCTGCCTGCCTTTCCCCAGTGCTCTGCAAGCTCTCCAGGACAACAGCAAATCTGGGGCTCTGTGCTTTCTTTCATTCTGAACAAGTGTTACTGTTTTCCGCACAAAAGCGATTCTGCGAAGCAATGTGAACAGGCACAGAGAAGGTGCTATCAGGGAATTCTCTGCCTGCCTTTCCTTAGTGCTCTGCAAGCTCTCCAGGACAACATAAAATCTGGGGCTCTGTGCTTTCTTTCGTTCTGAACAAGTGTTACTGTTTTCTGCACAAAAGCGATTCTGCGAAGCATTGTGAACAGGCACAGAGAAGGTGCTATCAGGGAATTCTCTGCCTGCCTTTCCTTAGTGCTCTGCAAGCTCTCCAGGACAACATAAAATCTGGGGTTCTGTGCTTTCTTTCGTTCTGAACAAGTGTTACTGTTTTCTGCACAAAAGCGATTCTGCGAAGCAATGTGAACACTTGTGCTTCCCAGGCACAGAGAAGGTGCTAGCAGGGAATTCTCTGCCTGCCTTTCCCCAGTGCTCTGCAAGCTCTCCAGGACAACAGCAAATCTGGGGTTCTGTGCTTTCTTTCATTCTGAACAAGTGTTACTGTTTTCTGCACAAAAGCGATTCTGCGAAGCAATGTGAACACTTCTGCTTCCCAGGCACAGAGAAGGTGCTAGCAGGGAATTCTCTGCCTGCCTTTCCCCAGTGCTCTGCAAGCTCTCCAGGACAACATAAAATCTGGGGCTCTGTGCTTTCTTTCGTTCTGAACAAGTGTTACTGTTTTCTGCACAAAAGCGATTCTGCGAAGCAATGTGAACACTTCTGCTTCCCAGGCACAGAGAAGGTGCTAGCAGGGAATTCTCTGCCTGCCTTTCCCCAGTGCTCTGCAAGCTCTCCAGGACAACATAAAATCTGGGGCTCTGTGCTTTCTTTCGTTCTGAACAAGTGTTACTGTTTTCCGCACAAAAGCGATTCTGCGAAGCAATGTGAACACTTCTGCTTCCCAGGCACAGAGAAGGTGCTAGCAGGGAATTCTCTGCCTGCCTTTCCCCAGTGCTCTGCAAGCTCTCCAGGACAACAGCAAATCTGGGGTTCTGTGCTTTCTTTCGTTCTGAACAAGTGTTACTGTTTTCTGCACAAAAGCGATTCTGCGAAGCAATGTGAACACTTGTGCTTCCCAGGCACAGAGAAGGTGCTAGCAGGGAATTCTCTGCCTGCCTTTCCCCAGTGCTCTGCAAGCTCTCCAGGACAACAGCAAATCTGGGGCTCTGTGCTTTCTTTCGTTCTGAACAAGTGTTACTGTTTTCTGCACAAAAGCGATTCTGCGAAGCAATGTGAACACTTGTGCTTCCCAGGCACAGAGAAGGTGCTAGCAGGGAATTCTCTGCCTGCCTTTCCCCAGTGCTCTGCAAGCTCTCCAGGACAACAGCAAATCTGGGGCTCTGTGCTTTCTTTCGTTCTGAACAAGTGTTACTGTTTTCTGCACAAAAGCGATTCTGCGAAGCAATGTGAACACTTGTGCTTCCCAGGCACAGAGAAGGTGCTAGCAGGGAATTCTCTGCCTGCCTTTCCCCAGTGCTCTGCAAGCTCTCCAGGACAACATAAAATCTGGGGCTCTGTGCTTTCTTTCGTTCTGAACAAGTGTTACTGTTTTCTGCACAAAAGCGATTCTGCGAAGCAATGTGAACACTTCTGCTTCCCAGGCACAGAGAAGGTGCTAGCAGGGAATTCTCTGCCTGCCTTTCTCCAGTGCTCTGCAAGCTCTCCAGGACAACATAAAATCTGGGGCTCTGTGCTTTCTTTCGTTCTGAACAAGTGTTACTGTTTTCTGCACAAAAGCGATTCTGCGAAGCAATGTGAACACTTGTGCTTCCCAGGCACAGAGAAGGTGCTAGCAGGGAATTCTCTGCCTGCCTTTCCCCAGTGCTCTGCAAGCTCTCCAGGACAACAGCAAATCTGGGGCTCTGTGCTTTCTTTCATTCTGAACAAGTGTTAATGGTTTCTGCACAAAAGCTATTCTGCGAAGCAATGTGAACAGGCACAGAGAAGGTGCTAGCAGGGAATTCTCTGCCTGCCTTTCCCCAGTGCTCTGCAAGCTCTCCAGGACAACATAAAATCTGGGGCTCTGTGCTTTCTTTCGTTCTGAACAAGTGTTACTGTTTTCTGCACAAAAGCGATTCTGCGAAGCAATGTGAACACTTGTGCTTCCCAGGCACAGAGAAGGTGCTAGCAGGGAATTCTCTGCCTGCCTTTCCCCAGTGCTCTGCAAGCTCTCCAGGACAACATAAAATCTGGGGCTCTGTGCTTTCTTTCGTTCTGAACAAGTGTTACTGTTTTCTGCACAAAAGCGATTCTGCGAAGCAATGTGAACACTTCTGCTTCCCAGGCACAGAGAAAGTGCTAGCAGGGAATTCTCTGCCTGCCTTTCCCCAGTGCTCTGCAAGCTCTCCAGGACAACAGCAAATCTGGGGCTCTGTGCTTTCTTTCGTTCTGAACAAGTGTTACTGTTTTCTGCACAAAAGCGATTCTGCGAAGCAATGTGAACACTTGTGCTTCCCAGGCACAGAGAAGGTGCTAGCAGGGAATTCTCTGCCTGCCTTTCCCCAGTGCTCTGCAAGCTCTCCAGGACAACATAAAATCTGGGGCTCTGTGCTTTCTTTCGTTCTGAACAAGTGTTACTGTTTTCTGCACAAAAGCGATTCTGCGAAGTAATGTGAACACTTGTGCTTCCCAGGCACAGAGAAGGTGCTAGCAGGGAATTCTCTGCCTGCCTTTCCCCAGTGCTCTGCAAGCTCTCCATGACAACAGCAAATCTGGGGCTCTGTGCTTTCTTTCATTCTGAACAAGTGTTACTGGTTTCTGCACAAAAGCTATTCTGCGAAGCAATGTGAACAGGCACAGAGAAGGTGCTAGAAGGGAATTCTCTGCCTGCCTTTCCCCAGTGCTCTGCAAGCTCTCCAGGACAACATAAAATCTGGGGCTCTGTGCTTTCTTTCGTTCTGAACAAGTGTTACTGTTTTCTGCACAAAAGCGATTCTGCGAAGCAATGTGAACACTTCTGCTTCCCAGGCACAGAGAAGGTGCTAGCAGGGAATTCTCTGCCTGCCTTTCCCCAGTGCTCTGCAAGCTCTCCAGGACAACATAAAATCTGGGGCTCTGTGCTTTCTTTCGTTCTGAACAAGTGTTACTGGTTTCTGCACAAAACCGATTCTGCAAAGCAATGTGAACACTTCTGCTTCCCAGGCACAGAGAAGGTGCTAGCAGGGAATTCTCTGCCTGCCTTTCCCCAGTGCTCTGCAAGCTCTCCAGGACAACATAAAATCTGGGGCTCTGTGCTTTCTTTCGTTCTGAACAAGTGTTACTGTTTTCTGCACAAAAGCGATTCTGCGAAGCAATGTGAACAGGCACAGAGAAGGTGCTATCAGGGAATTCTCTGCCTGCCTTTCCTTAGTGCTCTGCAAGCTCTCCAGGACAACATAAAATCTGGGGTTCTGTGCTTTCTTTCGTTCTGAACAAGTGTTACTGTTTTCTGCACAAAAGCGATTCTGCGAAGCAATGTGAACACTTCTGCTTCCCAGGCACAGAGAAGGTGCTAGCAGGGAATTCTCTGCCTGCCTTTCCCCAGTGCTCTGCAAGCTCTCCAGGACAACATAAAATCTGGGGTTCTGTGCTTTCTTTCATTCTGAACAAGTGTTACTGTTTTCTGCACAAAAGCGATTCTGCGAAGCAATGTGAACACTTCTGCTTCCCAGGCACAGAGAAGGTGCTAGCAGGGAATTCTCTGCCTGCCTTTCCCCAGTGCTCTGCAAGCTCTCCAGGACAACATAAAATCTGGGGCTCTGTGCTTTCTTTCGTTCTGAACAAGTGTTACTGTTTTCTGCACAAAAGCGATTCTGCGAAGCAATGTGAACACTTCTGCTTCCCAGGCACAGAGAAGGTGCTAGCAGGGAATTCTCTGCCTGCCTTTCCCCAGTGCTCTGCAAGCTCTCCAGGACAACATAAAATCTGGGGCTCTGTGCTTTCTTTCGTTCTGAACAAGTGTTACTGTTTTCCGCACAAAAGCGATTCTGCGAAGCAATGTGAACACTTGTGCTTCCCAGGCACAGAGAAGGTGCTAGCAGGGAATTCTCTGCCTGCCTTTCCCCAGTGCTCTGCAAGCTCTCCAGGACAACATCAAATCTGGGGTTCTGTGCTTTCTTTCGTTCTGAACAAGTGTTACTGTTTTCTGCACAAAAGCGATTCTGCGAAGCAATGTGAACACTTGTGCTTCCCAGGCACAGAGAAGGTGCTAGCAGGGAATTCTCTGCCTGCCTTTCCCCAGTGCTCTGCAAGCTCTCCAGGACAACAGCAAATCTGGGGCTCTGTGCTTTCTTTCGTTCTGAACAAGTGTTACTGTTTTCTGCACAAAAGCGATTCTGCGAAGCAATGTGAACAGGCACAGAGAAGGTGCTAGCAGGGAATTCTCTGCCTGCCTTTCCCCAGTGCTCTGCAAGCTCTCCAGGACAACATCAAATCTGGGGCTCTGTGCTTTCTTTCGTTCTGAACAAGTGTTACTGTTTTCTGCACAAAAGCGATTCTGCGAAGCAAAGTGAACACTTCTGCTTCCCAGGCACAGAGAAGGTGCTAGCAGGGAATTCTCTGCCTGCCTTTCCCCAGTGCTCTGCAAGCTCTCCAGGACAACATAAAATCTGGGGCTCTGTGCTTTCTTTCGTTCTGAACAAGTGTTACTGTTTTCTGCACAAAAGCGATTCTGCGAAGCAATGTGAACACTTGTGCTTCCCAGGCACAGAGAAGGTGCTAGCAGGGAATTCTCTGCCTGCCTTTCCCCAGTGCTCTGCAAGCTCTCCAGGACAACATAAAATCTGGGGCTCTGTGCTTTCTTTCGTTCTGAACAAGTGTTACTGTTTTCTGCACAAAAGCGATTCTGCGAAGCAATGTGAACACTTGTGCTTCCCAGGCACAGAGAAGGTGCTAGCAGGGAATTCTCTGCCTGCCTTTCCCCAGTGCTCTGCAAGCTCTCCAGGACAACATAAAATCTGGGGCTCTGTGCTTTCTTTCGTTCTGAACAAGTGTTACTGTTTTCTGCACAAAAGCGATTCTGCGAAGCAATGTGAACACTTGTGCTTCCCAGGCACAGAGAAGGTGCTAGCAGGGAATTCTCTGCCTGCCTTTCCCCAGTGCTCTGCAAGCTCTCCAGGACAACATAAAATCTGGGGCTCTGTGCTTTCTTTCGTTCTGAACAAGTGTTACTGTTTTCTGCACAAAAGCGATTCTGCGAAGCAATGTGAACACTTCTGCTTCCCAGGCACAGAGAAGGTGCTAGCAGGGAATTCTCTGCCTGCCTTTCCCCAGTGCTCTGCAAGCTCTCCAGGACAACATAAAATCTGGGGCTCTGTGCTTTCTTTCGTTCTGAACAAGTGTTACTGTTTTCTGCACAAAAGCGATTCTGCGAAGCAATGTGAACACTTGTGCTTCCCAGGCACAGAGAAGGTGCTAGCAGGGAATTCTCTGCCTGCCTTTCCCCAGTGCTCTGCAAGCTCTCCAGGACAACATAAAATCTGGGGCTCTGTGCTTTCTTTCGTTCTGAACAAGTGTTACTGTTTTCTGCACAAAAGCGATTCTGCGAAGCAATGTGAACACTTGTGCTTCCCAGGCACAGAGAAGGTGCTAGCAGGGAATTCTCTGCCTGCCTTTCCCCAGTGCTCTGCAAGCTCTCCAGGACAACAGCAAATCTGGGGCTCTGTGCTTTCTTTCGTTCTGAACAAGTGTTACTGTTTTCTGCACAAAAGCGATTCTGCGAAGCAATGTGAACACTTCTGCTTCCCAGGCACAGAGAAAGTGCTAGCAGGGAATTCTCTGCCTGCCTTTCCCCAGTGCTCTGCAAGCTCTCCAGGACAACATAAAATCTGGGGCTCTGTGCTTTCTTTCGTTCTGAACAAGTGTTACTGTTTTCTGCACAAAAGCGATTCTGCGAAGCAATGTGAACACTTCTGCTTCCCAGGCACAGAGAAGGTGCTAGCAGGGAATTCTCTGCCTGCCTTTCCCCAGTGCTCTGCAAGCTCTCCAGGACAACATAAAATCTGGGGCTCTGTGCTTTCTTTCGTTCTGAACAAGTGTTACTGTTTTCCGCACAAAAGCGATTCTGCGAAGCAATGTGAACACTTCTGCTTCCCAGGCACAGAGAAGGTGCTAGCAGGGAATTCTCTGCCTGCCTTTCCCCAGTGCTCTGCAAGCTCTCCAGGACAACATAAAATCTGGGGTTCTGTGCTTTCTTTCATTCTGAACAAGTGTTACTGTTTTCTGCACAAAAGCGATTCTGCGAAGCAATGTGAACACTTCTGCTTCCCAGGCACAGAGAAGGTGCTAGCAGGGAATTCTCTGCCTGCCTTTCCCCAGTGCTCTGCAAGCTCTCCAGGACAACATAAAATCTGGGGCTCTGTGCTTTCTTTCGTTCTGAACAAGTGTTACTGTTTTCTGCACAAAAGCGATTCTGCGAAGCAATGTGAACACTTCTGCTTCCCAGGCACAGAGAAGGTGCTAGCAGGGAATTCTCTGCCTGCCTTTCCCCAGTGCTCTGCAAGCTCTCCAGGACAACATAAAATCTGGGGCTCTGTGCTTTCTTTCGTTCTGAACAAGTGTTACTGTTTTCCGCACAAAAGCGATTCTGCGAAGCAATGTGAACACTTCTGCTTCCCAGGCACAGAGAAGGTGCTAGCAGGGAATTCTCTGCCTGCCTTTCCCCAGTGCTCTGCAAGCTCTCCAGGACAACATAAAATCTGGGGTTCTGTGCTTTCTTTCGTTCTGAACAAGTGTTACTGTTTTCTGCACAAAAGCGATTCTGCGAAGCAATGTGAACACTTGTGCTTCCCAGGCACAGAGAAGGTGCTAGCAGGGAATTCTCTGCCTGCCTTTCCCCAGTGCTCTGCAAGCTCTCCAGGACAACAGCAAATCTGGGGCTCTGTGCTTTCTTTCATTCTGAACAAGTGTTACTGGTTTCTGCACAAAAGCTATTCTGCGAAGCAATGTGAACAGGCACAGAGAAGGTGCTAGCAGGGAATTCTCTGCCTGCCTTTCCCCAGTGCTCTGCAAGCTCTCCAGGACAACATAAAATCTGGGGCTCTGTGCTTTCTTTCGTTCTGAACAAGTGTTACTGTTTTCTGCACAAAAGCGATTCTGCGAATTAATGTGAACACTTGTGCTTCCCAGGCACAGAGAAGGTGCTAGCAGGGAATTCTCTGCCTGCCTTTCCCCAGTGCTCTGCAAGCTCTCCAGGACAACATAAAATCTGGGGCTCTGTGCTTTCTTTCGTTCTGAACAAGTGTTACTGTTTTCTGCACAAAAGCGATTCTGCGAAGCAATGTGAACACTTCTGCTTCCCAGGCACAGAGAAGGTGCTAGCAGGGAATTCTCTGCCTGCCTTTCCCCAGTGCTCTGCAAGCTCTCCAGGACAACATAAAATCTGGGGCTCTGTGCTTTCTTTCGTTCTGAACAAGTGTTACTGTTTTCTGCACAAAAGCGATTCTGCGAAGCAATGTGAACACTTGTGCTTCCCAGGCACAGAGAAGGTGCTAGCAGGGAATTCTCTGCCTGCCTTTCCCCAGTGCTCTGCAAGCTCTCCAGGACAACATAAAATCTGGGGCTCTGTGCTTTCTTTCGTTCTGAACAAGTGTTACTGTTTTCTGCACAAAAGCGATTCTGCGAAGCAATGTGAACACTTCTGCTTCCCAGGCACAGAGAAGGTGCTAGCAGGGAATTCTCTGCCTGCCTTTCCCCAGTGCTCTGCAAGCTCTCCAGGACAACATAAAATCTGGGGCTCTGTGCTTTCTTTCGTTCTGAACAAGTGTTACTGTTTTCTGCACAAAAGCGATTCTGCGAAGCAATGTGAACACTTGTGCTTCCCAGGCACAGAGAAGGTGCTAGCAGGGAATTCTCTGCCTGCCTTTCCCCAGTGCTCTGCAAGCTCTCCAGGACAACATAAAATCTGGGGCTCTGTGCTTTCTTTCGTTCTGAACAAGTGTTACTGTTTTCTGCACAAAAGCGATTCTGCGAAGCAATGTGAACACTTGTGCTTCCCAGGCACAGAGAAGGTGCTAGCAGGGAATTCTCTGCCTGCCTTTCCCCAGTGCTCTGCAAGCTCTCCAGGACAACAGCAAATCTGGGGCTCTGTGCTTTCTTTCGTTCTGAACAAGTGTTACTGTTTTCTGCACAAAAGCGATTCTGCGAAGCAATGTGAACACTTCTGCTTCCCAGGCACAGAGAAAGTGCTAGCAGGGAATTCTCTGCCTGCCTTTCCCCAGTGCTCTGCAAGCTCTCCAGGACAACATAAAATCTGGGGCTCTGTGCTTTCTTTCGTTCTGAACAAGTGTTACTGTTTTCTGCACAAAAGCGATTCTGCGAAGCAATGTGAACACTTCTGCTTCCCAGGCACAGAGAAGGTGCTAGCAGGGAATTCTCTGCCTGCCTTTCCCCAGTGCTCTGCAAGCTCTCCAGGACAACATAAAATCTGGGGCTCTGTGCTTTCTTTCGTTCTGAACAAGTGTTACTGTTTTCCGCACAAAAGCGATTCTGCGAAGCAATGTGAACACTTCTGCTTCCCAGGCACAGAGAAGGTGCTAGCAGGGAATTCTCTGCCTGCCTTTCCCCAGTGCTCTGCAAGCTCTCCAGGACAACAGCAAATCTGGGGTTCTGTGCTTTCTTTCATTCTGAACAAGTGTTACTGTTTTCTGCACAAAAGCGATTCTGCGAAGCAATGTGAACACTTCTGCTTCCCAGGCACAGAGAAGGTGCTAGCAGGGAATTCTCTGCCTGCCTTTCCCCAGTGCTCTGCAAGCTCTCCAGGACAACATAAAATCTGGGGCTCTGTGCTTTCTTTCGTTCTGAACAAGTGTTACTGTTTTCTGCACAAAAGCGATTCTGCGAAGCAATGTGAACACTTGTGCTTCCCAGGCACAGAGAAGGTGCTAGCAGGGAATTCTCTGCCTGCCTTTCCCCAGTGCTCTGCAAGCTCTCCAGGACAACATAAAATCTGGGGCTCTGTGCTTTCTTTCGTTCTGAACAAGTGTTACTGTTTTCCGCACAAAAGCGATTCTGCGAAGCAATGTGAACACTTCTGCTTCCCAGGCACAGAGAAGGTGCTAGCAGGGAATTCTCTGCCTGCCTTTCCCCAGTGCTCTGCAAGCTCTCCAGGACAACATAAAATCTGGGGTTCTGTGCTTTCTTTCGTTCTGAACAAGTGTTACTGTTTTCTGCACAAAAGCGATTCTGCGAAGCAATGTGAACACTTGTGCTTCCCAGGCACAGAGAAGGTGCTAGCAGGGAATTCTCTGCCTGCCTTTCCCCAGTGCTCTGCAAGCTCTCCAGGACAACAGCAAATCTGGGGCTCTGTGCTTTCTTTCATTCTGAACAAGTGTTACTGGTTTCTGCACAAAAGCTATTCTGCGAAGCAATGTGAACAGGCACAGAGAAGGTGCTAGCAGGGAATTCTCTGCCTGCCTTTCCCCAGTGCTCTGCAAGCTCTCCAGGACAACATAAAATCTGGGGCTCTGTGCTTTCTTTCGTTCTGAACAAGTGTTACTGTTTTCTGCACAAAAGCGATTCTGCGAATTAATGTGAACACTTGTGCTTCCCAGGCACAGAGAAGGTGCTAGCAGGGAATTCTCTGCCTGCCTTTCCCCAGTGCTCTGCAAGCTCTCCAGGACAACATAAAATCTGGGGCTCTGTGCTTTCTTTCGTTCTGAACAAGTGTTACTGTTTTCTGCACAAAAGCGATTCTGCGAAGCAATGTGAACACTTCTGCTTCCCAGGCACAGAGAAGGTGCTAGCAGGGAATTCTCTGCCTGCCTTTCCCCAGTGCTCTGCAAGCTCTCCAGGACAACATAAAATCTGGGGCTCTGTGCTTTCTTTCGTTCTGAACAAGTGTTACTGTTTTCTGCACAAAAGCGATTCTGCGAAGCAATGTGAACACTTCTGCTTCCCAGGCACAGAGAAAGTGCTAGCAGGGAATTCTCTGCCTGCCTTTCCCCAGTGCTCTGCAAGCTCTCCAGGACAACAGCAAATCTGGGGCTCTGTGCTTTCTTTCGTTCTGAACAAGTGTTACTGTTTTCTGCACAAAAGCGATTCTGCGAAGCAATGTGAACACTTGTGCTTCCCAGGCACAGAGAAGGTGCTAGCAGGGAATTCTCTGCCTGCCTTTCCCCAGTGCTCTGCAAGCTCTCCAGGACAACATAAAATCTGGGGCTCTGTGCTTTCTTTCGTTCTGAACAAGTGTTACTGTTTTCTGCACAAAAGCGATTCTGCGAAGTAATGTGAACACTTGTGCTTCCCAGGCACAGAGAAGGTGCTAGCAGGGAATTCTCTGCCTGCCTTTCCCCAGTGCTCTGCAAGCTCTCCATGACAACAGCAAATCTGGGGCTCTGTGCTTTCTTTCATTCTGAACAAGTGTTACTGGTTTCTGCACAAAAGCTATTCTGCGAAGCAATGTGAACAGGCACAGAGAAGGTGCTAGCAGGGAATTCTCTGCCTGCCTTTCCCCAGTGCTCTGCAAGCTCTCCAGGACAACATAAAATCTGGGGCTCTGTGCTTTCTTTCGTTCTGAACAAGTGTTACTGTTTTCTGCACAAAAGCGATTCTGCGAAGCAATGTGAACACTTCTGCTTCCCAGGCACAGAGAAGGTGCTAGCAGGGAATTCTCTGCCTGCCTTTCCCCAGTGCTCTGCAAGCTCTCCAGGACAACATAAAATCTGGGGCTCTGTGCTTTCTTTCGTTCTGAACAAGTGTTACTGGTTTCTGCACAAAACCGATTCTGCAAAGCAATGTGAACACTTCTGCTTCCCAGGCACAGAGAAGGTGCTAGCAGGGAATTCTCTGCCTGCCTTTCCCCAGTGCTCTGCAAGCTCTCCAGGACAACAGCAAATCTGGGGCTCTGTGCTTTCTTTCGTTCTGAACAAGTGTTACTGTTTTCTGCACAAAAGCGATTCTGCGAAGCAATGTGAACAGGCACAGAGAAGGTGCTATCAGGGAATTCTCTGCCTGCCTTTCCTTAGTGCTCTGCAAGCTCTCCAGGACAACATAAAATCTGGGGTTCTGTGCTTTCTTTCGTTCTGAACAAGTGTTACTGTTTTCTGCACAAAAGCGATTCTGCGAAGCAATGTGAACACTTCTGCTTCCCAGGCACAGAGAAGGTGCTAGCAGGGAATTCTCTGCCTGCCTTTCCCCAGTGCTCTGCAAGCTCTCCAGGACAACATAAAATCTGGGGTTCTGTGCTTTCTTTCATTCTGAACAAGTGTTACTGTTTTCTGCACAAAAGCGATTCTGCGAAGCAATGTGAACACTTCTGCTTCCCAGGCACAGAGAAGGTGCTAGCAGGGAATTCTCTGCCTGCCTTTCCCCAGTGCTCTGCAAGCTCTCCAGGACAACATAAAATCTGGGGTTCTGTGCTTTCTTTCATTCTGAACAAGTGTTACTGTTTTCTGCACAAAAGCGATTCTGCGAAGCAATGTGAACACTTCTGCTTCCCAGGCACAGAGAAGGTGCTAGCAGGGAATTCTCTGCCTGCCTTTCCCCAGTGCTCTGCAAGCTCTCCAGGACAACATAAAATCTGGGGCTCTGTGCTTTCTTTCGTTCTGAACAAGTGTTACTGTTTTCTGCACAAAAGCGATTCTGCGAAGCAATGTGAACACTTCTGCTTCCCAGGCACAGAGAAGGTGCTAGCAGGGAATTCTCTGCCTGCCTTTCCCCAGTGCTCTGCAAGCTCTCCAGGACAACATAAAATCTGGGGCTCTGTGCTTTCTTTCGTTCTGAACAAGTGTTACTGTTTTCCGCACAAAAGCGATTCTGCGAAGCAATGTGAACACTTGTGCTTCCCAGGCACAGAGAAGGTGCTAGCAGGGAATTCTCTGCCTGCCTTTCCCCAGTGCTCTGCAAGCTCTCCAGGACAACATCAAATCTGGGGTTCTGTGCTTTCTTTCGTTCTGAACAAGTGTTACTGTTTTCTGCACAAAAGCGATTCTGCGAAGCAATGTGAACACTTGTGCTTCCCAGGCACAGAGAAGGTGCTAGCAGGGAATTCTCTGCCTGCCTTTCCCCAGTGCTCTGCAAGCTCTCCAGGACAACAGCAAATCTGGGGCTCTGTGCTTTCTTTCGTTCTGAACAAGTGTTACTGTTTTCTGCACAAAAGCGATTCTGCGAAGCAATGTGAACAGGCACAGAGAAGGTGCTAGCAGGGAATTCTCTGCCTGCCTTTCCTTAGTGCTCTGCAAGCTCTCCAGGACAACATAAAATCTGGGGTTCTGTGCTTTCTTTCGTTCTGAACAAGTGTTACTGTTTTCTGCACAAAAGCGATTCTGCGAAGCAATGTGAACACTTGTGCTTCCCAGGCACAGAGAAGGTGCTAGCAGGGAATTCTCTGCCTGCCTTTCCCCAGTGCTCTGCAAGCTCTCCAGGACAACATAAAATCTGGGGTTCTGTGCTTTCTTTCATTCTGAACAAGTGTTACTGTTTTCTGCACAAAAGCGATTCTGCGAAGCAATGTGAACACTTCTGCTTCCCAGGCACAGAGAAGGTGCTAGCAGGGAATTCTCTGCCTGCCTTTCCCCAGTGCTCTGCAAGCTCTCCAGGACAACATAAAATCTGGGGCTCTGTGCTTTCTTTCGTTCTGAACAAGTGTTACTGTTTTCTGCACAAAAGCGATTCTGCGAAGCAATGTGAACACTTGTGCTTCCCAGGCACAGAGAAGGTGCTAGCAGGGAATTCTCTGCCTGCCTTTCCCCAGTGCTCTGCAAGCTCTCCAGGACAACAGCAAATCTGGGGCTCTGTGCTTTCTTTCGTTCTGAACAAGTGTTACTGTTTTCTGCACAAAAGCGATTCTGCGAAGCAATGTGAACACTTGTGCTTCCCAGGCACAGAGAAGGTGCTAGCAGGGAATTCTCTGCCTGCCTTTCCCCAGTGCTCTGCAAGCTCTCCAGGACAACATAAAATCTGGGGCTCTGTGCTTTCTTTCGTTCTGAACAAGTGTTACTGTTTTCTGCACAAAAGCGATTCTGCGAAGCAATGTGAACACTTCTGCTTCCCAGGCACAGAGAAGGTGCTAGCAGGGAATTCTCTGCCTGCCTTTCCCCAGTGCTCTGCAAGCTCTCCAGGACAACATAAAATCTGGGGCTCTGTGCTTTCTTTCGTTCTGAACAAGTGTTACTGTTTTCTGCACAAAAGCGATTCTGCGAAGCAATGTGAACACTTGTGCTTCCCAGGCACAGAGAAGGTGCTAGCAGGGAATTCTCTGCCTGCCTTTCCCCAGTGCTCTGCAAGCTCTCCAGGACAACATAAAATCTGGGGCTCTGTGCTTTCTTTCGTTCTGAACAAGTGTTACTGTTTTCTGCACAAAAGCGATTCTGCGAAGCAATGTGAACACTTGTGCTTCCCAGGCACAGAGAAGGTGCTAGCAGGGAATTCTCTGCCTGCCTTTCCCCAGTGCTCTGCAAGCTCTCCAGGACAACAGCAAATCTGGGGCTCTGTGCTTTCTTTCGTTCTGAACAAGTGTTACTGTTTTCTGCACAAAAGCGATTCTGCGAAGCAATGTGAACACTTCTGCTTCCCAGGCACAGAGAAAGTGCTAGCAGGGAATTCTCTGCCTGCCTTTCCCCAGTGCTCTGCAAGCTCTCCAGGACAACAGCAAATCTGGGGTTCTGTGCTTTCTTTCATTCTGAACAAGTGTTACTGTTTTCTGCACAAAAGCGATTCTGCGAAGCAATGTGAACACTTCTGCTTCCCAGGCACAGAGAAGGTGCTAGCAGGGAATTCTCTGCCTGCCTTTCCCCAGTGCTCTGCAAGCTCTCCAGGACAACATAAAATCTGGGGCTCTGTGCTTTCTTTCGTTCTGAACAAGTGTTACTGTTTTCTGCACAAAAGCGATTCTGCGAAGCAATGTGAACACTTCTGCTTCCCAGGCACAGAGAAGGTGCTAGCAGGGAATTCTCTGCCTGCCTTTCCCCAGTGCTCTGCAAGCTCTCCAGGACAACATAAAATCTGGGGCTCTGTGCTTTCTTTCGTTCTGAACAAGTGTTACTGTTTTCCGCACAAAAGCGATTCTGCGAAGCAATGTGAACACTTCTGCTTCCCAGGCACAGAGAAGGTGCTAGCAGGGAATTCTCTGCCTGCCTTTCCCCAGTGCTCTGCAAGCTCTCCAGGACAACATAAAATCTGGGGTTCTGTGCTTTCTTTCGTTCTGAACAAGTGTTACTGTTTTCTGCACAAAAGCGATTCTGCGAAGCAATGTGAACACTTGTGCTTCCCAGGCACAGAGAAGGTGCTAGCAGGGAATTCTCTGCCTGCCTTTCCCCAGTGCTCTGCAAGCTCTCCAGGACAACATAAAATCTGGGGCTCTGTGCTTTCTTTCGTTCTGAACAAGTGTTACTGTTTTCTGCACAAAAGCGATTCTGCGAATTAATGTGAACACTTGTGCTTCCCAGGCACAGAGAAGGTGCTAGCAGGGAATTCTCTGCCTGCCTTTCCCCAGTGCTCTGCAAGCTCTCCAGGACAACATAAAATCTGGGGCTCTGTGCTTTCTTTCGTTCTGAACAAGTGTTACTGTTTTCTGCACAAAAGCGATTCTGCGAAGCAATGTGAACACTTCTGCTTCCCAGGCACAGAGAAAGTGCTAGCAGGGAATTCTCTGCCTGCCTTTCCCCAGTGCTCTGCAAGCTCTCCAGGACAACAGCAAATCTGGGGTTCTGTGCTTTCTTTCATTCTGAACAAGTGTTACTGTTTTCTGCACAAAAGCGATTCTGCGAAGCAATGTGAACACTTCTGCTTCCCAGGCACAGAGAAGGTGCTAGCAGGGAATTCTCTGCCTGCCTTTCCCCAGTGCTCTGCAAGCTCTCCAGGACAACATAAAATCTGGGGCTCTGTGCTTTCTTTCGTTCTGAACAAGTGTTACTGTTTTCTGCACAAAAGCGATTCTGCGAAGCAATGTGAACACTTCTGCTTCCCAGGCACAGAGAAGGTGCTAGCAGGGAATTCTCTGCCTGCCTTTCCCCAGTGCTCTGCAAGCTCTCCAGGACAACATAAAATCTGGGGCTCTGTGCTTTCTTTCGTTCTGAACAAGTGTTACTGTTTTCCGCACAAAAGCGATTCTGCGAAGCAATGTGAACACTTCTGCTTCCCAGGCACAGAGAAGGTGCTAGCAGGGAATTCTCTGCCTGCCTTTCCCCAGTGCTCTGCAAGCTCTCCAGGACAACATAAAATCTGGGGCTCTGTGCTTTCTTTCGTTCTGAACAAGTGTTACTGTTTTCTGCACAAAAGCGATTCTGCGAAGCAATGTGAACACTTCTGCTTCCCAGGCACAGAGAAGGTGCTAGCAGGGAATTCTCTGCCTGCCTTTCCCCAGTGCTCTGCAAGCTCTCCAGGACAACAGCAAATCTGGGGCTCTGTGCTTTCTTTCGTTCTGAACAAGTGTTACTGTTTTCTGCACAAAAGCGATTCTGCGAAGCAATGTGAACAGGCACAGAGAAGGTGCTAGCAGGGAATTCTCTGCCTGCCTTTCCTTAGTGCTCTGCAAGCTCTCCAGGACAACGTAAAATCTGGGGTTCTGTGCTTTCTTTCGTTCTGAACAAGTGTTACTGTTTTCTGCACAAAAGCGATTCTGCGAAGCAATGTGAACACTTCTGCTTCCCAGGCACAGAGAAGGTGCTAGCAGGGAATTCTCTGCCTGCCTTTCCCCAGTGCTCTGCAAGCTCTCCAGGACAACATAAAATCTGGGGTTCTGTGCTTTCTTTCATTCTGAACAAGTGTTACTGTTTTCTGCACAAAAGCGATTCTGCGAAGCAATGTGAACACTTCTGCTTCCCAGGCACAGAGAAGGTGCTAGCAGGGAATTCTCTGCCTGCCTTTCCCCAGTGCTCTGCAAGCTCTCCAGGACAACATAAAATCTGGGGCTCTGTGCTTTCTTTCGTTCTGAACAAGTGTTACTGTTTTCTGCACAAAAGCGATTCTGCGAAGCAATGTGAACACTTCTGCTTCCCAGGCACAGAGAAGGTGCTAGCAGGGAATTCTCTGCCTGCCTTTCCCCAGTGCTCTGCAAGCTCTCCAGGACAACATAAAATCTGGGGCTCTGTGCTTTCTTTCGTTCTGAACAAGTGTTACTGTTTTCTGCACAAAAGCGATTCTGCGAAGCAATGTGAACACTTCTGCTTCCCAGGCACAGAGAAGGTGCTAGCAGGGAATTCTCTGCCTGCCTTTCCCCAGTGCTCTGCAAGCTCTCCAGGACAACATAAAATCTGGGGCTCTGTGCTTTCTTTCGTTCTGAACAAGTGTTACTGTTTTCTGCACAAAAGCGATTCTGCGAAGCAATGTGAACACTTGTGCTTCCCAGGCACAGAGAAGGTGCTAGCAGGGAATTCTCTGCCTGCCTTTCCCCAGTGCTCTGCAAGCTCTCCAGGACAACAGCAAATCTGGGGCTCTGTGCTTTCTTTCGTTCTGAACAAGTGTTACTGTTTTCTGCACAAAAGCGATTCTGCGAAGCAATGTGAACAGGCACAGAGAAGGTGCTAGCAGGGAATTCTCTGCCTGCCTTTCCTTAGTGCTCTGCAAGCTCTCCAGGACAACATAAAATCTGGGGTTCTGTGCTTTCTTTCGTTCTGAACAAGTGTTACTGTTTTCTGCACAAAAGCGATTCTGCGAAGCAATGTGAACACTTCTGCTTCCCAGGCACAGAGAAGGTGCTAGCAGGGAATTCTCTGCCTGCCTTTCCCCAGTGCTCTGCAAGCTCTCCAGGACAACATAAAATCTGGGGTTCTGTGCTTTCTTTCATTCTGAACAAGTGTTACTGTTTTCTGCACAAAAGCGATTCTGCGAAGCAATGTGAACACTTCTGCTTCCCAGGCACAGAGAAGGTGCTAGCAGGGAATTCTCTGCCTGCCTTTCCCCAGTGCTCTGCAAGCTCTCCAGGACAACATAAAATCTGGGGCTCTGTGCTTTCTTTCGTTCTGAACAAGTGTTACTGTTTTCCGCACAAAAGCGATTCTGCGAAGCAATGTGAACACTTCTGCTTCCCAGGCACAGAGAAGGTGCTAGCAGGGAATTCTCTGCCTGCCTTTCCCCAGTGCTCTGCAAGCTCTCCAGGACAACATAAAATCTGGGGTTCTGTGCTTTCTTTCGTTCTGAACAAGTGTTACTGTTTTCTGCACAAAAGCGATTCTGCGAAGCAATGTGAACACTTGTGCTTCCCAGGCACAGAGAAGGTGCTAGCAGGGAATTCTCTGGCTGCCTTTCCCCAGTGCTCTGCAAGCTCTCCAGGACAACATAGAATCTGGGGCTCTGTGCTTTCTTTCATTCTGAACAAGTGTTACTGGTTTCTGCACAAAAGCTATTCTGCGAAGCAATGTGAACAGGCACAGAGAAGGTGCTAGCAGGGAATTCTCTGCCTGCCTTTCCCCAGTGCTCTGCAAGCTCTCCAGGACAACATAAAATCTGGGGCTCTGTGCTTTCTTTCGTTCTGAACAAGTGTTACTGTTTTCTGCACAAAAGCGATTCTGCGAATTAATGTGAACACTTCTGCTTCCCAGGCACAGAGAAGGTGCTAGCAGGGAATTTTCTGCCTGCCTTTCCCCAGTGCTCTGCAAGCTCTCCAGGACAACATAAAATCTGGGGCTCTGTGCTTTCTTTCGTTCTGAACAAGTGTTACTGTTTTCTGCACAAAAGCGATTCTGCGAAGCAATGTGAACACTTCTGCTTCCCAGGCACAGAGAAAGTGCTAGCAGGGAATTCTCTGCCTGCCTTTCCCCAGTGCTCTGCAAGCTCTCCAGGACAACAGCAAATCTGGGGTTCTGTGCTTTCTTTCATTCTGAACAAGTGTTACTGTTTTCTGCACAAAAGCGATTCTGCGAAGCAATGTGAACACTTCTGCTTCCCAGGCACAGAGAAGGTGCTAGCAGGGAATTCTCTGCCTGCCTTTCCCCAGTGCTCTGCAAGCTCTCCAGGACAACATAAAATCTGGGGCTCTGTGCTTTCTTTCGTTCTGAACAAGTGTTACTGTTTTCTGCACAAAAGCGATTCTGCGAAGCAATGTGAACACTTCTGCTTCCCAGGCACAGAGAAGGTGCTAGCAGGGAATTCTCTGCCTGCCTTTCCCCAGTGCTCTGCAAGCTCTCCAGGACAACATAAAATCTGGGGCTCTGTGCTTTCTTTCGTTCTGAACAAGTGTTACTGTTTTCCGCACAAAAGCGATTCTGCGAAGCAATGTGAACACTTCTGCTTCCCAGGCACAGAGAAGGTGCTAGCAGGGAATTCTCTGCCTGCCTTTCCCCAGTGCTCTGCAAGCTCTCCAGGACAACATAAAATCTGGGGTTCTGTGCTTTCTTTCGTTCTGAACAAGTGTTACTGTTTTCTGCACAAAAGCGATTCTGCGAAGCAATGTGAACACTTGTGCTTCCCAGGCACAGAGAAGGTGCTAGCAGGGAATTCTCTGCCTGCCTTTCCCCAGTGCTCTGCAAGCTCTCCAGGACAACAGCAAATCTGGGGCTCTGTGCTTTCTTTCGTTCTGAACAAGTGTTACTGTTTTCTGCACAAAAGCGATTCTGCGAAGCAATGTGAACAGGCACAGAGAAGGTGCTATCAGGGAATTCTCTGCCTGCCTTTCCTTAGTGCTCTGCAAGCTCTCCAGGACAACATAAAATCTGGGGTTCTGTGCTTTCTTTCGTTCTGAACAAGTGTTACTGTTTTCTGCACAAAAGCGATTCTGCGAAGCAATGTGAACACTTCTGCTTCCCAGGCACAGAGAAGGTGCTAGCAGGGAATTCTCTGCCTGCCTTTCCCCAGTGCTCTGCAAGCTCTCCAGGACAACATAAAATCTGGGGTTCTGTGCGTTCTTTCATTCTGAACAAGTGTTACTGTTTTCTGCACAAAAGCGATTCTGCGAAGCAATGTGAACACTTCTGCTTCCCAGGCACAGAGAAGGTGCTAGCAGGGAATTCTCTGCCTGCCTTTCCCCAGTGCTCTGCAAGCTCTCCAGGACAACATAAAATCTGGGGCTCTGTGCTTTCTTTCGTTCTGAACAAGTGTTACTGTTTTCTGCACAAAAGCGATTCTGCGAAGCAATGTGAACACTTCTGCTTCCCAGGCACAGAGAAGGTGCTAGCAGGGAATTCTCTGCCTGCCTTTCCCCAGTGCTCTGCAAGCTCTCCAGGACAACATAAAATCTGGGGTTCTGTGCTTTCTTTCGTTCTGAACAAGTGTTACTGTTTTCTGCACAAAAGCGATTCTGCGAAGCAATGTGAACACTTGTGCTTCCCAGGCACAGAGAAGGTGCTAGCAGGGAATTCTCTGCCTGCCTTTCCCCAGTGCTCTGCAAGCTCTCCAGGACAACATAAAATCTGGGGCTCTGTGCTTTCTTTCGTTCTGAACAAGTGTTACTGTTTTCTGCACAAAAGCGATTCTGCGAAGCAATGTGAACACTTGTGCTTCCCAGGCACAGAGAAGGTGCTAGCAGGGAATTCTCTGCCTGCCTTTCCCCAGTGCTCTGCAAGCTCTCCAGGACAACATAAAATCTGGGGCTCTGTGCTTTCTTTCGTTCTGAACAAGTGTTACTGTTTTCTGCACAAAAGCGATTCTGCGAAGCAATGTGAACACTTGTGCTTCCCAGGCACAGAGAAGGTGCTAGCAGGGAATTCTCTGCCTGCCTTTCCCCAGTGCTCTGCAAGCTCTCCAGGACAACAGCAAATCTGGGGCTCTGTGCTTTCTTTCGTTCTGAACAAGTGTTACTGTTTTCTGCACAAAAGCGATTCTGCGAAGCAATGTGAACACTTGTGCTTCCCAGGCACAGAGAAGGTGCTAGCAGGGAATTCTCTGCCTGCCTTTCCCCAGTGCTCTGCAAGCTCTCCAGGACAACATAAAATCTGGGGCTCTGTGCTTTCTTTCGTTCTGAACAAGTGTTACTGTTTTCTGCACAAAAGCGATTCTGCGAAGCAATGTGAACACTTCTGCTTCCCAGGCACAGAGAAGGTGCTAGCAGGGAATTCTCTGCCTGCCTTTCCCCAGTGCTCTGCAAGCTCTCCAGGACAACATAAAATCTGGGGCTCTGTGCTTTCTTTCGTTCTGAACAAGTGTTACTGTTTTCCGCACAAAAGCGATTCTGCGAAGCAATGTGAACACTTCTGCTTCCCAGGCACAGAGAAGGTGCTAGCAGGGAATTCTCTGCCTGCCTTTCCCCAGTGCTCTGCAAGCTCTCCAGGACAACATAAAATCTGGGGTTCTGTGCTTTCTTTCGTTCTGAACAAGTGTTACTGTTTTCTGCACAAAAGCGATTCTGCGAAGCAATGTGAACACTTGTGCTTCCCAGGCACAGAGAAGGTGCTAGCAGGGAATTCTCTGCCTGCCTTTCCCCAGTGCTCTGCAAGCTCTCCAGGACAACATAAAATCTGGGGCTCTGTGCTTTCTTTCGTTCTGAACAAGTGTTACTGTTTTCTGCACAAAAGCGATTCTGCGAAGCAATGTGAACAGGCACAGAGAAGGTGCTATCAGGGAATTCTCTGCCTGCCTTTCCTTAGTGCTCTGCAAGCTCTCCAGGACAACATAAAATCTGGGGTTCTGTGCTTTCTTTCGTTCTGAACAAGTGTTACTGTTTTCTGCACAAAAGCGATTCTGCGAAGCAATGTGAACACTTCTGCTTCCCAGGCACAGAGAAGGTGCTAGCAGGGAATTCTCTGCCTGCCTTTCCCCAGTGCTCTGCAAGCTCTCCAGGACAACATAAAATCTGGGGTTCTGTGCGTTCTTTCATTCTGAACAAGTGTTACTGTTTTCTGCACAAAAGCGATTCTGCGAAGCAATGTGAACACTTCTGCTTCCCAGGCACAGAGAAGGTGCTAGCAGGGAATTCTCTGCCTGCCTTTCCCCAGTGCTCTGCAAGCTCTCCAGGACAACATAAAATCTGGGGCTCTGTGCTTTCTTTCGTTCTGAACAAGTGTTACTGTTTTCTGCACAAAAGCGATTCTGCGAAGCAATGTGAACACTTCTGCTTCCCAGGCACAGAGAAGGTGCTAGCAGGGAATTCTCTGCCTGCCTTTCCCCAGTGCTCTGCAAGCTCTCCAGGACAACATAAAATCTGGGGTTCTGTGCTTTCTTTCGTTCTGAACAAGTGTTACTGTTTTCTGCACAAAAGCGATTCTGCGAAGCAATGTGAACACTTGTGCTTCCCAGGCACAGAGAAGGTGCTAGCAGGGAATTCTCTGCCTGCCTTTCCCCAGTGCTCTGCAAGCTCTCCAGGACAACATAAAATCTGGGGCTCTGTGCTTTCTTTCGTTCTGAACAAGTGTTACTGTTTTCTGCACAAAAGCGATTCTGCGAAGCAATGTGAACACTTCTGCTTCCCAGGCACAGAGAAGGTGCTAGCAGGGAATTCTCTGCCTGCCTTTCCCCAGTGCTCTGCAAGCTCTCCAGGACAACATAAAATCTGGGGCTCTGTGCTTTCTTTCGTTCTGAACAAGTGTTACTGTTTTCTGCACAAAAGCGATTCTGCGAAGCAATGTGAACACTTGTGCTTCCCAGGCACAGAGAAGGTGCTAGCAGGGAATTCTCTGCCTGCCTTTCCCCAGTGCTCTGCAAGCTCTCCAGGACAACAGCAAATCTGGGGCTCTGTGCTTTCTTTCGTTCTGAACAAGTGTTACTGTTTTCTGCACAAAAGCGATTCTGCGAAGCAATGTGAACACTTCTGCTTCCCAGGCACAGAGAAGGTGCTAGCAGGGAATTCTCTGCCTGCCTTTCCCCAGTGCTCTGCAAGCTCTCCAGGACAACATAAAATCTGGGGCTCTGTGCTTTCTTTCGTTCTGAACAAGTGTTACTGTTTTCTGCACAAAAGCGATTCTGCGAAGCAATGTGAACACTTCTGCTTCCCAGGCACAGAGAAGGTGCTAGCAGGGAATTCTCTGCCTGCCTTTCCCCAGTGCTCTGCAAGCTCTCCAGGACAACATAAAATCTGGGGCTCTGTGCTTTCTTTCGTTCTGAACAAGTGTTACTGGTTTCTGCACAAAACCGATTCTGCAAAGCAATGTGAACACTTCTGCTTCCCAGGCACAGAGAAGGTGCTAGCAGGGAATTCTCTGCCTGCCTTTCCCCAGTGCTCTGCAAGCTCTCCAGGACAACAGCAAATCTGGGGCTCTGTGCTTTCTTTCGTTCTGAACAAGTGTTACTGTTTTCTGCACAAAAGCGATTCTGCGAAGCAATGTGAACAGGCACAGAGAAGGTGCTATCAGGGAATTCTCTGCCTGCCTTTCCTTAGTGCTCTGCAAGCTCTCCAGGACAACATAAAATCTGGGGTTCTGTGCTTTCTTTCGTTCTGAACAAGTGTTACTGTTTTCTGCACAAAAGCGATTCTGCGAAGCAATGTGAACACTTCTGCTTCCCAGGCACAGAGAAGGTGCTAGCAGGGAATTCTCTGCCTGCCTTTCCCCAGTGCTCTGCAAGCTCTCCAGGACAACATAAAATCTGGGGTTCTGTGCTTTCTTTCATTCTGAACAAGTGTTACTGTTTTCTGCACAAAAGCGATTCTGCGAAGCAATGTGAACACTTCTGCTTCCCAGGCACAGAGAAGGTGCTAGCAGGGAATTCTCTGCCTGCCTTTCCCCAGTGCTCTGCAAGCTCTCCAGGACAACATAAAATCTGGGGCTCTGTGCTTTCTTTCGTTCTGAACAAGTGTTACTGTTTTCTGCACAAAAGCGATTCTGCGAAGCAATGTGAACACTTGTGCTTCCCAGGCACAGAGAAGGTGCTAGCAGGGAATTCTCTGCCTGCCTTTCCTCAGTGCTCTGCAAGCTCTCCAGGACAACATAAAATCTGGGGCTCTGTGCTTTCTTTCATTCTGAACAAGTGTTACTGTTTTCTGCACAAAAGCGATTCTGCGAAGCAATGTGAACACTTCTGCTTCCCAGGCACAGAGAAGGTGCTAGCAGGGAATTCTCTGCCTGCCTTTCCCCAGTGCTCTGCAAGCTCTCCAGGACAACATAAAATCTGGGGCTCTGTGCTTTCTTTCGTTCTGAACAAGTGTTACTGTTTTCTGCACAAAAGCGATTCTGCGAAGCAATGTGAACACTTCTGCTTCCCAGGCACAGAGAAGGTGCTAGCAGGGAATTCTCTGCCTGCCTTTCCCCAGTGCTCTGCAAGCTCTCCAGGACAACATAAAATCTGGGGCTCTGTGCTTTCTTTCGTTCTGAACAAGTGTTACTGTTTTCTGCACAAAAGCGATTCTGCGAAGCAATGTGAACACTTCTGCTTCCCAGGCACAGAGAAGGTGCTAGCAGGGAATTCTCTGCCTGCCTTTCCTCAGTGCTCTGCAAGCTCTCCAGGACAACATAAAATCTGGGGCTCTGTGCTTTCTTTCGTTCTGAACAACTGTTACTGTTTTCTGCACAAAAGCGATTCTGCGAAGCAATGTGAACACTTCTGCTTCCCAGGCACAGAGAAGGTGCTAGCAGGGAATTCTCTGCCTGCCTTTCCCCAGTGCTCTGCAAGCTCTCCAGGACAACATAAAATCTGGGGCTCTGTGCTTTCTTTCGTTCTGAACAAGTGTTACTGTTTTCTGCACAAAAGCGATTCTGCGAAGCAATGTGAACACTTCTGCTTCCCAGGCACAGAGAAGGTGCTAGCAGGGAATTCTCTGCCTGCCTTTCCTCAGTGCTCTGCAAGCTCTCCAGGACAACATAATATCTGGGGTTCTGTGGTTTCTTTCATTCTGAACAAGTGTTACTGTTTTCTGCACAAAAGCGATTCTGCGAAGCAATGTGAACACTTCTGCTTCCCAGGCACAGAGAAGGTGCTAGCAGGGCATTCTCTGCCTGCCTTTCCCCAGTGCTCTGCAAGCTCTCCAGGACAACATAAAATCTGGGGCTCTGTGCTTTCTTTCGTTCTGAACAAGTGCTACTGTTTTCTGCACAAAAGCGATTCTGCGAAGCAATGTGAACACTTCTGCTTCCCAGGCACAGAGAAGGTGCTAGCAGGGAATTCTCTGCCTGCCTTTCCCCAGTGCTCTGCAAGCTCTCCAGGACAACATAAAATCTGGGGCTCTGTGCTTTCTTTCGTTCTGAACAAGTGTTACTGTTTTCTGCACAAAAGCGATTCTGCGAAGCAATGTGAACACTTCTGCTTCCCAGGCACAGAGAAGGTGCTAGCAGGGAATTCTCTGCCTGCCTTTCCCCAGTGCTCTGCAAGCTCTCCAGGACAACATAAAATCTGGGGCTCTGTGCTTTCTTTCGTTCTGAACAAGTGTTACTGTTTTCTGCACAAAAGCGATTCTGCGAAGCAATGTGAACACTTCTGCTTCCCAGGCACAGAGAAGGTGCTAGCAGGGAATTCTCTGCCTGCCTTTCCCCAGTGCTCTGCAAGCTCTCCAGGACAACATAAAATCTGGGGCTCTGTGCTTTCTTTCGTTCTGAACAAGTGTTACTGTTTTCTGCACAAAAGCGATTCTGCGAAGCAATGTGAACACTTGTGCTTCCCAGGCACAGAGAAGGTGCTAGCAGGGAATTCTCTGCCTGCCTTTCCCCAGTGCTCTGCAAGCTCTCCAGGACAACATAAAATCTGGGGCTCTGTGCTTTCTTTCGTTCTGAACAAGTGTTACTGTTTTCTGCACAAAAGCGATTCTGCGAAGCAATGTGAACACTTCTGCTTCCCAGGCACAGAGAAGGTGCTAGCAGGGAATTCTCTGCCTGCCTTTCCCCAGTGCTCTGCAAGCTCTCCAGGACAACATAAAATCTGGGGCTCTGTGCTTTCTTTCGTTCTGAACAAGTGTTACTGTTTTCTGCACAAAAGCGATTCTGCGAAGCAATGTGAACACTTCTGCTTCCCAGGCACAGAGAAGGTGCTAGCAGGGAATTCTCTGCCTGCCTTTCCCCAGTGCTCTGCAAGCTCTCCAGGACAACATAAAATCTGGGGCTCTGTGCTTTCTTTCGTTCTGAACAAGTGTTACTGTTTTCTGCACAAAAGCGATTCTGCGAAGCAATGTGAACACTTCTGCTTCCCAGGCACAGAGAAGGTGCTAGCAGGGAATTCTCTGCCTGCCTTTCCTCAGTGCTCTGCAAGCTCTCCAGGACAACATAAAATCTGGGGTTCTGTGCTTTCTTTCATTCTGAACAAGTGTTACTGTTTTCTGCACAAAAGCGATTCTGCGAAGCAATGTGAACAGGCACAGAGAAGGTGCTAGCAGGGAATTGTCTGCCTGCCTTTCCCCAGTGCTCTGCAAGCTCTCCAGGACAACATAAAATCTGGGGCTCTGTGCTTTCTTTCGTTCTGAACAAGTGTTACTGTTTTCTGCACAAAAGCGATTCTGCGAAGCAATATGAACACTTGTGCTTCCCAGGCACAGAGAAGGTGCTAGCAGGGAATTCTCTGCCTGCCTTTCCCCAGTGCTCTGCAAGCTCTCCAGGACAACATAAAATCTGGGGCTCTGTGCTTTCTTTCGTTCTGAACAACTGTTACTGTTTTCTGCACAAAAGCGATTCTGCGAAGCAATGTGAACACTTCTGCTTCCCAGGCACAGAGAAGGTGCTAGCAGGGAATTCTCTGCCTGCCTTTCCCCAGTGCTCTGCAAGCTCTCCAGGACAACATAAAATCTGGGGCTCTGTGCTTTCTTTCGTTCTGAACAAGTGTTACTGTTTTCTGCACAAAAGCGATTCTGCGAAGCAATGTGAACACTTCTGCTTCCCAGGCACAGAGAAGGTGCTAGCAGGGAATTCTCTGCCTGCCTTTCCTCAGTGCTCTGCAAGCTCTCCAGGACAACATAATATCTGGGGTTCTGTGGTTTCTTTCATTCTGAACAAGTGTTACTGTTTTCTGCACAAAAGCGATTCTGCGAAGCAATGTGAACACTTCTGCTTCCCAGGCACAGAGAAGGTGCTAGCAGGGCATTCTCTGCCTGCCTTTCCCCAGTGCTCTGCAAGCTCTCCAGGACAACATAAAATCTGGGGCTCTGTGCTTTCTTTCGTTCTGAACAAGTGCTACTGTTTTCTGCACAAAAGCGATTCTGCGAAGCAATGTGAACACTTCTGCTTCCCAGGCACAGAGAAGGTGCTAGCAGGGAATTCTCTGCCTGCCTTTCCCCAGTGCTCTGCAAGCTCTCCAGGACAACATAAAATCTGGGGCTCTGTGCTTTCTTTCGTTCTGAACAAGTGTTACTGTTTTCTGCACAAAAGCGATTCTGCGAAGCAATGTGAACACTTCTGCTTCCCAGGCACAGAGAAGGTGCTAGCAGGGAATTCTCTGCCTGCCTTTCCCCAGTGCTCTGCAAGCTCTCCAGGACAACATAAAATCTGGGGCTCTGTGCTTTCTTTCGTTCTGAACAAGTGTTACTGTTTTCTGCACAAAAGCGATTCTGCGAAGCAATGTGAACACTTCTGCTTCCCAGGCACAGAGAAGGTGCTAGCAGGGAATTCTCTGCCTGCCTTTCCCCAGTGCTCTGCAAGCTCTCCAGGACAACATAAAATCTGGGGCTCTGTGCTTTCTTTCGTTCTGAACAAGTGTTACTGTTTTCTGCACAAAAGCGATTCTGCGAAGCAATGTGAACACTTGTGCTTCCCAGGCACAGAGAAGGTGCTAGCAGGGAATTCTCTGCCTGCCTTTCCCCAGTGCTCTGCAAGCTCTCCAGGACAACATAAAATCTGGGGCTCTGTGCTTTCTTTCGTTCTGAACAAGTGTTACTGTTTTCTGCACAAAAGCGATTCTGCGAAGCAATGTGAACACTTCTGCTTCCCAGGCACAGAGAAGGTGCTAGCAGGGAATTCTCTGCCTGCCTTTCCCCAGTGCTCTGCAAGCTCTCCAGGACAACATAAAATCTGGGGCTCTGTGCTTTCTTTCGTTCTGAACAAGTGTTACTGTTTTCTGCACAAAAGCGATTCTGCGAAGCAATGTGAACACTTCTGCTTCCCAGGCACAGAGAAGGTGCTAGCAGGGAATTCTCTGCCTGCCTTTCCCCAGTGCTCTGCAAGCTCTCCAGGACAACATAAAATCTGGGGCTCTGTGCTTTCTTTCGTTCTGAACAAGTGTTACTGTTTTCTGCACAAAAGCGATTCTGCGAAGCAATGTGAACACTTCTGCTTCCCAGGCACAGAGAAGGTGCTAGCAGGGAATTCTCTGCCTGCCTTTCCTCAGTGCTCTGCAAGCTCTCCAGGACAACATAAAATCTGGGGTTCTGTGCTTTCTTTCATTCTGAACAAGTGTTACTGTTTTCTGCACAAAAGCGATTCTGCGAAGCAATGTGAACACTTGTGCTTCCCAGGCACAGAGAAGGTGCTAGCAGGGAATTCTCTGCCTGCCTTTCCCCAGTGCTCTGCAAGCTCTCCAGGACAACATAAAATCTGGGGCTCTGTGCTTTCTTTCGTTCTGAACAAGTGTTACTGTTTTCTGCACAAAAGCGATTCTGCGAAGCAATGTGAACACTTCTGCTTCCCAGGCACAGAGAAGGTGCTAGCAGGGAATTCTCTGCCTGCCTTTCCCCAGTGCTCTGCAAGCTCTCCAGGACAACATAAAATCTGGGGCTCTGTGCTTTCTTTCGTTCTGAACAAGTGTTACTGTTTTCTGCACAAAAGCGATTCTGCGAAGCAATGTGAACACTTCTGCTTCCCAGGCACAGAGAAGGTGCTAGCAGGGAATTCTCTGCCTGCCTTTCCCCAGTGCTCTGCAAGCTCTCCAGGACAACATAAAATCTGGGGCTCTGTGCTTTCTTTCGTTCTGAACAAGTGTTACTGTTTTCTGCACAAAAGCGATTCTGCGAAGCAATGTGAACACTTGTGCTTCCCAGGCACAGAGAAGGTGCTAGCAGGGAATTCTCTGCCTGCCTTTCCCCAGTGCTCTGCAAGCTCTCCAGGACAACATAAAATCTGGGGCTCTGTGCTTTCTTTCGTTCTGAACAAGTGTTACTGTTTTCTGCACAAAAGCGATTCTGCGAAGCAATGTGAACACTTCTGCTTCCCAGGCACAGAGAAGGTGCTAGCAGGGAATTCTCTGCCTGCCTTTCCTCAGTGCTCTGCAAGCTCTCCAGGACAACATAAAATCTGGGGTTCTGTGCTTTCTTTCATTCTGAACAAGTGTTACTGTTTTCTGCACAAAAGCGATTCTGCGAAGCAATGTGAACACTTGTGCTTCCCAGGCACAGAGAAGGTGCTAGCAGGGAATTCTCTGCCTGCCTTTCCCCAGTGCTCTGCAAGCTCTCCAGGACAACATAAAATCTGGGGCTCTGTGCTTTCTTTCGTTCTGAACAAGTGTTACTGTTTTCTGCACAAAAGCGATTCTGCGAAGCAATGTGAACACTTCTGCTTCCCAGGCACAGAGAAGGTGCTAGCAGGGAATTCTCTGCCTGCCTTTCCCCAGTGCTCTGCAAGCTCTCCAGGACAACATAAAATCTGGGGCTCTGTGCTTTCTTTCGTTCTGAACAAGTGTTACTGTTTTCTGCACAAAAGCGATTCTGCGAAGCAATGTGAACACTTGTGCTTCCCAGGCACAGAGAAGGTGCTAGCAGGGAATTCTCTGCCTGCCTTTCCCCAGTGCTCTGCAAGCTCTCCAGGACAACATAAAATCTGGGGCTCTGTGCTTTCTTTCGTTCTGAACAAGTGTTACTGTTTTCTGCACAAAAGCGATTCTGCGAAGCAATGTGAACACTTCTGCTTCCCAGGCACAGAGAAGGTGCTAGCAGGGAATTCTCTGCCTGCCTTTCCCCAGTGCTCTGCAAGCTCTCCAGGACAACATAAAATCTGGGGCTCTGTGCTTTCTTTCGTTCTGAACAAGTGTTACTGTTTTCTGCACAAAAGCGATTCTGCGAAGCAATGTGAACACTTGTGCTTCCCAGGCACAGAGAAGGTGCTAGCAGGGAATTCTCTGCCTGCCTTTCCTCAGTGCTCTGCAAGCTCTCCAGGACAACATAAAATCTGGGGCTCTGTGCTTTCTTTCATTCTGAACAAGTGTTACTGTTTTCTGCACAAAAGCGATTCTGCGAAGCAATGTGAACACTTCTGCTTCCCAGGCACAGAGAAGGTGCTAGCAGGGAATTCTCTGCCTGCCTTTCCCCAGTGCTCTGCAAGCTCTCCAGGACAACATAAAATCTGGGGCTCTGTGCTTTCTTTCGTTCTGAACAAGTGTTACTGTTTTCTGCACAAAAGCGATTCTGCGAAGCAATGTGAACACTTCTGCTTCCCAGGCACAGAGAAGGTGCTAGCAGGGAATTCTCTGCCTGCCTTTCCCCAGTGCTCTGCAAGCTCTCCAGGACAACATAAAATCTGGGGCTCTGTGCTTTCTTTCGTTCTGAACAAGTGTTACTGTTTTCTGCACAAAAGCGATTCTGCGAAGCAATGTGAACACTTCTGCTTCCCAGGCACAGAGAAGGTGCTAGCAGGGAATTCTCTGCCTGCCTTTCCCCAGTGCTCTGCAAGCTCTCCAGGACAACATAAAATCTGGGGCTCTGTGCTTTCTTTCGTTCTGAACAAGTGTTACTGTTTTCTGCACAAAAGCGATTCTGCGAAGCAATGTGAACACTTCTGCTTCCCAGGCACAGAGAAGGTGCTAGCAGGGAATTCTCTGCCTGCCTTTCCCCAGTGCTCTGCAAGCTCTCCAGGACAACATAAAATCTGGGGCTCTGTGCTTTCTTTCGTTCTGAACAAGTGTTACTGTTTTCTGCACAAAAGCGATTCTGCGAAGCAATGTGAACACTTCTGCTTCCCAGGCACAGAGAAGGTGCTAGCAGGGAATTCTCTGCCTGCCTTTCCCCAGTGCTCTGCAAGCTCTCCAGGACAACATAAAATCTGGGGCTCTGTGCTTTCTTTCGTTCTGAACAAGTGTTACTGTTTTCTGCACAAAAGCGATTCTGCGAAGCAATGTGAACACTTCTGCTTCCCAGGCACAGAGAAGGTGCTAGCAGGGAATTCTCTGCCTGCCTTTCCCCAGTGCTCTGCAAGCTCTCCAGGACAACATAAAATCTGGGGCTCTGTGCTTTCTTTCGTTCTGAACAAGTGTTACTGTTTTCTGCACAAAAGCGATTCTGCGAAGCAATGTGAACACTTCTGCTTCCCAGGCACAGAGAAGGTGCTAGCAGGGAATTCTCTGCCTGCCTTTCCCCAGTGCTCTGCAAGCTCTCCAGGACAACATAAAATCTGGGGCTCTGTGCTTTCTTTCGTTCTGAACAAGTGTTACTGTTTTCTGCACAAAAGCGATTCTGCGAAGCAATGTGAACACTTCTGCTTCCCAGGCACAGAGAAGGTGCTAGCAGGGAATTCTCTGCCTGCCTTTCCCCAGTGCTCTGCAAGCTCTCCAGGACAACATAAAATCTGGGGCTCTGTGCTTTCTTTCGTTCTGAACAAGTGTTACTGTTTTCTGCACAAAAGCGATTCTGCGAAGCAATGTGAACACTTCTGCTTCCCAGGCACAGAGAAGGTGCTAGCAGGGAATTCTCTGCCTGCCTTTCCCCAGTGCTCTGCAAGCTCTCCAGGACAACATAAAATCTGGGGCTCTGTGCTTTCTTTCGTTCTGAACAAGTGTTACTGTTTTCTGCACAAAAGCGATTCTGCGAAGCAATGTGAACACTTCTGCTTCCCAGGCACAGAGAAGGTGCTAGCAGGGAATTCTCTGCCTGCCTTTCCCAGTGCTCTGCAAGCTCTCCAGGACAACATAAAATCTGGGGCTCTGTGCTTTCTTTCGTTCTGAACAAGTGTTACTGTTTTCTGCACAAAAGCGATTCTGCGAAGCAATGTGAACACTTCTGCTTCCCAGGCACAGAGAAGGTGCTAGCAGGGAATTCTCTGCCTGCCTTTCCCTAGTGCTCTGCAAGCTCTCCAGGACAACATAAAATCTGGGGCTCTGTGCTTTCTTTCGTTCTGAACAAGTGTTACTGTTTTCTGCACAAAAGCGATTCTGCGAAGCAATGTGAACACTTCTGCTTCCCAGGCACAGAGAAGGTGCTAGCAGGGAATTCTCTGCCTGCCTTTCCTTAGTGCTCTGCAAGCTCTCCAGGACAACATAAAATCTGGGGCTCTGTGCTTTCTTTCGTTCTGAACAAGTGTTACTGTTTTCTGCACAAAAGCGATTCTGCGAAGCAATGTGAACACTTCTGCTTCCCAGGCACAGAGAAGGTGCTAGCAGGG